>NW_027116831.1:600000-1200000 GCF_024137725.1 Prorops nasuta | reverse complement strand
TTATGTTCTCGAATGCCGAAAGACTAAATTGTGTAGTCATATGTAACGGCTTAACAGTTCCCGATACAGATAACGCTCAGAGGTTACACGATTTTCTAGAAATCAAACTACCCCCCATTTCTGGAAAACCGGGAATCTCCAAATTACCGGCAGTCATAATTGACGTGCAAGATCACGAGCCAATCAGACAGCGAGCTCATAGATGCACGGAGAAAATCCGCCAAGCTATGTGGCAAGAGGTTGATGAAATGCTAACCAATGGCATCATCGAACCATCGCAAAGCGATTGGGCAAGCCCGGTGGTCATGGCAAAGAAAGCCAATGGCAAACTTCGGTTTTGCGTAGACCTACGGCGTGTTAACGCAGTAACGAAAAAAGATGCCTACCCATTACCAAATATGGCGGGTATTCTTGATGAGTTACGACAAGCCAATTATCTAACGACGCTCGATTTAAGTCAAGCGTATTGGCAAGTACCGTTAGCGGAGAAATCTCGTGGTATCACGGCTTTCATCGTTCCAGGCAGAGGTTTGTTTCAATTCAAACGTATGCCGTATGGATTAACTAACGCTCCCGCAATTTTCCAGCGTGCTCTGGACAAATTACTTGGTCCCGAATTCTATCCTCATGTGTTCGTCTATTTGGATGACATTATAATTGTCACCAAAACATTCGATGAGCACTTATTGTGGTTAGAGAGAGTTATCGAGAAGTTAAGGCAAGCAAACTTAACAATAAACAAAGAGAAAAGCCATTTCTGTAGAACAGAAGTGAAATATCTCGGGTTTATTGTCGACAGCCAAGGACTTCGGGTAGATCCAGCTAAAACTGAAGCTGTGATTGCCTTCCCGATACCGAAAAATCTCAAGCAAATTCGTAGATTCTTGGGTATGGCTTCCTGGTACAGGAGATTCATACCCGAATTTGCGACTATTGCTGAGCCATTAACAAAGCTAACGAAGAAAAATCAAGCGTGGGAATGGACAACCAATCAGCAGTCAGCAATTGACGCACTGAAAGTATGTTTAACGAGCGCACCAACGCTCGCATGCCCAGATTTTTCCATACCGTTTTCATTACAAACCGACGCCAGCAACGTTGGCCTAGGAGCTGTTTTGACACAAGTTATCGAAGGTCAGGAAAGGGTAATTGCCTACGCAAGTAGAGCGCTTACCGAACCTGAAAGAAAATATACCGTAACCGAGCAAGAATGCTTGGCAGTGGTATGGTCCATCAAGAAGTTTAGATGCTATCTTGAAGGCTACCGTTTCACTGTTATTACCGACCACAGTAGTCTCCGATGGTTACACAATTTAAAAGACCCATCCGGGCGACTCGCTCGATGGGCTCTCGCCTTAATGGAATACGATTTTACAATCGTACACCGAAAAGGAGCATTAAATCATGTTCCAGATGCTCTGTCACGAGCACCGGAAAGTTTGAATGCACTAATACCGACAACTTACACCGATACCAAAGATGCTTGGTATCTGAAGCGCGTAAAAGATATCGAAAAGTCACCAGAAAAGTTCCCAGATTGGAAACTAGACGGTGAGTTGATGTATCATCAACGACGCTCTAATCTAGCTAACGCTGAATTAGAGGATCTCGATGCTTGGAAATTGGTAATACCAAGAGAATACAAGCAGAAGGTACTCGAAGAGTGCCATAAATTACCGCAAGCCGGCCACCAAGGTATCGATCGTACTTATCGACGCCTTGCGATAAATTATTTTTGGCCAGGTATGTTCAAAGACGTGACGTCATACGTCAGCCATTGCAATGAATGCCAACGCTGCAAAGTAGAACAACAAGCTCCCGTCGGCTTCATGGGTCGCCGAATTGTGGAACAGCCGTGGACTGTAATATCGGCAGATATTATGGGTGCACTGACGCCAAGTAAACAAGGGTTCTCGTACGTATTGGTCATTCAAGACCTTTACACGAAATGGATCGAGATCGCTCCACTTCGAAAAGCTACCGGCAAGAAAATTGCAGAAGCTATCGAAAACTTGGTGATACACAGATGGGGTACACCGAAAGTCTTAGTGACCGACAACGGTACTGAGTTTGTTAACAAAGATATAAACGCTTTGTTACAACTAACGGGTATGAGGCAAACGACAACACCTCCTTACCACCCTCAGGCAAACCCAACAGAAAGGGTTAATAGAAGCCTGAAAATGATGATACGGGCCTTTCTCGATTCTGATCATCGAGAATGGGATCGTCACTTGAGTGCGTTCCAATTTGCATTCAATACGGCCCACCATAATTCATTGCAAGCTACACCGGCTTTTGCGAATTTTGGGAGAGAACCAGAAGCAGCAAGGTCGATGAAGCGTGAATTAGAAGGCGATACCGATATCATTCCGCAGCCTACCGAACAGTGGCTAGCGAGAATGAAACGCTTAGAAACCTTAAGGTTGGTTTTCAAGCATGCTCTCGACGAAGCTCACGAACGACAGGCTAAGCCTTACAACTTACGCCGTCGTGAAAAGCAATACGAGGTTGGCGAATTAGTTCTAATTCGAAACCGACAGCTATCGAATGCAGCAAAGCATATATCGGCCGCGTTGAATAAACCATTCACCGGACCGTTCATGATTGCTAAAAAGTTATCGCAGACAGTGGTTGAACTGTCAGATCTGGCAGGCAAAATGGTTGGAAAAATGTCAACAGTTGACATCAAGCCTTACAAGCCAGAAATACCGCCAAAAGTAGACCCTTGACAAGGATAGATCGAACTAGGTTCGAAAGTATCGGTTTCGGGTCGAAACCTCCGTTACGGAGGGGGGTATGTAACGAGGTTCTCTCGTTACGTATCAAGATACCGGATTTAATAAAGAAATTAAAGAAAAGCTAACGATTAGTAGTGGTTATTTCAAACCCTACATTACCGACTCGGTGCATAGGTTTCCGAGTGGACAGAAAGTACCGTCTAGGAACATCCCTGTGGACCGTCAGAAGACCGGATGAAAAGACCGGCGCTCCACTTAAAAGTCCAAGCCGACCAAGCGAGCAAGGCAGGGCTGTGCCAAGTAACTTGGTGGCTTGAGACGAGGAGAAGTGGGCACAGGGACTCCTGCGAAAGGCGAATTCTCTAGTCCCCTGAGGAGGGGGAAATAAGAGAGGGAGTCGGGCCTGGGACGTCGCGCAAGGCGGACGTACACCACACCGGCTCACCGATGAGTGTGTCCGTGTGCGTGAGGTGAGCTTGCTCCCTACGCAACGAACACACTGTATGCTATCGATGCATAAGGGGCCTGTGCAGGTATGGTAGGTTTCTGCTGCATGCCGGGTGCCGCCGCTAAGTCCATGGCTACGCGCATGGCACCGCGGACTTGGGCATTGCGGGGATGCACCACCCTGACAGTCCCTTATGGGAAAAGATCACGATAATGTTCTCGTCTCCTCACCTCCCCTCATATGTATGAGTGGGTGGGTGGGAGAGTGTGTCTATTGTCGCGAGGCTCGGGCTACCTGTAAGGAACCCTCCCCTCTCTCCACGACCTAGCACACTGAGCAAACCAGGCTTCCGTACCGTCCTCTATGCACTACCAATCAGCCCATTGGGAAATGCATACGATTGGAATGGCGGGGTAAGACCCCTATGTTAACGATGGGTTGTTGGTCACCCACACGACCAACTGGCGCCCTGAAAGTACCGAATGTAAGGACGGCCGAAGGTAATAGGAAGATAGCTATCACGATCAGCCCATCGTGGTAGAAGAATCCATTACAGATCTAAGCGATTCGATTTTAAAATCTGTATCAAATGTTGACGCATTAACTTTTGATCATATAAAACTTCATTAGGTTTAATATTGTATAAAAGAGACGTTGCGAATGCTATAGCAAATACTCCACAATCATTTCCGTTTCTTTGCGATTGCACTACTGGAAATATAATTGATTCATTGTCAAAATTATAAAATGGGAACAATCTTTTAAGAAATGTTTTATGATGGGTATGCAACCTTTTCATATTCAATGAATCATAAATATATATTGATTTACCATCATAATAAGAACAAACCCAATGGCCGCCTTGATTAGATTTAAAATTATCACAGCTATGTAATATTTGAATATGTTTTACATTTTTTGGTACACTTTCAATATTATTAGGAATCTGAACTAATAGTGTACTTTGAGGATTATAGTTGGAGCATGATTTTAATATATGAAAAAAATGATTCATATGCTCATCCTCCAACCACTGGCCATTTTGAATAATTTCTTCATTTCTAGCGGAAAGCTTCATGATGGCTGTTATCAACAATTTGTATATAAATATACAAATGTGAAATTAGTGACAATATTTAATATTAGTAAAAAATACGTAATATTATGAATCTTTAATTGGCGCTTTTTAGCAAACCAAATCGTGCTTTTTAATGTATGGCCGCTTTTCAACAGGCGTATGGCCGCTTTTCAGCAGGCGTATGGCCGCTTTTCAGCAGGCGAATAGCCGCTTTTCAGCAGGCGAATAGCCGCTTTTCAGCTGGCGAATAGCCGCTTTTCAGCAGGCGAATAGCCGCTTTTCAGCTGGCGAATAGCCGCTTTTCAGCAGGCAGAAAGAGAGAGAGAGAGAGAGAAAGAGAGAGATAAGAGAGAATAAAAAGACAGAGCACAGGGAGCAAACGAAAGAGGGAGAAAAAAAGGAGAAATAAAAGAAATACCTTCCCCAAAATTTGTCTGAGGATCTGAAAAAAATTGCAAAAGAATACTTTGATTAAAAAAAAAACAATATTGAAGGTTATTGGATTACTACTAGTGTATTAAAGATATATACTGTCCATATTTTTATAAAATAAGAAACAATTTGTGAATTATAAAAAATATATATATCGTTTTGGGTCGGTACCGACGCTAAAAATTTTCATTAAAGTTACAGTATACGGGGTCAGCCTAATATACACAAATATTGCAATAAATGGCATTCTGGTTTCTCGCGTAAAACCAAATGACTCAAAATCATCTTTTAATCGGCTTTTAGTCAATTAGATGATTAAACGATGTCTATTAAAATGACTTTTAATGAAGTGTGCTATATGGATTTGTATACTTTTTACATAGCATATGCTTGCCAATCGTAATTTGAAATTGAATTTTTCAAAAGCGGATTGACAGTTAAGTGTAGGTAGATATATCTTTTTCCTCACAATCACAGGATTAAACGAACAAAATGGAGATCAATGATTTGTAACAGCTGTTTTAATTGTATCAATAAGTCTGATGCCTTTATTGGTATTTTGGAGGCAAGCTGAAACTGGCGGCCGAAACTAGCGGCCGATGACTTTGTTTTTTCGCCGACTGTACATTGAATTTTTCCCCTTTCCCCCTCCATTGCTCAATTGTCGTACTAACACATATGAGCCTAACCGTGAAGTTGCGGCTATACGGTGCGCGAACTAACGCACGGCACGTAAAGAAGACACACCAGACTCGACGCGCTTAGAGCGAATGAGCATCCTTATATATAGATATAATTTGCGCCTCGCTCATACTGTACACGTCGCGCCCATATTCATTTACGAATATTCTCATACCAAGGCAAAACGATCTAAAAGCATTTCCAAAGATGCACAAGACCTGTGAGAGCAGGCAGAAAATCCGAAATCTTCCAATTTCGCGTTTTCCCTCCTTTTGATCAGTGCTGCTTAGTGAAGGACACATGGAAAAATTTTGAAAAAATTCAGGAATCTTCTCTATCATTGTCCATTCATAATAAGATCATTTCCAGTACCTCACGCAAAAATACAGACTTCCGAATTTTCTAAATCCACTCACAGGTCTTGTGCATCTTTGGAAATGCCTTTACTTCGTTTGGCCATCAATGCGAAGCATGCCTGAATTTTTTCAAGAATTTTCTATGTGTCCTTCACTAAGCAGCACTGACCTAAAGGAGGGAAAACGCGAAATTGGAAGATTTCGGATTTTCTGCCTGCTCTCACAGGTCTTGTGCATCTTTGGAAATGCCTTTATTTCGTTTGGCCATCAAAGTGAAGCATGCTTGAATTTTTTCAAAATTTTTCCGTGTGTCCTTCACTAAGCAGCACTGACCTAAATGAGGGAAAACGCGAAATTGGAAGATTTCGGATTTTCTGCCTGCTCTCACAGGTCTTGTGCATCTTTGGAAATGCCTTTATTTCGTTTGGCCATCAAAGTGAAGCATGCTTGAATTTTTTCAAAATTTTTCCATGTGTCCTTCACTAAGCAGCACTGACCTAAAGGAGGAAAAACGCGAAAATACAGACTTCCGAATTTTCTAACTCCACTCACAGGTCTTGTGCATCTTTGGAAATGCCTTTATTTCGTTTGGCCATCAATGCGAAGCATGCCTGAATTTTTTCAAGAATTTTCTATGTGTCCTTCACTAAGCAGCACTGACCTAAAGGAGGGAAAACGCGAAATTGGAAGATTTCGGATTTTCTGCCTGCTCTCACAGGTCTTGTGCATCTTTGGAAATGCCTTTATTTCGTTTGGCCATCAAAGCGAAGCATGCCTGAATTTTTTCAATAATTTTCTATGTGTCCTTCACTAAGCAGTACTGACCTAAAGGAGGAAAAACGCGAAAATACAGACTTCCGAATTTTCTAACTCCACTCACAGGTCTTGTGCATCTTTGGAAATGCCTTTATTTCGTTTGGCCATCAAAGCGAAGCATGCCTGAATTTTTTCAATAATTTTCTATGTGTCCTTCACTAAGCAGTACTGACCTAAAGGAGGAAAAACGCGAAAATACAGACTTCCGAATTTTCTAACTCCACTCACAGGTCTTGTGCATCTTTGGAAATGCCTTTATTTCGTTGGGCCATCAAAGCGAAGCATGCCTGAATTTTTTCAAAATTTTTCCATGAGTCCTTCACTAAGCAGCACTGATCAAAAGGAGGGAAAACGCGAAATTGGAAGATTTCGGATTTTCTGCCTGCTCTCACAGGTCTTGTGCATCTTTGGAAATGCTTTTAGATCGTTTTGCCTTGGTATTAGAATATTCGTAAATGAATATGGGCGCGACGTGTACAGTATGAGCGAGGCGCAAATTATATCTATATATAAGGATGCTCATTCGCTCTAAGCGCGTCGAGTCTGGTGTGTCTTCTTTACGTGCCGTGCGTTAGTTCGCGCACCGTATAGCCGCAACTTCACGGTTAGGCTCATATGTGTTAGTACGACAATTGAGCAATGGAGGGGGAAAGGGGAAAAATTCAATGTACAGTCGGCGAAAAAACAAAGTCATCGGCCGCTAGTTTCGGCCGCCAGTTTCAGCTTGCCTTGAAGGCATACCATTTTTATCTGAAATATTTTTTACTAGAATGAGTAATTTCCACAAGATATTTAATGGTTTCCACATACTTTTTCCTCGCCCTGTATAACTTTTTCTATTTGACAAAATACTTGATTGCAGGGTACAAATAATGTTTCATATAATTTTAAATTAAAATTCGTGTAATAAAAATGAAAAATTATTTGAAACATGTAATACATTATTTTATATTAATGAAGGAATCATTTCATTCAAGAGCAATGTTGATTATATTGAAGAACGATGTTGCTGATTTAAAAATTGCAAAGTAATTTATACAAGATTTCGGTTTAAACAAATATTAATGCTCATCGAACGAATATAAGTTTGTATGCAGTCAATGTAATATTTTAAAACAGCTAAACCTTTCATTTGAGTTAAACATATTAATTTCAAACAAATGCAATCTGTTTTAATTTGATATATCGATGTTCTTGATTAAGCATAACTATCGTCTTGCATTGAATACGAAATTTAATTGATGTGAAACCGAGAATAATGAAACTCTACAATTCTTCGCTTGATGCAAGAAATAAAATGTTTTGTTTCAAGAAAATGTGTTATTGAATTCAGAAATTTATGACAATGCGTTTCAACGATTTTATTAAAGTATTCAGTTTCATTAATCGAAATAAATATATGTTTATATGTAAGGAATATATTATTTACTAACTCTAACAAAATTAGTTTTCAAGGAAATAATTTTCCTTTTCTATTAAATGAATGTTAATTTGAAAGTAAATGAAAAGTTACTTTTACCTTGTGATCAAATATTAATCAAAAAGAAAACATTTATTTCATTCAATAACACAATAATTTGAAACAAAGACATTGATTTTTCTGATTCTAATATTTATTATTTATATATTTTCGTAATACTAATACTTGCCGTCGAGACACTACCGTGTCTCTTGATAATTATTTTGTTTCAACCAAATAAATAAAAATTTAAATGAATACCATGAAAATTGCCTTTCAGATAAACCAGTTTATCTCAGCCAAATGGGCGAAGATTTTACTTCAATTAATTATATTTTTAAATCAATTAAATTCAATTATTTTTTTATTTTGTATTAATATTTGTTGGTTTTTAATTAAAAATATTAAATTCAAACAAACAAAAATGCAAATAAATGTGTTCATTATATCCAAATGATTTTCTGTTCAGTGTGTGTATCCGAAAGGTATACGAAAGTATAGAACGCCATTTCTGGCACTGCCTGTATACTAACTTGGCGTACAGACTGTAACGTCTCGCGTTAGGAAGTATAAAAGCGCGGAGCTTTCGGAATTTAACCGTTTCGAGCACTATGCGTTCACCTAGTAAACCCGGGGTCGGTAGCGATTCGGGAGATGATATTGGAACTTACCTTTGAAGATGCTGGACAAAATCGTCTGTGGCGCAGTAACGGGACGTCTCCTAGGCTCGTGATGACCAATTTGTTTGAGTAGGGTAGCGAATGGAATGATAGAAGCACTGATTTTATGGTTTAGACAGAATTTATATAATACATATGATAGCGAATACAAATATATCAAGAATTTAGCAAAAGTACAGACAGCAGTAATAATAGTTAGAGCAAAAGAAAATAATGAGTCCGAATTCGAATCTGCCCGGGGTTTTTATACCCCGGGAGGGCGAGGCACAAACATTTTTGGGAGAGTGGTGGGGGAGCACGGGGAAGATGAGAATAGGGAGAATATGCATGGTTAGTCTACCCCCACCATGGCTGGCCCGAAAGTTTGCACCCCACCTACATTGAACTTACAATCTAGAGGCGTCAGGGCCCTTCTACTCGAGCTATGAGTTTGCGCTTCGTTGGGGGGGGCTTGGTTCCCGATGTCGGGAGTCTAGTTCCTCGTCGGAGGTGGGTACGTACCACCCCGAGCTAGATGAAGATCCCCCGAACACGCAAACCGCACAGGCGGTATCCAGGCCCATGATCCTGGTGTGGCAGCGCACACATTCGCGTATGATCATGAAGTTAGGATCATGAATGGCGCACCCGGCGCATGGTCCGCCGTTCGTGAAAGTGGCCAGGCACTTGGTGCAACGCTCTAACACCTTATATATGAGCCCCTGGCACGAGAAGCAACGAGCGTCCATGCGCCAAGTTTCTCTGGTGATCTCCACCACCTCGTCCATTGAGTAGTGCCTCTTGTGTGCCCGGGACATCAGATGGTAGCAATCGGCGCACAACATCCCGGGGTGCGTTTTGTTGGTGCGATGGGCTATTCTCATCCCCTGTATGAAGTATAGGGGATGACTACCCCTAATGCAGCGTGTTTCCACGAAGGGGAACATTCTGCCTGGAAAGTAGAAAAGATGGTAAGGAAGGAGTAGTGTGGGTAGTAGAGGGAACTGACAAGCGGTAAGCGGAGAGTGCACAGAGAGATGGCGCGGCAAGCTATGAATATAGGTACTTATCCTATAGTAGATGAGTAGAGGAGGAAGTTCCGAGCTACGTCTCCAGGTGCCGCCTCAGTAGTTTGAGCTGAGACGTTACACCTCCCCCCCTAGGGGTAAAAGAAATTTCGAAAGAGGAAATTTCTTTTAGGACCAAGAATTAGGAATTCTTCATGTTATACTCTTCCTTCTCTCTCGTTTCGTTAAATAGGTATAAATAATAGACGTTTTGAAGCATTTCGGTAGCTGGCGGATAGATTGCGTGGTTATACGGGACTATTTTTCCTTATGGTGGTTAATTCTTCGTTATCCTGAGCGTTCACGATGTTGGCTGTTGGTTGAGTGGCGTCGTCCTGTTGGGGTTTCGCCCGATGTAGCAGGAGGCTGGTCAGGGAGGTCCAGAACGCTCCCAGGATGTGGAGGCCGCATCCGTAAGCAGAGTGTAGGGCGTATCCGCGCAATAAGGCATCACAGGTGTTCTTGATCATTAGTAATATAATGTATATTCCGAGCAGTCCTGCGCTCGTGGTCCCAAAGGTGGTGATGCCAGTCCAGATTTTCCTAAAGGTGGATTGGGTTATTTTTTCGATGGTTTCCTCGTCCAACAGATTTTGTATAGAGAGGCCATTTTCGAGAGATGCCTTTCCGGAGAAACTTCTTACGACGTTGTTGGTCAAGGCGGGTCTTTCGGCAGGGAACATCAAGTGGTCCCTTAGTTTATCGATGTCATTTTGGTTGTAGATCCCGGAAGTTGCTAAATTGCCTGGCGATAGGTATTTCCAGGTCAATAAGGTTTTTGGTCTCAGTTTCTCTGGCGCGGCAACGTCTAAGGCTCGGGGCAATAATCTAACCCAACCGTGTTCGGTCAAGTGTCTTGTTGGCAAAACGCTCGAGCAATCGCGGCGCGTGCCGTGCTTCTTCAGTATCCTTGAGCGCGGAGCGACAAAGTAAGAAGTGTTGCGATGAGTGACGGGCAGTTCCAGATAACATTCTTGGGTCTCACGTATCTGCACTCTAACGGGTGTACATTTAATTATATATATTACCTCTCCAGCGGGGTCGGCGGTGTAACCAGGCCCTTTCATGAGAGTGTAGGCGAATTCCAGCGGATTGGAAATGGCAGTAGACAGAGCTATTTCCAGCATTTGTCGCTCGACATCGCATTTATGACGCATGATGTCTATATAGAGAGAACTGACTTGATTCCTGATATGTCTTTCGACATAGATAAATTTTGAGTTGATGTACGTAAATAGGTCCATATTTTCCACGGAGAGGTCTCTTCTTCTGGGGAAAACGTTTCCAGGTTGAGTTTCTAAGATAAAAAGTTTAGGATGTTCCGTTCGATACAGTTCATACCCGCACATCTTTATACTATTAGTGCGCGTTAGAGCGAAAGTGACGTCGTTACTGATCACCGAGAAAACTTCGGGAGAATTGGGTGAGTCCATCTCCTGTGTTCTTTAAGCATTTCCTTCATAGAGGATGTCATATCCATTGAAGTCGCATTGAGATGACGGGGAGAGCCTCCAGAAAGTGTAACCATCTTGGATGTCCACGCACTCTAAGTCGCCGGCGTTGCACACTGTTCCGGAGGGGAGGTTTATCTTTCCAGTGGGAGTTCGAAGGGTACTGACGCCGGATTTCAGGGTAATCTCCATTGACCCCTGAACAACTTCATTATCCCAGGATCCGTAGACGTCAGCGTAGTATCCGCCGGAGCAGGTGCCATCTGAGCCTATTTTCCCAGCCGCGGTGAAAGATCGAGAAGTAGTGGTGTTGGGTACCAGGTCTCCAAGGGCGATGTAGTCGTTGAATCTGTAAGTTCCTGTATCGTGCATCGTCCTGCACTGGTTTTCGTTAACTTCCTTTATATAAGTAGCATATCCATTATGAACGGCGGATATGTGAGAATGCATTCCACAGTGATACACAGTCCGAGAGTAGTGTACGAGGCATTGAATTGTTTCCACCGGTTGAAAGTCGGCTATTTGAAGTACTTGGATGAACGTCGGTGTGGATCGGGTGTTCACAGTTTTGATGTTGCAGTCGTCTACGTCGAGTAAGCTGATGGTAGTCACGTTGAGATGGGGTCCACGGCAATCATACCCGAGGAGTCCAGCGACGCCGCGAGTGAATGTTATAAATAAAGCACAGAGGTAGACGGGACGCATGCCTGGTCCTGCAACTCAAGGGTTGCCTTGCACAGCTTGGCTTTGTCGGCATGCACAATACGTGTCTTATTTTTATAATTTATCTTAAGATTATTGTTAGCGGTTACTTCTATAATTAAGAAGGGACCCTCGTATTGGTTCGCAAATTTCCCGACCTTAGGCTCCTTCAGAATGTAGACAAGATCACCTACTCGAAAAGTAGCTTGATTGATTTTTTTATCATAGTATTCCTTATTCTTTTCCTTTGATTTGATCAAATTTTCTCTTGCTACGGTTTGGACTTCGTGAATCCTGTTGTATAACTCGGTGATATAACCGGTGTAGGTGATTTCGCTAGATTCTTCCAGAGGAGGGTTAGAAGCTGGTTGTCGGGCCAATCGTCCGAAAATAAGTTCGTACGGGGAAAAACGGGTGCTCTCGTGTAGGCTGGTATTATAAGAAAAAGAGGCCAGTTCTAACCACTCGTCCCAATCACTATAGCTAGAGTTTACATAGGCTTTTAGATATTCAGCAAGTACATGATGCGATCGTTCAAGAGAACCGTTCGACTGAGGGTGATAAGCAGAGGTTTTGAATTGTTTTATATTAAATTTTCGAGCAAGGTTTCGCATGACGCTGGATAAAAAATTTGATCCTTGGTCGGTTAGAAAAGCCTTCGGAGCGCCAAACACGCATATTAGACGTTTAAGAATGCCTTGAGCAATCTCGACGCTGCTAGCTACTTGTATGGGTACGGTAACTACGTATTTAGTTAACAAGTCCTGCATAGTTAAAATGTACTTGTGACCTCGCGGGGTGACGGGTAGAGGACCGACTATATCCAGCGCAACCTTGTCGAAAGCAGCGCCCGGGGTGTCTGTTAAAATCATAGGTTGTTTGGTCTTGGTTCTTACGAGTTTCCTGAGTTGACATCCACGACAATTTTGAATGTAAGTTTGAATTTCGCGTTTCATAGATCCCCAATAGTAATGTTGTCTTAGTCGGGAGTAGGTTTTCCCTACCCCTTTATGCCCTCCTACACTCGACTCCTGGTATTCAGTTATTAATCCCTTGCGCAAAGCTACATCGGGAGTCTGGATTAGCTGTTTACAAATTATAAAATGTATTTCCTGCTTATCGAATATTGAAGTGATAAGATGCGTCACCCTCGCCCAGGGTATGTCGTCTAACGATTCGGACTTAGCGATACAAAGAGTTTGGAAGTTAAATGTTTTGTATACATTCAAGAGCGATAACAACGAGAGTCTTAAATTCTCGTCAGTGGTAACATCTTTGTTGTGGACTTTAAGAGGAAGCGACACAAGAACTTTATTGTTTTGCTAAACAATGTGCGCTTCACTTACGTTGAGTGTTTGATAAGACGGCAATAAACTTGCTTGCTTTAATTCGATGGCCCCCTTATCTACCGGGTTGCCACTGCAGTCGATAAATATCGCCACGTTATCGTTCCTATGTAATAGGCAGTCGCGCGATTCTACTATCTTTGGCATTGCCGGACCGCCCGGAAGGCGTTCGTCGCAATCGTCGGTGTCGGACCCAATAGCAATCTTGGGGGAATTCCCCGGTGAATTATCGTCAGTGTTGAGATAGAAAATCTCAATTGTTTTGTCTTCGTCCCCCGGGCACGTCTCGACATCTAAATTCGTACGTACCCCGTCACGTTCCGAGACCGAGTTATATAAAATACCACTGTAAAAAACATATGATTCTTCGTTCCCGGTACGGTTTACTGCTTCCGTTTGCGGAGGGTTTCTGGAAAGGGCATCGGCATTGTCATTAGTTTTCCCTGGCTTGTGTTTTATGTCGAAGTCGAAATCGGAAATTTTTAACCACCAGTTCCACAGCCGGGAGGATTTATCCTTGGCGTTTTTCAGCCAGACAAGGGGTTTATGATCTGTTGCAACGGTAAATTTCCGCCCGTAAACGTAGTGCCGAAAGGTTGCGACAGCGTAGTAAATAGCCAAGCATTCCTTTTCGATGGTAGAGTACTTCACTTCTAATTTGTTTAATACCCGCGAGGCGTATGCCACTGGTAAATCTTTTCCTAACTCCCCTTGGCTCAATACCGCGCCGATAGCGTATCCCGAAGCGTCGGTCGTAATTATAAAAGGCTTATCGAAGTCCGGATATTGGAGTATGGGGTCGGTACACAGCGCGTCGCGCAGAATTTCAAAAGCTTTCTGTTGTAAGGGAGTCCATATGAAAGGTTTAGTTTTTTGCAAAAGATCGGTCAGGGGTTTGGCTATTTTAGAAAAGCTGGGTATGAATCGCCTGTAATACCCTACCAACCCTAAAAATTGTTTTATGTTTTTGGCGTTTTTAGGTAAGGGAAACTTTTGAAGGGCTTCGACCTTTTTAGGATCGGCACGTACGCCGTCTTGACTAATGATGTGCCCTAGGTAAGCTACTTCCTTTCTTAAGAATTTACACTTTTCCGGTTGTAATTTTAAATTTGCTTCTCCTAACCTTTTCATTAATCTGTCGAACTTTACAGTATGTTCTTCTAAAGATTTGGCGTATATGACTATATCGTCCATATACACGAACAGCCCGTTCCCTTGCAGGCCAGCTAGCACGGAGTCCATGACCCTTTGAAAGGTGGCAGGGGCATTTTTTAATCCGAACGGCATGCGTTTGAATTGGTAGTGACCGTAAGGCGTCGAGAAAGCTGTTTTATGAGCGTCCCTGCTGTCCATCTCTATTTGGTGAAAACCCGAAGCCAAGTCTAGGATAGTAAAGTATTTCGCATCGCCAAGCTGGTCTAAGATCTCGTTAATATTGGGTAGTGGGTAACGATCAGCTATAGTTTTCTCGTTTAAGGCGCGGTAATCGATAACCATTCTCCAACGTCGCGTCCCGTCAGGGTCGGCTTTCTTAGGTACTATCCACACAGGCGAATTATAAGGGGAGAAGGACGGTTCAATTATATCATTTTCTAATAATTCCTTGACCTGTTTATCTATTTCGGCTTTATGAATAGGGGGAAAGCGATACTGCTTGGTGAAAATAGGAGTTTCAGTTTCGGTGTCGAATTTGCATTTCATGGTATTGGCAGGAGTTAGTAGGACTCCTGGTCGTTTGAATTTATCGTAATGTTTATGGGTAAGTGACATGACATATTCGCACTCTTCGATATTTAGACCGTCGAGGTCCAACATTAGTTCGTCAGCTGGGGTAAAGGTTTGACGGCGAGAATGTTCGTCTTGAAATATAGAAAATATGTAGTTCTCGTCAGCCATTGAGAGGTTGATTTCGGTGGAGCCCTTTGTGGGGGCGTGAGGGTCGGAAAAATAGAAAACTTGGGTGAACTTGGAGACCTTATTATGTAATAAGGGTTGCGAATTAGAGTTAGAAGATTTAGAAATTTGAGAATTCTCGCTAGCCAACGAGAGGTTGCATTCAGTGGAGCCTCTTGCGGAGGCGTGAGGGTCGGATAAATAGGAAGTTTGGCTGGACCCAGAGACCTTATTATGCAATAAGGGTTGTGAATTAGAATTAGAAGATTTAGAAATTTGTGAATTCTCGCTAGCCAACGAGAGGTTGCATTCAGTGGAGCCTCTTGCGGAGGCGTGAGGGTCGGATAAATAGGAAGTTTGGCTGGACCCAGAGACCTTATTATGCAATAAGGGTTGCGAATTAGAATTAGAAGATTTAGAAATTTGTGAATTCTCGCTAGCCAACGAGAGGTTGCATTCAGTGGAGCCTCTTGCGGAGGCGTGAGGGTCGGATAAATAAGAAGTTTGGCTGGACCCAGAGACCTTATTATGCAATAAGGGTTGTGAATTAGAATTAGAAGATTTAGAAATTTGTGAATTCTCGCTAGCCAACGAGAGGTTGCATTCAGTGGAGCCTCTTGCGGAGGCGTGAGGGTCGGATAAATAAGAAGTTTGGCTGGACCCAGAGACCTTATTATGCAATAAGGGTTGTGAATTTGCGTCAGAATAATCTATGAGCTCGATAGTGGGAATGTCGACAGAGAGGCTTTCCTCCCCAGTGTTGTAGGCATACGCATGGGCGTAACCTCGGACGTTGCTAACTAGTGCCTCGCCTATGTACAGTCCCGGGATTTGATGGATCCGAGGCACATACCCTGTCCTGACTTCAGGGTTTCCTATTCTAAACTTGAATGGGATGCATGATATTCCTGGTATTTCTATGGTTTCATATTTTTTAAAAGGTACGACGAAGTTTCCCCAGCTAAGACAATCATTTTCGTAGTCAATGCCAGCCTTGTTTAGGGAAAAAAATTCATCTCCAATGATTCCGTCTTGTGGGATGGGAAAGTTATCGGGAACAAGATGAAATTTCGCGGATACGCCATATATATTTAGATTCGCGGAGCCCAGAGTGGAACTCTTTCCCTCGGTGATACCAGTTAATATGGTTTTTTCGTTCGAATTTATTGGAGTTTTCGCCAATTTAGAGAGCTTAATTAAGTTGATCTGCGCGCCCGTATCGATTAGGAATTCTGTAATACCGGTTAGAAAATCTGAGATGCAATCCACACTCTTGTGATTACAGTTAGTCAGGTTTATGGAAGCAAACCCTAAATTTGGTTCCCTAGGCCGTTCCGGGGATTTAGCCCTAAAAAATCCGGTTGGGAGGTTTCAGAGAGTTCAGTAGCGTGCGGGGGTGTTTCATGCTGAGGAAAAATAGCGTCGGCGTCCGAACGCGTTTCTTCGTTTTGCAGATATTGGACTCTAGCTTGAGGGGGAGGATATCTAGGGTAATGGGGCTGTGACGGTTGATTCCGGTCAGAAGGTTGGTTATTTGCGACGGGTCTAGGTACAAACGGTCGCGCTTCTGGGTTCGGAGCGGGGGCGGTTTGCCTCCTCCAAGCCAATTTTCGGCATTCATTAATCGTGTGCCCCGGATTCTTGCAGTAATTGCAAATTTTTGCCGTGTTTAAAGGGGAAGGTGCTACATTCCCTTCCTTCGGAGTTGTCGGTTTCCTCTCAGGGGCGGGTAAGGCTTTCTCGATTTCCATCGCGTTCACGATGGCTTGTTCTAGGTCGTCGTATTTGGTGAAACGCACCTTAATCCCTATCTCGTCGCGGAGCCCGTGTATAAAATATTTCAGTATATCCGCCTCGTATTTCTTCAGAGCATTCGGGGGAGTTTGCCCGTGCCATTCGTCGTCTATCCCTTCAAGCAAGGTTGTGGATAGCAATTTGAATCGAGAGATAAATTCAGTTAGGGATTCTCGATTTCCTTGCTTGAAGATGCTTAGCTCTCCGAGACATTGGTTTACAGATTTGTTGATCCCGAAAAGTTTTTTGAGGTAAGCCTTATATTTAATGTACGAGCCAAAACTAGCGCCTAGCGTGATGCTACTGGCGGCCCCATGTAATTTGTTTACGAGCAGTTCGGTAAGCAGGGCTTCGTGTTCGGGGTTTACCTGCGCTCTGGCTTGGCGGCAGCTGTAAATGTACTTGCGGAGCGTCTCGGGTTTTCCTTCATACGGAATTACTGACTCTACAGCTTTATAGGGAGAAACAAATGAAGGTATACTAGAGGCTGTATTTGGCGAGCTAGCGCGTTCGATCGAGCCAGAAATCTTTTGTTGTTGTTCGAGTTGCGAGATATGATTTCTCAATTTTTCGTTCGTGGTCCGATAGACCTGGGCGGTAGTCTGCGCTTCGCGGAGCTGCGAGTACACTTCTTCTAATTTTTCAGCGATAGCCGGGTTAGTGCGCTATTCTGGGACTTCGTTGGCTCGACCTTCTAAATCGCGTATTTGGGTCTCTAATGAATTTATCCGTTCTATGAAAGCTGCAGACTGGTCGGCATCTTGCCTGACTATTAGGGTTTCGAGTTCGCGGCATCGGCTTTCCTTTTTCGAGAGTTCCCCCTTCAGTAAGTCCGCTTCTTCACCGGTTAGCCCCCTTGTCCATTTACCATTCTCGTTTTCTAGTTCCGTGATTCTACGATTACGATCAATTAATTCGGCTTGTAGTTGGTCAAAATGCGTTTGTGTTAGTCCCTTTCCGTTAGCCATGCTGGTTAGATTTCGTGCAGCGGAAGCAAATTTTTATGGGTTACCGAATCGCGATCCCACTTCTGACACCAAAAATGTAACGTCTCGCGTTAGGAAGTATAAAAGCGCGGAGCTTTCGGAATTTAACCGTTTCGGGCACCATGCGTTCACCTAGTAAACCCGGGGTCGGTAGCGATTCGGGAGATGATATTGGAACTTACCTTTGAAGATGCTGGACAAAATCGTCTGTGGCGCAGTAACGGGACGTCTCCTAGGCTCGTGATGACCAATTTGTTTGAGTAGGGTAGCGAATGGAATGATAGAAGCACTGATTTTATGGTTTAGACAGAATTTATATAATAAATATGATAGCAAATACAAATATATCAAGAATTTAGCAAAAGTACAGACAGCAGTAATAATAGTTAGAGCAAAAGAAAATAATGAGTCCGAATTCGAATCTGCCGGGGGTTTTTATACCCCGGGAGGGCGAGGCACAAACATTTTTGGGAGAGTGGTGGGGGAGCACGGGGAAGATGAGAATAGGGAGAATATGCATGGTTAGTCTACCCCCACCATGGCTGGCCCGAAAGTTTGCACCCCACCTACATTGAACTTACAATCTAGAGGCGTCAGGGCCCTTCTACTCGAGCTATGAGTTTGCGCTTCGTCGGGGGGGCTTGGTTCCCGATGTCGGGAGTCTAGTTCCTCGTCGGAGGTGGGTACGTACCACCCCGAGCTAGATGAAGATCCCCCGAACACGCAAACCGCACAGGCGGTATCCAGGCCCATGATCCTGGTGTGGCAGCGCACACATTCGCGTATGATCATGAAGTTAGGATCATGAATGGCGCACCCAGCGCATGGTCCGCCGTTCGTGAAAGTGGCCAGGCACTTGGTGCAACGCTCTAACACCTTATATATGAGCCCCTGGCGCGAGAAGCAACGAGCGTCCATGCGCCAAGTCTCTCTGGTGATCTCCACCACCTCGTCCATTGAGTAGTGCCTCTTGTGTGCCCGGGACATCAGATGGTAGCAATCGGCGCACAACATCCCGGGGTGCGTTTTGTTGGTGCGATGGGCTATTCTCATCCCCTGTATGAAGTATAGGGGATGACTACCCCTAATGCAGCGTGTTTCCACGAAGGGGAACATTCTGCCTGGAAAGTAGAAAAGATGGTAAGGAAGGAGTAGTGTGGGTAGTAGAGGGAACTGACAAGCGGTAAGCGGAGAGTGCACAGAGAGATGGCGCGGCAAGCTATGAATATAGGTACTTATCCTATAGTAGATGAGTAGAGGAGGAAGTTCCGAGCTACGTCTCCAGGTGCCGCCTCAGTAGTTTGAGCTGAGACGTTACACAGACACCGCCACATATGGCGTTCTAATTCAGTATACTTTCCGCACAGCTTTTATATATTATGTGTACGCAGAGAGTATAGTAACGTAGGACGCCATGTCTAACGGTGTCTGTACGTATAACTTGTCTTTGTCTCTTTCCTCTCAGACTACCCTTCGCCATTTTCTCACCATTACGCTGTTAAAGATACAAATTGAGCCAACGATAGAAGTTTTAAGCAAGAATATTTGTCAAGATTTGTGAGTGAATTTTTAAAATGAGTGTAATATAATCATATGTTAAATAATATATTTAATATTAGATTGTGTAAAGTGACCATATTTGTGAATAGTTATCTTGGACAATAGTGAAAACTGTTTGAACACCGATGTGTACACCAACAGTGAGAAAAGAGGTTAAAAACCAAAGAGAATCTCTAATTATTAGATAAGTAAAAATTTACTAAAGAAAAATGGTACACATGACTCGAACCCAAAACCATGTATACTTTGTGGCTTTTTTTGATGTTTCAGGTATTAAAGTTTATCTTTTAATAGTGAAACAAGGACGCACACACAGACGCTATTGAATATTATCGTTACACGAGTAAGTTAAATTAAAGATACAAATTATATTATTAAATTCTTAATAATTCGTAAAAATTTTGGATTTGACGAAATCATGCTAGTCCTCAATCTTAAAAGGATTGCTAAATATCTTATATTTTAACTCTTAAAAGACACATCTCCCTAAAATTGCATAAACAGCAAGCAGAGTTTTCGGCATCTAGAGGTATTCCAATATCTACATTGTTGCAGATATAGAATATCCATTTGCTGGGAAGTGATAGAGTGAATATTTTTATGAATACCATGAGAATATAAATTCATATCCTGCCGACGAAATATCTGGCACATTTTTAATTTAGTACAATTAACTAGTACACTCACCTTTTATTGTACGTGTTAAAAACCCATGCGAGAGTTTAAAAGTTAATTACCGTAAATTTTAAATATTTAACAAAATGGTAGCAAAAACTATGCCAATTTATATATATATATAAATAATTAAATATAACCAATTGTGCAAATTATGTAGAGGTTAAAGTGGCCCAACCTATTGAGAAAGAGAAGGTAGAGTCCCGATGGTTAAATATGAACTTAACATCGAGACACTATCATTTCTATTGATATTTAGTTTTAAGCAAATAACTTTTAAAAAATAAATTCATTCACTGCTTCAAAACAAAATATTATGTCTTTAAAGATATGAAGTATATACTATCAGGTACCTTATAAATTTTTACATGATATAGGTGAAAAACATTACACCAAAGACCTGTATAAAAAATGAATTCATCAGTTATATCATCAAAAAGGATGCTTTTATAAAACTAAAATATTTATAATAATCACAAGTAATAATGATGATAAATTTATAAATTATTTAAAAATATTGTCAAACAAAGGTATTACTTAACTTAATCAATAATGAGATTGACATTGCTCTGTACAAATAATTCTGGTAGAGATAATAGCAAAAAGGGATATGAACCTCTTGATAAGCCTACGAAGCAATTTAGAAGGGTTATACATGTTAGACTGTTAATCCTTGTAATTTTTAAAGCACTATGACATAAGGTTAATTAGATTTTAGAACTCTCTCATGGTAAGCATTCCTTATAAACTTCGCTTCCTATACTTAACCAGGAGACTCGAACACTATTAATAAATACTGACACTTATAATTAATTGCATGTAAAAATGATGATCTGAATATTTATGAGATAAATAACTAATAACTTTAATTTCACAGAGCTCTTGCACAATTCATAAAAGGGTATTATCCTAAAAATCAATTAAAAAGATACATAGTAAAATTATATATCTTATAAGACTGTCGTAATTGAAAGCAGGCCATTTTGAGTACACTATGGAGCTGTTAAAATTGACAAGACTATATATTTTAAACATTATTAACACCCATTAATAATACCAATTGACAACTATTGATATTTTATAAGATATTATAAAAAATATACACAAAATGACTTAACTTTAATCATAATCTTATAAAAAATATGATGATACTATATACATGCTTTAAGCGAATCTCATCATAAATACTGTCTATGAATTGTCTCAAATTAAAGTTACTAGTAACTTAGTCACAAATATCTACACATAGATCAATAACAATTTGTATTTAAATGTAACACAATACTTGCAAGAACAACTTATCATACGAATTTCAATTCTTGCAACTATTAAAGCGTTTCGGCAGCTTGCTACTGCACAAATCAAAATATAAACAAACTCTTCATCACTAATTGGAAAATTAATGCTGAAATTTCAAACAATAGTTAAAATGTTAAGTCAAGCAAAGTATTTTACTTTTATGTTTGAAATCCATATAATTTTATTACCTATATTTTCAATGACTTCTCAAAAAATAGATTTGAATCAAGAATGATATATTTTCACCGTAAAAATCTAATTTAAAATTGAATTAATAAATACAATAATAAACTCACATGCGATTCAAACATGAAACTGAAATATTTTGCTAGACTTAAAGTTTTTACTTTTTTAAAACATCAGCATTAAAATTTCAGTTAGTAATGAGGAGTTTGGTTATATCAACTTGAAAATATGTATGAGTAGTACAATAAAAAACTGCCGAGTTACTTTAAGGGTTAAATAATTAGTTGGTTACATTTAGTTTTACCAATGCTTTTGAGTCGAAGAACAAGATTAACCGTTTCATCTAATATACTTGCGCAGTGACTGTAAAATACTAAATGATGACACTACGAGTAAGCTTCAAATCAATTGAGTCAAAGGATAAGATTAACCATTTTATTTAACAGACTTGCGCAGTGACTGTAAAATACTAGATGATGACACTACGAGTAAGCTTAAAATCAATTGAGTCAAAGGACAAGATTCATCAAATAGACTTGCACAGTGACTGTAAAATACTAATTGATGACACTACGAGTAAACTTCAAATCAATTGAATCAAAGGACAAGATTAATCGTTTCATCTAATATACTTGCGCAGTGACTGTAAAATACTAAATGATGACACTACGAGTAAGCTTCAAATCAATTGAGTCAAAGGACAAGATTAACCATTTTATTTAACAGACTTGTGCAGTGACTGTAAAATACTAAATGATGACACTATACGAGTAAGCTTAAAATCAATTGAGTCAAAGGACAAGATTCATCAAATAGACTTGCACAGTGACTGTAAAATACTAATTGATGACACTACGAGTAAACTTCAAATCAATTGAATCAAAGAACAAGATTAATCGTTTCATCTAATATACTTGCGCAGTGACTGTAAAATACTAAATGATGACACTACGAGTAAGCTTCAAATCAATTGAGTCAAAGGACAAGATTCATCGAATAGACTTGCACAGTGACTGTAAAATACTAATTGATGACACTACGAGTAAGCTTCAAATCAATTGAATCGAAGGACTAGATCAGTCAATTCTTAAGTGAAAATGAATATGTGAAGGAACAGGAATCATCCCATTTACTTACCAGTATAAATCGTAGTACTGGTCAACTTTGAGTTTCCGTAAAAACAGGATGAGAGAATATATGCAGCAATAATCACTAACTTTCACCCTATTTATAGACACATATATAGTCATGCAAGGTTTCAATTACGTAAACCGAAATATTTTTCGTAGCACATGTGTGGTCAATTTAATAAACCGAAATATTTTTCGTAGCACACGTGTGGTCAATTTAATATTTGTGGGCACACATTATCCTTCCAGTATATGCACAAAATTGATATCTACTGAACAATTCCGAAAAGGCAATCGGATAGCAATCGGATTGGAATAAGCTATAGTCGAATACAGCCAATGCCTATACTTGACTATAGCTATTCCAATCCGATTGCAATCCGATTGCCTTTTCGGAAGGGTCCAATGATTGACCTAGGCCCGGTGTAACAATTATAACAGGCAAGCCTCATGTACAACATAACGAGCAAAAATCTGAAAATGCGATTTCTGATTGGCAGTTATTGAGATTTTTGCTTGTTTTATTGTACATGAGGCTTGCCTGCTATAATTATTACACCGGCCCCTAGGGCTGGTGTAAAGGGGCCTTTTCATGGTGATGCTTGACGCTACTTTTCAGCGTCAAATTAGTCACGTGACTCGATTTGACGCTGAATTTTAAAATGTGCATGAAAAGGGATGTAACAGCGTCAAAAAATTGATGTTACTTTATTTTTAGCGTCAAGAAATTAGAAAGTAGTCGTTATTTCGTTAGTCGTTGGTTTGTCTGCCTTCACACAAGAAGCATTTATTCGGTTTGTGAATAAACCTCTAATTTTAATTTGCATTTGTTCCATATTGATAAATATCAATTCGAATAATGTCTTTTGCATTAAAACGTTATAAATGGGCACAAGAATGTGCTTTAAAAATTAAAGCAAATAGCGACAGGCAGAAAGTTTTGATAGCTTTGTTAGTTAATGAAATTATGAAAAAGAAAAAATATAGAAGCAAACGGTTTTGGGTGCACCCTGTATTATGTGAACGAAGGCAACATGGTTTTTACCATGCTATTTATCCAGTGTTATGATTAGAAGAAAGTAGATTTAGAAATTACTTTAGAATGACGAAAAGTCAATTAGAAGAAATATTAAATGTCGTAGCACCTTATATTTCAAAAAAGACGGTGGTGCGAGAACCAATATCTGCTGCAGAAAGACTGTGCTTAACATTAAGGTATATATATATAATGTATGAATAATATTTACAAAAACAAATGTTATTTTGTGAAAAATCATAATTATTTTTTTATATGAAGTTGATATTATTATATATATGGTTAGATTTCTAGCTTCTGGTGATTCCATGACCTCCATTTCTTACCAATATCTTATTGGACTAACAACAGTTTCACATATAATTGATGAAACATGCGATGCTATTTGGGCGTGTTTTCAAGAAAAAGTACTTCCTTCTACATTGCAGAAAAATGATTGGCTTGCAATTGCTAATAATTTTGAAAAGAAGTGGAATTTTAATCACTGCATCGGTGCTATTGATGGGAAACATGTTCTTATCCAGGTAAAAATATGGAGAAAAAAATTTACATTTAATCCATAATAATATCATTTTTAAATACGTATTTAAATTTAGTATTTTTCTTTCTTTTAGTGTGCAGATAATGCTGGGTCTTCTTATTTTAATTATAAAAAAACTCACAGTATTGTGTTATTAGCAATATGCGATGCTGATTACATATTTACATATGTAGATATTGGAGCATTTGGCCGTCGTAGCGATAGTGGAATCTTTAAAAGCTCTATGATAGGCAATAAATTTAACAATAAAGAAATGAATTTGCCAGATCCGGAGCCTCTTACAGTCGATGGACCGGCTTTACCGTATGTCCTTGTTGGGGATGAAGCATTTCCTTTAACAGATTATCTGCTTCGCCCATACTCAGCTAAAGGATTATTAAATAGTAGCAGAACAGTGTTTAATTATAGGCTCAGTAGAAGCAGAAAAATAATTGAAAACAGTTTTGGTATTTTAGTTAGCAGATGGAGAATATTAAAAAGGCCAATTATCTGCAAAGTGGAAAAAGCAGAAAATATAGTTAAGGCCATAATTTGTCTGCACAACTTCCTTCGAAAGCAAGATATTGAAATAAATCAATATGTTCCAGAAACTCTGATTGACAGAGAAGATTTTGTGTTTACTCCTGGTTCTTGGAGAAATGAAATAGAAGGCAGTGCCATCGAAGAAATACATAGATTAGGCGCTAACAATAGTACACAAAAGGCAATGGAAATTCGCGAGGAATTTTGTTACTATTTTAACAATGAAGGAGCTATTCCTTTTCAATTCAATTATTGTTAATTATGTGAAATATAATTTCCTTTTCCATTGTACTCTGTAAATTTATGTTCAAATGTTATTACTATAAGATTTATAAATAGTATTTCTTATGCATACAATAAAATATTCGTGTGTAAAATTAACCAAAATATTTTATTTTAATAGATATACCTTATACATCTGTTACCATCATTTTTTCAATTTGCGAAAGGTTAAATCTAAAATTTCCTGCATTGTGTCCAATTGCTCCGATGGTGATAGGCGTCTTATGCGTGATCCAACCAATAACAGAAAAGAATCCACTTCGTCTGGCTCAGGTGGTGGAGGTAATCTTATTTCGGCATTTTGACTAAACGAATTAGCAATTCTCTCCAAGATAGACATCGTATTAGTCTCAGCCTTTTTGTTTTTCATTCTTGTTTTTGAAGAATCTGAAAATGTCATCAAATCAATATTTAAATTATTACATATGTAGCTGCATTACATATAGTGATAATATTATCATTTGTCTACATTACTTGCAGTCTCCGACACACACACATTTTCTTCATCATCAGTCACCGGATCATTATCTAATACTTCTTGACTTGTATTACCCAAATTTGATACAGTACTGTAAATTGTAAAAGTTACTATTATTCAAAGCATTTGCAAATTGATATGAAGAATATGATATACGGCATATTGAATCTTAAAAGTCTTACGTTTTCACAAGACAAGAATCTCTTAAAAATTGCATAGAGCTATAGTGGCCCCATTTCCTATTCATTTCCTTACGGCTAGGCTAGATCCACTAGGACAATTTTCCGATTGGACAATTTTCCGAAAAGTGTCATGCAGGCTCTTAAATTTAGTTTTAAGTAATTCAGCATCATATTTTCCTAAATATTGTAATATATATTTTTAATAAATATAATTATAAATTAGTTTCATATATTTTTTTTATGATTATGTTTATTTGGCCGAGAATTACCAAGTCTACTTAGGGCAAGTAAAACTATTGACATTAAATTAATTATACTATATTATATGTTACGCAAAATATAGCATTTTAAAATTAATAGGAGTTGGTTTTACTCGCTCTCAACTTTAAGTATCATTAAAATGGTATAATACCCGTAACATGAGCTTTCACTGGAACCAATAGGTACTCCAAGTGATTCACTTCATGCCAGGGGTATTGAATCATTTTAATAATTCGAAAGTTTAGTATTAGACGTGATAAGACTCGCCTTCATTACCATTAAATTCCTTCGCAACTTCATTCCACAATTTCCTTTTGGTGATGCTATTCCTCTCTTTCAAAGGGAGAGAAAAGTCCCACAAGGGTGACCTTTTCTCCACTGCTAATATCAGCAATTCCTCATCATCAAAGTTCATTCTTCTTTTCTTATTTGGCAAAGAAGATGTTGCAGGAATTTGCCCTGCAAAAGAAGCAGTTTTAATAAATTGTTTTAATTCAAAATTACAATTGAAAAAATTTTTCACTTTTTCGGTTCACTTCATTAGAAGTATTGTAGCTGCACGATGGTCCCTCTAATGCACCAATATTGGACAAAGTTTGTTCATAGCTACACAATGGTCCCTCTAAAGCACCAATATTGCACAAAGTTTCTTTGTAGCTGCACGATTGTCCCTGTAATGCATTATTTTTGGACGAAGTTTGTTCATTGCTGCAAGTCGGCTGCTCCTTGATCATATTATTGTCGGACAAACTGTCCTCTTTTGGATCTGAAATATATAGATACATATAGAGGATATAACTTTTAATTTAAGACAATTAGACATTTTAAAAAAGTAGATCTTTATAAACCCCAATATCTATTATCAAAATTTAATCACTCTGCGGAGAAAACATGCTAATTTTGGAATCAATATATTTTTCCTGTAGAGTAATTATATTTTAATAATTGAAATTTGTTGTCGTAAAGATTATTTATTAAGATACCATAGTGCATGAAGTAAAATGTTATACCCTTTATAATATAAAATCCCAAAAGAATTCTTTGCGCTGACTGGAAATATGTTAGTGACCAATTAAACATACCTATTGGATAAAAGATATTTTCTTTCACCACAAAATTATTGAAGTCCTGCAGGCATTCATAATATGGAATGTCTTCGTTCCACACCTCCTGGCTGCACAATCCACAGATTTTCGACAATAGATACTCCTACAAAAACAGAAAGAAATATAAATTTTTACCTAAAAGATGTAGTATTATTGTTATGACATATAAATATGATTATTGATTTTTAATAGTTATATTAATTATTTAATTCACCTTCTGTTTAATGTATTAGCTACTTACGTTTTCATCCATAATTTTGATTTATTCTTTAATTTCCCCTACTTTATGACAGTTAAGATGCCCTTGATTTTCCCGCCTTATCATTTATTTATTTACCACCTACAAGTGATGGCCATGGTTTAGGCTTATTAACTAGATATGGATACATTCTATTACCTGAAACAATTAGTAACAATTTGGAAAAGAATCATGCTTCAAATCATACGTAATTATCACTGGATTACTTATCTGACAGCTCCTCCATATATTCTTTTTAGCTCCTAATATTCATTCTTGATTTTTCACAATTTTTCCAATATTATATATAAGTATTTAAGCATATTTTGCTATTTATAGCAAAATATGACTCTATAATAATCTGGAAAAAACAAAACAAAGTATCTTATTTTTGTACTATTTCAATAATCAATTATTCGAACCAACCTTAAAATTATTTCTAACCTTACAATCACAGATTTGACAGATTACATGTTGTAGCATTGTTCAAAAAATATATGTAGAGTGACATGCGCACCGAAACAATAAGTTATTTTGACGCTAAAAGCTGACAAAATCCAACTTCTTATTTTAGACGCTAACGTCAATTGAAGTCACGTGACATGCCTTTGACGCTGCTTTTCAGCGTCCATGTAATTGCCCCTTAAGATGGAAAAATTTAGGGCCAGCAACCTCAGAATTTTGAGACAAAAAAGCAATTTTTATGTTCGGGAGCTCGAAATGAAGATACTCTAAAGTAAAACTAGATAAATTATATACAGGGTGTTTCACTAACGGCGGAACATAGGATTGTGTTATTTGACTATAGCACTAAGCATTTACTATACATTATCATAATTAATAAAAGCGTAGATAATTAAGTTTTATTTTGTTCGAGATTGGGAGGAGCAGAAAATGTTGCGAAGTAGATTCCGCATTTCTCTGTTATATCTCCCATCTCTATTGCGCTCACAATAGACGGCTAGACCGACAGCGTCTAGCCGCTCTATCTGTCTCTCTCTCCGCGGCGCGCTTGCGCGTCTTCTGGCCCTGGCGCGTCGCGGCCGCGAAGCGACACTACTTGCGCGCTTGGCCACTAGGTGGCCAGCGCCCGCGGCAGCTCTCTCGCTGGCAAGATTAGTGTCGCGTAATTATATAGATGGGTCCTTGATAAGGACCCATCGCACCTCAGCATTGCTCGACCGCTGCTACCCGCAGCAACCGCAGCACCTTTTTTGCGCCTTTCGGCACAACCGCCTCCACGGCAATTTTGACGCCTCCACCAGGCCAGCAAACGAGCGCCTCCACCGGCGAACTCCAAGGGTCGACTACTTTGGTAAGTATCACCCAAGCACCCACTGCCAACCAAGAGGGGACTACCCCTCTGCGGCATTTCCTCCCTCCTAAGGGAAATTTCTCCGGGGACTGCCCGGGAGAAGTCCACCCTCTCCTTCCCCTCCACACTGCCTCCGAGGACTACCTCGGACCCAGTGTTCCGACCCTCAAATCCAGGGCTCTCGACGAGTCGGGTAGTGGGAGGGGTAGATTCACCCTAGGGGTTGGGGTGGCTCGGAGCCACCATAGCTCTGGGAGAAGGGGGCTGAGGGGTAAGGGGACTTCCCCTTCCCTAAATCCACCTCTCCGACTTCGCTTCCTCCCGTGGCTGGGGATTTTACTAGGGAATACCCTAGGAAAAATTGTCCAGTCAGGGAGTTTCTAAGTCCGCGTTCCCTCCTGGGGAATTTTGAGTCTTGGGGTTCTAGGGAATCTTCTGCGAAAAGAAATTCCCTAGAATTTAACGGCTACAAATTCCCTAGGCCTTCGCCACTGTAAATATCGCGGTTTTTCTTGTACATAAAAATACTTTGTAAACGTTTGTATATTTTTTTTATTTATTTGAATAAAAAACACTTTTACCTATTACCTCTGCCTTGAATATTTTACTCTAGAATAAGACCTTCCTTTCTGACCACAGGTTCGGAGCCAACTTGGGGCACTGTTTCGCACATATTTGTTATTTTAACTTTATTGCTTCTATTATTCATTATAAATATAATTTCACTCAATTAAACTCGGTCGTCACGTTTAATACTTAAATTAAATGGAAAGTAGTAATTTTACTGTAGTTGAAAGTGCTATAGTCTAATAACACGAAATCTATTGTGAGTGCACAATCTATCAAAAGAAAAACGCACTATAGCCTATGCAATTGAAAAGCTTCACAACGATGTCGAACGCCGGGCACTACACAGAAGACGATGTAAGTTCTTAGTTTTATTTAATTAATTTTTCTTATGTTTAATTAAAAACAAATAAATAACTAACTTATGCTTTTTGTAAGTACAGAAACTGTTAGAAGAAATGGACTGGGATGGTATGTTTTTACAAATTAATAATCAAAGTATTTAAATGCATGCACGTGGTTAATGTGGTAAGTTAGATAATACCATAATAATTATTTTCAGAACCAATACCAGGGCCATCAAACAGGGGGCAAGAGATGCCCATCCCCCCCACACAGAGGATGGTGCTGGCGCAAAATAATGGTAGGTTAAAATAAATTAACAAAAATTAAAAAATAATTATATATTATATTTTTTCAGCAGCGCCAATGCCAGCAGTGCCGCCGCCGCCGCCGCCGCCTCCTCCAGCTCCTCCAGCTCCAGCTCCTCCAGCTCCAGCTCCAGCTCCTCCAGCTCCAGCTCCTCCAGCTCCTCCAGCTCCAGCTCCAGTACAGCCTCCCCCACGAATAGAAGGGTGGTGGCAAGAAAATCGTAAGTTACTCAATAGATTTATTTAGTAACAAATTTATTAAGAAATCTGTTTTTGCAGGTGGGAGACGTCACCACTACCGGTCGCGAAAACCGCGGCCATGGCGGTACCGGCACAGCAAATTCGCCAATATGGCGAAGATGCTCGGCCAAATGGCGGAGGAGGCTAGTGGCCAGGGAATGCGCAGGGGGAGAGGGCGTGGCCGTGGTCGTGGCCGTGGCCAAGGCCAATAGAGGGGGGAATAACCCTCGTTTAAAAAAATAAATGAAATTAAATAATAATTATATTGTATATTTTTTAAACCCTATATTCACCTCCAATTTATACCTTATTACACCTTTTTCAGGAATCACTTGACGGAATTTTTGAATTTTGGTAATTACATAATCAAATTAGCATCATTTTTAACATTATTCGATTAACATCCAGTAGAAAATATGACCATTCATACAACGACTACTTCTGTTTCTTAAATATACTGCTTTCGCTTTCAATAATTTATTCAACGTATGCCTGTAATACAAGAAATATTGAATAAATGGACTTTTAATAATTATATCCTTCTACAAATTTTTATTATAATATTTATTAATTATTAGCCTTATATTCTATAGAATATCAGTCCCAACTGAGTTACAAGCCATTTTTTTCTCAAGATTTAACTTTAAATTCACTACTTTTTTCAAATTTTTATGAATTGCAGGTCTCAACATCACCAATGATTTCTGGCATATTCTCTGCCAAACCAAGATCATTTTATCTTTCTCTGAACATTCTATATCAGGAAATACCACAGAGAATATCATTGAAATCTCAGTTTCTTAGAAATTCTGCTGTCAATTTCCCACTTTCATCTACCGTATGCCTGTAATATGAAAAATCAAAAATTGATAGTATTTTTATAATTATTAGCTTCTAAATGTTTTGTCATAATATTTGTTAACTATTAGCCTTATATTCTGAAGAATTTCATTCCAAACTGAGTTGCAAGCCCTTCTTTTCTCAAGAATTGACTTTAAATTTACTCCTTTTTTAATATTTTTATGAATTGCAGGTCTCAACATCATCATTGATTTCTGGCATATTCTCTGCCAGATCAAGATCATTTTTATCTTCCTCTAAGCATTCTGTATCAGGAAATACCACAGAGAATTTCATTGAAGCCTCAGTTTCTTAGAAATTCTGCTGTCAATTTCCTACTTTTATCTATTATCTACCATATGCCTGTAATATGAAAAATGATAAATTAATTGTTTTTTCATAATTATAAGCTTCTAGGTGGTTTGGTCATAATATTTGTGAACTATTAGCCTCATATTCTGAAGAATTTCAGTCCAATCTGAGTTAGAAGCCCTTCTTTTCTCAAGATTTGATTTTAAATTTACTCCTTTTTTCATATTTTTATGAATTGCAGGTTTCAATATCATCATTGATTTCTGGCATATTCTCTTTCAGATCAAGATCATTTTTATCTTCCTTTCAGCATTCTGTATCAGGAAATACCACAGAGAATATCATTGAAGCCTCAGTTTCTTAGAAATTCTACTGTCAATTTCCTACTTTCATCTACTGTATGCCTGTAATGTGATAAATGATAAATTGGTAGTATTTTCATAATTATAAGCTTCTAGATGTTCTGGTCATAATATTTGTAAACTATTAGCCTCATATTCTAAAGAATTTCAGTCCAAACTGAATTAGAAGCCCTTCATTTGTCAGGATTTGGCATTAAATTTACTCCTTTTTTCATATTTTTATTAACTCCAGGTCTCAACATCACCATTGAGTTCTGACATATCCTCTGCCAAACCAAGATCATTTTTATCTTCCCCTGGACCTTCTGTATCAGGAAATACCACAGAGAATTTCATTGATGCCTCAGTTTCTTAGAAATTCTGCTGTCAATTTCCTACTTTCATCTACCATATGCCTCTAATGTGAAAAATGATAAATTAGTTGTATTTTCATAATTATAAGCTTTTAGATGTTTTGGTCATAATATTTGTTAACTATTTGCCTTATGTTCTAAAGAATTTCAGACCAAACTGAGTTACAAGCCTTTCATTTGTCAGAATTTGGCATTAAATATACTACTTTTTGATATTTTCAGAGACTATAGCTCTCAACATCACCATTGAGTTTTGACATATCCTGTGTCAAACCAAATCATTATTATCTTCCTCTAGAATTGAGCTTTCTGTGCCCATGGTAAATATCTGATGAAATATTTGTAATGCTTCATAACCAAAAAGGATATTAAACCATGGTCATTCAATGAATACGTAGAAACCGTTTCTCTTTCTGGTATACATCATTTTCTGTAATAAACTTTCGTAGTGACTGTAAAGTACTAAACGATGGCACTGATAGTAACCCTAAAACCAATTAATCATTTAATAATGAAAATTCTTCAATAATAATAAATATTTGATGGAACATAAATCATCTCATTTACTTACCTGCATTTGACTTTGTACCACCTTCATTTCCTTTATTTCTTAGTGGCCTAACGTCCTTGACATTAAAGATCTTTAATACTTGGGTATGTATTTGTTTCGTTTGTGAACATCTACTATTGTAAAATCCAAGCACTGGTCAACTTGGTTTCTACGTAAAGAGGGTTATTTGGAATGTTTCACATCTTTCAAACAAGCATTACTATAATTTAATTTGATATATTTGTTTGTATATATATCATATAACCTATCGGACAATTGAAACCCACATCAGTGTAAAGAAAAGAAACAGTTAAATATGCATTTTGTTAATGATTTCAATACTGGGAAGTTTAACATATGATTTTCAAATACCTTAATAATTTCTTGCAATTAATATGCTCCTGATAATCACCGATGCATATAAATGTTGAAAGTATACTTCTCTTTGGCATAGAATTGAAAATATGTAAATATTAATCTTACTTCATCCAGTAAGCTCTATCCTCAGCAACGATACAATAGTCACATTATATTTCTCTCTACACAGCTCGATCCTTAGCAGTCACAATAAACACATCACTATAATTTAATCTGAAATAAAATCCCACAAAGTACCACAAAATATATTACAATTTATATTATAAAATTCATTGTTATACTTATCTAATGTGTTGATTCCTTTAAGTAATTTTAAAAATCCTTTTAATGAGTATGATGAGTACGAGTATAACCTCATCGGTTTCAAATAAGAATAGCCTAATCATTTTCTTTCATTTATTTATTATAAAATTGGGTTCATTTTAAGGTTAATACTGTCAATCAAACTTGCAGCTTAACCTGATTTACCATATTAAACGAAATAAATCATATATCGCTGAGACACACACACACACACTATTTACGATTGTGTGCAACTATGTTTACGTTTACGTCTACTGACGTCACTAGCATCTACGTTAAGTAACCAACTTCAGCCCGAGACATACATTCTGGCTGGAAAAGAAGAAGAAGAAGATTATGGAGAAGAATCTGATTTTCGATATATATATAGCTAACATAGTATGAGATCTCTGGATTGCATGAACCGATTTTCATGTTTATGGTCTCAAATGAAAGCTTGTTCAAAACCAGTTTAGGAAAAGCTTTAGTAAAATCATGACAATGGATTATTCACGGAGATAAATCGGTTTGAAAATTGGGACGGCCAAACTTGCTGTATAAGTTAACGGTAGTGCTCGGCGGTATAGACATGTCATTATCTACTTTTAAATGTACTTGCCGTCGAGACACTACCGTGTCTCTTGATCAAGTTGTAGCTAAAATATATAACTAATCTTTAGAAATGGATGTATATAGAGAATCTGTAACCAGTGAACGTAATTGTTTACTGCGGAGATGCAATTATTTTGAATTACTCAACGAAAAACAGTTTAAATGTCGTTTTCGACTAAATAAATTACAATTTCAAGAAGTTTTGCAGCAGATTGAACCTATCCTCTCGAAGAGAAAACTGTACGTAATACAAAATATAAAGAGCTTATTTGTTAGGGGAGTATATCTTTTATTCTCAATATATAACGTGAAATTAATAATTTTCAGGAAAAATAATATTTTACCGGTTTTGCAGCTATTAATAGCTTTGAGATTTTACGCGACAGGATGTTTCCTTCAAGTAGTAGGTGATTTTGGTGGCGTTAGCACGAAATCTGCACAATTAATAGTGCATACAGTATCATCTGCAATCGCCAATTTATTTCATAAATATATTTCATTACCGAAAACTGACGAAGAAATTATGCAAACTACTAAAGATAATTTTTTGGTCTCAGGAATGATAAGAATGATAGGTGCGATTGATTGTGTGCATATACGTATAAGATCATACGGTAATAAGTTTTTAACATAGATATAAAGCATTTTTTTACTGAAAAACTTTGCAGTTGATTAGTCTGAAAAATGAATTTGTAGAAAATGTATTGAAATAAAAAAAAGTTCTATGACGTTGAAGGATACATGAGGTGATACCTATCTTTAAATTGTCTTTGGATAATAATTTTGAAAAACACATGAAAATCATCCTCATTTTTTAAATGGAATATCCTATATCTCTTTTTAAATATTCTTATAGTTTATTTCAAGGGCTTTCTAAAATGCTACGCGCGATTTTATCATTTCGTGCAGTAGCTTTTTACATATTTCAAATTGACATAGGATATGTGGAGTGACTGAAGTAATATGTGTGATGTATGTACACATGCTACACATACACAAACATGTCGCTACTGCATCTACGTATACATGAATATCGAAATAGCTAATGAATGATTGTATAAACTGATAAGATTGTAGCACTTTCTGAAGTCCTTATTCGGAGAATGTAAAAGAATTCGTACAAATTAATACATAGGGTATTCAATTAAAATAATGAAGGTGAAGTTCATGTCTTCAATAAGTGACCATCCACGGCGCAATTAGAATTATACTATTCGATTTTCTCCTCCATTTCATAAATCTTTAATTTTTTTCTTTAATATATGTTCCAATTCATTTATTTACAAAATAATCAATTGAAATGTTTATCGTAAACATTTGATTTATTAATTTGTATATATATATATATATATATATAGATAGGCAATTATTTGTTCCATCTTGATTATCTCTGTGTAGCTTAAAGTCAAATCAAAATGCTGCGAGGCAATATGTTACAGAGATTAGAAAGGGACGTATTTAGTATAGATATAGCATTTGAAATATTTGGTACATCCTGTATAATGTTAATAATAGATATAATAAAACATCATTTGTGATTTAATAACCTACTTATATTCTCTGCAGGAGGTGAGGACGCAGAGGTGTGGAGAAACCGTAAAGGCTTCTTTAGTATTAACGTGCAATGCGTGGTAAATAGCCATCTAGAAATAATGGATCTTGTCGTAAGATGGCCGGGATCTGCACATGACTCGACCATATTCTCTCACAGCAGATTAAAACATAGATTCGACCACTTTGAATGTGGAAATGGTCTTTTATTGGGAGATCGCGGCTACCGCAATGAGCGGTATTTAATGACCCCACTTGCTAACCCGAATACAGCGGCAGAAGTCCTTTTTAATGAAGCGCACATTAGGACTCGTTGTATGGTAATATATATATATATATATATATTGTTACGTTTCCCGTAACCCGCGCGCGAAATAAACAACACTTATTAATACTTTGAACTCAAAAACGTTTAATAGGACCAAACACAAACTACTATTCTTTATTATATTTGCTATTTGTCGGTTTTTAGAGATTCTTAGAAACACGTCTACTCGGTAAGACTGTAATTGCTGCTCTGCCTTAGTTCATATTCATACCGATGTTCTTTCTCACCCCAAACATCCCTTGACAACACCTACTATATGTCTCATTCCTTTACATTCCTTTATCCCCCACACTCATTCAACTTATCACTACTTTCACACTCATTCATCCATACCCGCGATTTCTACCCTATCTTCCGAAGCTGCTCCGCTACATTACTCCCCTACTAAAAAAAATTGTTCGTCCTCGAACACACTCATACTTCCTAACTTAACCTAGTCGCGAAATTCATTCTTCCCCGGAGCAACTTCGAATTCATTTCGGGACCTATACGCATAGGACGAAATGAATTCCCCTACCGACCAGCATTCGCTTGCCCAACTGGCATTCCTAGGAAAACCTATGCCAAAAACCTAGGAAGATCGGTAGTGTACTGGCGGTTTCTTTCTTCCCCTTTTCTTTCTTCTCCGGCACTCAAGAGGCTTGAAGCTTCTATCTTGCACCGTCCCTCGAACTCAAGACGTCTCCCGAGCCGAGTCCCAGGAAAAATACGCCGACTTTTCCTGACCCTGGAAGGCCGATCAACTCCTTCCAGACCCTGGGAGAGTCCACTCAATCCCAGCCATCCATGTAGGCCTGACTATCCTGCATGGACACCCTCCTTTTTCCAGAACCGGAATCAGGAGACCAGGAAACAGAAACTCTTCTGTTTTCCTGAAAAATAAGTAGAGGCAGTAATATTTTCCTTTTCAACTATTTTTATTAATTGTGAGCGTTTTCATTTTACCCCTCACATTCACGGAATCAGTGAAGTCAAAATTTTAACTATCTATAATTTTAAATTATGCATTTACAATTATTAACCATTCATTCAACCATTCATACATGAACTCCTATTCAACCATATGGTAGTGGCACTTTTCTCCGAAAATTCCCTAGGCCTAAATTACCATTGCGCATGGCCTTCTATAAGTTTATACTGTATGAATGACTTTCAAGTTTACTGTTGCTTAAATTTGAACACAGCTACTCGTACTACTCGTTTGACTTTTAAGTTGAGTTTGTGTATGTATGTTTGAGAAAGGTTAAACTGAAATAAATAAATAAACTTTTTCAGATACGTATATGAGATATTTTATAATATTAATATTATGAGTACTAATATATTAAAGCTATATATTTCTTTGTGAAAATTTGTCTTTATATTACAGGAAACTCTAAGTAGCTGTAGAATGTGATGATTGCACGAGATATTATTCTGGAGAATGCACTAGAGATTAACAATCTTTCAACGATTGGTCATTCTCATATTGTTGTAAGATTTGATTTACATTTGTTAGCTAACTTTAATTCATGTTGTACGTAGCCTGTCTGCTACTGTGTCTTATCTAAATTACAGGTAACTTTATATCTATTGATAAAACTATATTAAGTGAATACATATTGCGCTTATTATCAACGTTGGAATAAGTTGCCTTTGGCTATTTTGTTACATTATATAAATTAGTTATTCATTTCCTGCACTATGACTTTTTAGGCTTTTTTGGACTAGCAAAAAGCTTATTGGACAATATAATGTTTAAATCTTGATGCTGCCCCTGTTATAATCGTTTATTATTTGTAAGGCATATGTTGAACACATTCTTTCCACCTTATGCGAATTACACAATGCAGCAACTTTACAGTATGGTTACGACACTTTTATATGTATAGATGTATTTTGTATCATGAGAAAATATCAATAGGTTTTTTAATAATAATTGAATTGTATTTTAAAATATATTTTGCAGGTAAATCGTGGAAAAGCTGATTCTGCTACATTTTAAAAAATTAACAGCAAATGTGGCAATGTCCAACATGATGATACTCTCACAGTAGAGTGGATTAGTTTGGAGCAGGAGTTTGTACTTATATATATGCCTATAGATAAGATATATTTCATTAATACTTTGTTAGAGAACTTTCTGAGAAGGTAAATATGATATGATAAGCTTTCTGTTATTGATTCATAATTTAATTATTAATTTTCGTTGATGTTTCAACCATTAATGCAATAATAATTCAATATTATTACACGTATCATTGCATATTTAACTGAATTAGTTTGATTGTTAGATATAGCGCAGTTTTGTTTGTTTGTGACATTTAGACAATTTAGATAATCAATATAATTTTATGGAAGACAGGTCATTTTTTTTTAAACATATGTGCATGTATTTATTAAATGGTACTTGATAGCATTAAAAGATAATACAATTGACAGTTGTTGTTATAATAGTTTATGACCCTTAGTAATAGATATGATGAATTTAAGCTTTTTTTTTAATTTGATTTTCCTGTCTAAATATGTTAAATACAAAAGCATTAGAAAGAATATATGACGTTCAAATTTAAACTATCTTTCTATGTGGAAAAATGTTCTGTTTTGGGTCTAAATTATAGTTATATAATAGCTTTTATAATAATATTTGCATATATGTAACTAGCATTATACAAAAACAGCATCTAACTATGTATAACGGTAGAGTTACACGTTTAACCAATTATCATAAATGAAGATGACATTTTTTTTAGTTAAACCTAAAATGTGTCATGCGAGAGATTAAGTGATATCTATTTTTGTTAATATATTACTGTTATAGATGGAAAAAGAAATGTAATCAATGCAGGATAATGGAAATATCTGGGCATGGATTAGATCATTGCTTTAAAGTAGCTGTCAAAGTGATTTAATTAAAATATAAACCGATTCAAACGAATGCAATGCAAAAAAATTGTATCCTCTTTATTATCTAATTAACATGAAATCTTCATTTAAATAATTATTATGTGATATTTTACAGTGTATAACTGCTTTAGAGTTTAACAAATAACATGGTATCTGGAAATATAAGCATTTTATAATAAAACTGTATTATAAAGACGAATTGTTAAAAATTTAAGGAAAAAAATTTGAATTTTTATATTAACATCAGGTAGAGTGTTAAAAAGTTTATATATAGCCCATTTTGAGTATATTAGATACAATTATATTACGTTTTGTGGGTGTTTGTAGTTGATGTCGAAAGATTTCCAAAATATCTGAACGTACTATTCAATCCAAATATTTACGAGTTAAACACGTTTTAATTTATCTGTAGGTATATGTAATATTTGCTGAGATGTGATGTGGGCGATTGCTCTGCATTCATTCGCCATTTCACACGTATACAGCAAGATTCAAATTCAAATATATCGTGAAATTTTGAGTTGAATGGTACATGTATAAAACATCCACTGTTTATTAAAATGCTACACAGCATAAGTGCGAGAAGACTCGTTTTTCAGTAAATTTAAGAGATATTAAATTGTCCCATTTGACTTTTTGGAACCTCTTTTGAATATTTGCTTTCAGATACGTATTGTACAAATTTTGCATATTTAATAGTTACGCAGATAAACATAAGCGCTTCTTAGATTTCGCATTTTGGGGCATTTTAATTTATGAATCCACAATAGCAATTTGAAAAACGTTTAATATTAGTTAAAGCAGTATGTAATAAAAATATATCATATTCGATTTATAAAACTAAATGTGACCTTTATATTCTCTTGAATACTCCGCATTAGGTTGATTCACAGAGAACATTTGATTAACACTAAAGCTACCATTTGGCGGTCAAATGACCCCTTTTAAATGGAAACACGCGTGTATAAGAAATCCTTGGTAGGTTTAGTGTTAATCCTTATAAACGTTAACCTTTAGACTACCTGCTGCCACGTAAGTAGCGCAAGACATTTGTTACAAATTTTAATCATAAATATGTTATTGATAGTCAATATAATGATCATAGATGTTATTTAAAAATTCAATTGCAAGAAACTTTGGCAGTCTAAATGTTAAATATGCTTCCTTAATAATTGCTTTCTAAACTAAGAAAATTCGATTGGCACGAATATTATTTACACCTTATATATCAAACGCATATATGTATATTAGAAATTTAAGATTTTAAATTTTAAACAAGTTTAATATCAATATAAGTTACAACAACAATGTTATTTACAATTTGATCATTATAATAATGTTTTGTAATTACTGTCAATTGGTTTTTATATTATAATGTATTTTAGCAAATGTGCAATTTGAGTTGTCTAATATAATTATAAAGCTTATTCCATCTGTGCTATCTTTTAATCCTTATGAATATCTGCTAACTTCAATTTGATTGAAATATTGCCTTTTCCGAAAGTAAGTCACGAATAATTATAAAAAACATGATGACCAAAAAGAATTTATTGGTTTATTATCCGGATGGATTCATTTATCACAACAGTAGATCATACAATAAGAAAAATGGGGAAATTATAACGTTTGTTTGTTCACCGGAATATGAGTTATATTTTAAAGTTAACTAATAATTTTTAACCATAATTTTCTTTGCAGTTATTTAAAATGTAAAGATCCCGGTTGTCCAGGTACAGCTAAAATAAAAAATGGAAAGGATTTTTCTATCGGTGCAATACACTGTCACGAATGTCCTACGCATTATAAAGAAATTGCAGACTTTCGAGAAGATCTATATAAAACAATTACCACAATGCCTTGTACGCCAAAAGAGGCATACACATTCAACGCGAAAAGGTATAATTTTTTAATTGATTTTAACCCGGATTGAAAGAAAACTATTTTAATGTATAGACACTCAGTAGCAGCTCAGGAAATTTCTTTTGCAAGCGTACAGAAATCTCTTAAGAAATGGAGATCAGTTGGCTTCCCTTTGCCACCCAAAAGTTTAAGAGATTGCGCTATCACCTTAAATACAGATAAATGGATCAAATTCTTAACATTTACATTAGGAGATGATGAATACAAGCTAAATATTTTGCAATATGAAGAAGGAAATTTTATTGCAGTTATTTTTTATGAAAAAAGATTGAATGAAGTGTTACAAGAATGCAACGTAATAAGCCTAGATGGTACATTTAGGACAGTTCCCACTATAGAAAATGCAACACAATTAATTACAATTATGGGTAAAATAGGGGAGAAGGTAATAAATAAGGTTCTATTAAATAATTTTATTTGCTTATAATTTTGCCTTTCTTGTAAATTTCAATATTTGTTTCATTTTATATATGAATTTATAGTTTTTTCCATTTATTTGGATTTTGTTAAATACAAAAAATCAACGCTTTTATACAAATGCATTTAACTTTTTAAAATCTAATTTAATCCCGAAATTCAATCCAAAAATTGGTATTAGTGACTTTGAAAAGTCTATACATAATTCATTAGTTGCAGCATTTCCTGGGATTAAAGTACAAGGTTGCTACTTTCATTACGTACAAGTAAGAATTATATTTGTAAATTTCAAGTACTTCTACTGTATTCATTACGATAGATATATATTTCTAGTATTGAGAAAAATCACAAACATTTAGTATAATAATATATAATCCATATACTCCCAATTTGCTTTCAGAGTGTTCGTAAGCATATACAGCAGCTTAAAATTTTTACTGCTATAAAGAGTTTAGAGCCTGATACAGCTTCTAGAGCACTGTTAATTATACGAAAATTCTATAATTTGCCCTTTCTGCCACCTAACTATATAAAAACAGGCTTTTTAATCATAAAAGAAGAAATACGAAGTAAAGGGAATTTGAGTACTTTATTTGAAGATTTACTCAAATATATAGAATTTCAATGGATTCTTAGAACAAATGAAAACATTTTAAGCATTTTTAAAGCCATTGATAGAACAAACAATCCACAAGAGCGGTACCATCGTACAATCAACAGTTTAATAGGAAATCACCCGACTTTTCCTACATTTTGTGGTGAGTATAATATTAGCTGCTTCCCTGTCACACTAATGAGTGAGTTTGAACTACTCGGCTGTATGAGTTTTTCTAGTCAAATTTAGAGTTTCCATTATGCTTGAGTTTACTTCCTAATCAACATTGCCAGAACAATGCATTAAAATCCGAAAGCATTAAGTTAACAGTTTTAATAAGTTATAACTTAAAGTAATCATTAAGAATATTAAGAGATAATATTTATATAAGATTTTGATAGAATCAGAAAATATCAAAATGATAACTTTAAATTGTAATTTCTTATAGTGTTAACATCATGATATTGGCTTACGACGCATTGCTCTGGGAAATGCTAATAGGTTTGTCTCACTTGTATAACTGTCTAAACACCTGTGTCGCGAGAATAGCTCCATTTTATTAATTCCGAAATAGTTCTACTAATAGACGCGTCACTCTACACGCCGCAGAACGTTATTTTATTTGAGATATTTTGTAGAGATGAAATGCTTTCAATGACTCCTTAATTTCATTAAAAACATACTTTCTTTAATCTAACCCCTTCCTATAGTTAAATTAATAGAACTAATAGAGGAAACCGTAAGAGAAAGGAAGCAATTAGAAAAAGGATTAAAGATTAGAAATTTAAATAAAAAGGTAGAAGATGAAGATTTTAACCAGTTTATAAAAGATGCGTGGGACAAACTAGAAAGTGAATTAAAAGGAAACGAAAGAAAAGCAATTAAACGCTTTCTTACCCTATCTTCTATTAAAAAAGCAGGGACGATAAAGCAAATAAAAAATGAAATTAAAGATAAAAGTAAATATGTAATCATATACGTATTTCTATACATTATCAAAAATTTACCTTCTTCCAATTTTTAAATGCAAGTTAAAAATATACTAAAAAGAACCTACGGTTTTTAAAAATAAAATTTTACATATTATTGGTTGTCACATAAAGTTCATGATATTTTTGCTAAAGTTTATTTTTTCATAAAAATGGTAAAACTTAAGTTACAGCCACAGCCTTTAGTATAGAAAAATAATATTATAAAATAAAATTTGATTCTATTTTTTAGAGTGCACACTATACAAGCCATACTGCCGCCAAAAAAAATATCAGGGAAAGGACTAATAAAGGATCATTAGTGATCAAATTGTAAATAACATTGTTGTTGTAACTTATATTGATATTAAACTTGTTTAAAATTTAAAATCTTAAATTTCTAATATACATATATGCGTTTGATATATAAGGTGTAAATAATATTCGTGCCAATCGAATTTTCTTAGTTTAGAAAGCAATTATTAAGGAAGCATATTTAACATTTAGACTGCCAAAGTTTCTTGCAATTGAATTTTTAAATAACATCTATGATCATTATATTGACTATCAATAACATATTTATGATTAAAATTTGTAACAAATGTCTTGCGCTACTTACGTGGCGGCAGGTAGTCTAAAGGTTAACGTTTATAAGGATTAACACTAAACCTACCAAGGATTTCTTATACACGCGTATTTACATTTAAAAGGGGTCATTTGACCGCCAAATGGTAGCTTTAGTGTTAATCAAATGTTCTCTGTGAATCAACCTAATGCGGAGTATTCAAGAGAATATAAAGGTCACATTTAGTTTTATAAATCGAATATGATATATTTTTATTACATACTGCTTTAACTAATATTAAACGTTTTTCAAATTGCTATTGTGGATTCATAAATTAAAATGCCCCAAAATGCGAAATCTAAGAAGCGCTTATGTTTATCTGCGTAACTATTAAATATACAAAATTTGTATAATACGTATCTGAAAGCAAATATTCAAAAGAGGTTCCAAAAAGTCAAATGGGACAATTTAATATCTCTTAAACTTACTGAAAAACGAGTCTTCTCGCACTTATGCTGTGTAGCATTTTAATAAACAGTGGATGTTTTATACATGTACCATTCAACTCAAAATTTCACGATATATTTGAATTTGAATCTTGCTGTATACGTGTGAAATGGCGAATGAATGCAGAGCAATCGCCCACATCACATCTCAGCAAATATTACATATACCTACAGATAAATTAAAACGTGTTTAACTCGTAAATATTTGGATTGAATAGTACGTTCAGATATTTTGGAAATCTTTCGACATCAACTACAAACACCCACAAAACGTAATATAATTGTATCTAATATACTCAAAATGGGCTATATATAAACTTTTTAACACTCTACCTGATGTTAATATAAAAATTCAAATTTTTTTCCTTAAATTTTTAACAATTCGTCTTTATAATACAGTTTTATTATAAAATGCTTATATTTCCAGATACCATGTTATTTGTTAAACTCTAAAGCAGTTATACACTGTAAAATATCACATAATAATTATTTAAATGAAGATTTCATGTTAATTAGATAATAAAGAGGATACAATTTTTTTGCATTGCATTCGTTTGAATCGGTTTATATTTTAATTAAATCACTTTGACAGCTACTTTAAAGCAATGATCTAATCCATGCCCAGATATTTCCATTATCCTGCATTGATTACATTTCTTTTTCCATCTATAACAGTAATATATTAACAAAAATAGATATCACTTAATCTCTCGCATGACACATTTTAGGTTTAACTAAAAAAAATGTCATCTTCATTTATGATAATTGGTTAAACGTGTAACTCTACCGTTATACATAGTTAGATGCTGTTTTTGTATAATGCTAGTTACATATATGCAAATATTATTATAAAAGCTATTATATAACTATAATTTAGACCCAAAACAGAACATTTTTCCACATAGAAAGATAGTTTAAATTTGAACGTCATATATTCTTTCTAATGCTTTTGTATTTAACATATTTAGACAGGAAAATCAAATTAAAAAAAAAGCTTAAATTCATCATATCTATTACTAAGGGTCATAAACTATTATAACAACAACTGTCAATTGTATTATCTTTTAATGCTATCAAGTACCATTTAATAAATACATGCACATATGTTTAAAAAAAAATGACCTGTCTTCCATAAAATTATATTGATTATCTAAATTGTCTAAATGTCACAAACAAACAAAACTGCGCTATATCTAACAATCAAACTAATTCAGTTAAATATGCAATGATACGTGTAATAATATTGAATTATTATTGCATTAATGGTTGAAACATCAACGAAAATTAATAATTAAATTATGAATCAATAACAGAAAGCTTATCATATCATATTTACCTTCTCAGAAAGTTCTCTAACAAAGTATTAATGAAATATATCTTATCTATAGGCATATATATAAGTACAAACTCCTGCTCCAAACTAATCCACTCTACTGTGAGAGTATCATCATGTTGGACATTGCCACATTTGCTGTTAATTTTTTAAAATGTAGCAGAATCAGCTTTTCCACGATTTACCTGCAAAATATATTTTAAAATACAATTCAATTATTATTAAAAAACCTATTGATATTTTCTCATGATACAAAATACATCTATACATATAAAAGTGTCGTAACCATACTGTAAAGTTGCTGCATTGTGTAATTCGCATAAGGTGGAAAGAATGTGTTCAACATATGCCTTACAAATAATAAACGATTATAACAGAGGCAGCATCAAGATTTAAACATTATATTGTCCAATAAGCTTTTTGCTAGTCCAAAAAAGCCTAAAAAGTCATAGTGCAGGAAATGAATAACTAATTTATATAATGTAACAAAATAGCCAAAGGCAACTTATTCCAACGTTGATAATAAGCGCAATATGTATTCACTTAATATAGTTTTATCAATAGATATAAAGTTACCTGTAATTTAGATAAGACACAGTAGCAGACAGGCTACGTACAACATGAATTAAAGTTAGCTAACAAATGTAAATCAAATCTTACAACAATATGAGAATGACCAATCGTTGAAAGATTGTTAATCTCTAGTGCATTCTCCAGAATAATATCTCGTGCAATCATCACATTCTACAGCTACTTAGAGTTTCCTGTAATATAAAGACAAATTTTCACAAAGAAATATATAGCTTTAATATATTAGTACTCATAATATTAATATTATAAAATATCTCATATACGTATCTGAAAAAGTTTATTTATTTATTTCAGTTTAACCTTTCTCAAACATACATACACAAACTCAACTTAAAAGTCAAACGAGTAGTACGAGTAGCTGTGTTCAAATTTAAGCAACAGTAAACTTGAAAGTCATTCATATAGTATAAACTTATAGAAGGCCATGCGCAATGGTAATTTAGGCCTAGGGAATTTTCGGAGAAAAGTGCCACTACCAACCATATGCCCGTACCAGTCTTTAACCTTATAAGTTAGATGGATGGCGGCTGAGAGGTAGTTCTCTTTTAAGAACTCCTTAGTTCATAAACAATTATCTCCTACTGGAATAATTGTTTTTGCACCTTAAAACCTCCTGCGTCCCAGACCCTGACAGAATAGAAACCTAGCGCACCATGATAGCCCGTGAGAGTTCTAATTCCCATCCCGGTCCAGTCGAAACAACTGTGAAGGCGGAGAACTTCATTAAAAAAAAAAAAAAAAATTTCATACCTATGCATAACTTAAATGATTCTAATTATCATAAAACTTGGCTAATCTATCTATGTGCACTATTTTGCACTTTGACTTCCCTGATTTCTGAATCCTAAACACTACATCATTAATTTTATCTCTAATTATATACGGTCCTTCCCAATTAGATTGTAGTTTAGGGCATTTTCCTTTTGTTCTCATTGGTTGATTTCTATGCACAAATTCTTCATTAATAACTGAAATTACTGCTCCGGTATCTATTAAAAATTCCACTGAAGTTTCACCTATTTTTCCTGTTACATAAATACCACTGAAATCTTTAACCCCCTTTACTAATGCTAAACTAAATGGGGATTCCTTTGGAATCGACATTCTCCCCTCCATATCGATTAATTGGCGTTTCCCTTCTTCGAATTCTCTTTATTAATATTTCTTCTTTCTGGACATTCTCTCTTAAAATGCCCTGATTTTCCACAATTGTAACATTTTATACTAGTATCATTCCTATATCCTTTTGCAGAACTATTTCTTTCATTATTTTCCCCATTATTATTATCTTGTTTCGAATACCTACTATCTTTCCTTCGCGACATGTCAACAATTACTTTAACCTCCATTGCCTTAGTCACTAGTCTATCAAAACTATTTTCCCCAAATAACCTTAAATCTCTTTGTAAATAAGGATTCTTAAGAGCATCTATGAATTTCCCACATAATAATCTATTCTTAATGTCTGCTGGGCAATTCGGAAAGGCGGCTAACGCTAACCTTTCTAACTCATTCGCTAAGGCTGGAATACTTTCATTTTCTTTTTGTTTATATGTCTGGAATGTTGTATAAAATAAATTCTCCATATGCCTATTTCCAAATCTCCTATCTAGGGTTTGAACTAAAAGATCAAAATTATTTCTTTCAGTATCCTTTAATCCTACTAATACTGAAAGTGCTGGGCCTTCTAAAGAATTTAAAAGTGTCATTGTTTTCGTTCTTTCATCCCACCCACCGGTTGATGCAATTGACAAAAACTTTGCATAAAATTCTGGCCATGATTCTCTTCCATCAAACAACAGAGGTCGCCACTGAGGGTTAGTCATGAAGCAACCACCTGAAGCCAGGAGACTCCTGTCAACCCGCACTCCAGATGACAGCTGTTGACCACCTTCAATTCGCACGTCATTTCTAGTACTTTCGATTCGATATCGATCCGAAGTCAGGAGACTTCTGTCAACCTGAACTCCAGATGATATCACTCGATCGATTTCGCCATATTGGTTCCTTTCCTCACTTCTTATGTCATATCGATCTGAAGTCGGAAGGTTTGCTACACTACAAAAATTTTGGCATACCCTAAGATATTCGTAAGCTGTAACTAAATCCAAATCTGTAACGTAAGTTGGGCGCCAGGTTCCCGAAAGAACCACTGTACTGTAGTGACTGCAAAATACTGTATTCGTCAAACTAAAATGCCAACTAGCTCAGTGAATATAAGAGTAGGATTGCGGAAGCGGAGAGGGGGCGAGTTCCTGAAACGTGAAATGCAAAAGGATTTGGCAGTTCGGGTCAAATCACTACATACTATATTCGATAATAAAGTGTCTATATTTCCAAAAAGACATTGCTGTATTTGTCAGACTTCATAGCGCATAGATCGTTATTCGTATTCTACAAAACTATAACTCGAAATGGCGTAGAAAACGGTTTTCCGGAGTGCTCGGGATCAATCCCACGAATTTCTTTACTAAACAACTAACTAATCAAATAAAGGCCTACCCAAGGCAGGTGTTTCTCCTGCGACCTTTTAACTAAACGAAACTATACTCTCGCGAAGAGAACCGAACGGAGTAGCTCTTTCTGGGAGAATTCACCTCCGGGGTTCCTTCTGACGAGAAAACGAACTGTATGACCACGAGGTGATCGAACGAGGTAGCTCCTTTCGGGGAGAATTCGACCTCGGGATGCACCCCTGGTTAAACGCGACGAACTGTACGAAACGTAACTGAAATTCGAAACTGAACGAATATCCCGATCACTCTTTATACCCGAATTCGACCCATCAACTATACTGTAAGCGCATAACCAATTTCTCGGAAAATACAATACTTTAATACGGCATTATATACACGGTAATCGATAAAAGGACTTAACGTAAGTTATAGATAAAAACTATGTACATTTCATATCCGAAAACCCAAAGACGACGGTGTCCTTGAATTACTAGCGAATCTCAAAGTTTCTCGATATTAGACCATTGTTCTAATTTCTCATTTATGTCCCTAATTCCCAATCCACGCACTTTGGGAGTATTTTTAACTCGTAATTCGTGGTTTTTGATGATTTCACGGCTATTAAGCGCGTTTTCCGAAGTTTACTCGTGATATAAGGATTTCTAGGAGCTGGGACTCCCGCTAACCTTTTCCGTTGGAGCTGGAGAACGACGGCCGAGCAGGACAAAGCAGAGCAGAGCAGAGCGGAGCGGCGTCGAGCAGAGCTGAGCAGAGCAGATCGGAGCAGAGCAGAGCAGATCGGAGCAGAGCAGATCGGAGCAGAGCAGAGCAGAGCAGGGCAGAGCAGAGCAGGACAGATCGGAGCAGAGCAGATCGGAGCAGAGCAGAGCAGAGCAGGGCAGAGCAGAGCAGGACAGATCGGAGCAGAGCAGATCGGAGCAGAGCAGAGCAGAGCCGGGCAGAGCAGGACAGAGCAGCGTCGAGCAGCGTAGAGCCGAGATGAGCAGAGCAGGTCGAAGCAGAGCAGAGCAGAGCAGCGAGGAGCAGAGCAGAGCAGCTTCCACAGATATTCACTACGTCTTTTCCGGAATACGAGTTGCCGAAAATCACGTCCGATCTTCTTCAGAACTAAGATACGAGTGTCGCAAAAATCGGGAGACACCAGCAACGAGCTGTTGGTCCCTTATCCCCAACTTTTCGTAACGCTAAATCTAATTGGCGGAGCCGATTAAGCTATTGGTACCACCAATCAGATCCAAGGTCCGACTTCTTCCGAAAATTCAACTTGAATATTCGGGAGCCGCGGAAGGCCGTAGTTCGTTAGACCCATTTAACATACGACTTATGGGCCACGATCGTTACTCTACTTTATGACCTATCAATCATCGAACTTTATACTATATTTCGGATGATAGGTAGGCCAACCGTATATGACATGATATTATGGCCTTGATAATATGACCATAATATGTCTCAATGTTCCATAGATAGATATATATATATATCTTTTTAGTGAACATGTACTATCTTAAAATAGTACCTGGTCACAACTCTATCCTCCCACGAAAAAGAGACCGAATCGAGGTCGAACACCCCCCACCTCACTAAACGACGATACGCGAGGACGTAACTGGATTCGACGTAAACGTCAGACGGAATCGGTAGCTCCTCGTCCCAAGTGCTACGTGAATCTGTAGTAGTCGTAAGTCGGCATTTTCAAAAACGAAAAGAAACGCTATATTCGAGATGGGCTATTTACACGATAATATAACGGTAGCTTAATACTAAGCGGTATACACGGTACTGCAAAATATCTGTACAAAATAAGCGTGATACGCACTGTAAGGTTCTATACTAGACGAAATTATCTACACGGTACTGTACGGAATCGAAAAGGTATACACGATAAAGAATATACTTCATACAAAACGTAATCGTAATCTATACTAACTGTAGCGATATACACGATACGAATCGAAATCTGTACAAAAGCAAACTAAAGTAATACGATACAGAGTTCACCGAAACTCAGAATCGTAAGAAGACGTAACCTAAAGAAGAGAAAGTATATACAAAGAACTATACGAGAATCTACACGTAACCAACACAATATACTGGTCGCAAATACTGTTTCACGCAATTACGCTATCGAATCTCGAATACTCGCGAAAAAGGAAAGGAGGAAGCTCCAAAAGAAGAATTAATGTCTCGAAATCACCGTATTCCCAAGTTAGGATTCCCGTGACCCTGGTAAACCTGTAAACGATAGCTACGGTAGGGAAGAAAATGATATTAGTTCCCGATGCATGAGTCCGAGGTTGGTGATGTTCCGAGAGGTCGGTGTGTCTGTCAGCGTCAAAAATAAAATGGACTCTAAACTCGTTACTGTTCATATACATGTCTTGATCTGGAGAGTTCGAAGGAGAGAAGACAATTATATACAAACAGAACAAAAGATAGTCGTCATAGGACAAGGAACGTCACTCTCTACTTGATTGTGAGGTTACCCTGTAACGGACGGTAAACTGGGGTCGTTAAATCGGCAATAGTTCGGGAGATAAAAAGTAAGAGCGGTAAGTCCCAACACAACAATGAAAGGAAGGGACGGACAAGATTACTGAGACAAAACGATACGCGAAGCTTTACGAAACGATACGCAAAGCTCTACGAAGCAATACGCGAAACGCTACGAAACGATACGTAAAACTTAATCCAAACGATATGCAAATCTTAACTATAACGGTATCAAAAATTGAACTGTACGCAAAATTAGAGATATCTTGGCGGCGTTCGCACGAAAATAAATTTGGCCCCATGAGGACGAAAAGATACTCTAAATCTCGAAACTGTAATGGAAACGAAACTTAATCCTAGCGTCATAGAGAACAGCGAAAAACTGAGACAGGTACACGGAAGGGTAAACGAAAAGCTTGAAGTTACTCAATTGTCGCGGGATAAAAATGGCGTAAGACTCTACGAAACGCACGACAGTAACTCACTTTTCTTTGGTTCGTCAGGTCGGTAAAAAGGTCTTGGAAAGAAACGATATAGGCGTTTTGGTGTAAGCTTTTCGGTAGAGGGCCCATTACATCGACCGCGACTATTTCCCAAGGCTGCTCCACGAATCTACGACCCATTAATCCCACTGGTGGTTGTTGGGACACTTTGGTACGCTGGCAGATATCGCATTTACGGACGAAATCCAGGACGGTTCGATACATCCCAACCCAATAAAAACATCGACTAATTCGGTGGTAGGTTTTATCGACACCTAGATGACCTGACATGGGGGTGTCATGAAATTCATGCAAAAGATCTTCGCGAAACTCACTCGGTACGACTAGCTTCCACGGTTCGAGGTCTTCCAGTTCCTCATGGTATCGACTGGAACTACGTCGATAATATAAGAGAGCCTTCTCAATCTTCCAGTCCGGGAATTTGAAAGGTGTGGCTTTAAGAGTGTCCCGACGAGTTGTATACCACGAGTCGGTGGTATCGGCCCATCCCGTTGTGGGGTAGTTCATAGAAACTGCGAGAGAACAGAGTTCGAGCTCACCGGAACTGGGTATGCGTGAAAGTGCATCCGGTACGAAATTTTGGGAACCTTTCCGATATACGATCTCGAAGTCGTATTGCATTAGTTCCAAAGCCCACCTACCTAAACGACCGGAGGGATCTTTTAAGTTGTTAAGCCATCGTAGGCTATTGTGATCCGTCATCACCGTAAACTTATACCCCTCTAGGTAGCCACGAAACTTTTTAATCGACCATAGAACAGCAAGGCACTCTAATTCGGTAGTGGTATACTTCATTTCGGCTGGGGTGAGAGTACGACTTGCGTACGCGATAACGCATTCTCCTTGCTCATGAGTTTGCGTGAGCACGGCTCCGAGTCCGACGTTACTCGCGTCAGTTTGAAGACAGAAGGTTCGATTGAAGTCCGGACACGCTAACGTGGGTGTCGAAGTTAATTTGCGCTTTAAGGTATCGAACGCGTTGGACTGTGGCGTAGCCCAAACCCAAGCCTGATTTTTCTTGAGCAATTGATTTAACGGGGCGACAATGGTTGCGAAATCGGGAACGAAACGGCGATACCACGAAGCCATACCGATAAAACGACGAAGTTCTTTGATATTCCGAGGTGCGGGATAGTCGATAATGGGTCTAATTTTCTCTGGATCCGTACTTAGGCCACGATGGTCAACGATGAAACCGAGATATGTAACGCTAGTTTTACAGAATTCACTCTTATCCGGGTTAATTAAAAGTCCAGCAGCAATAATTCGTTTAAAGATTTTATCTAGCCACTCGAGATGTTCGGAGAAGGTTTGCGTAACGATTATAATATCATCTAGATACGCGAACGCATGGGGTTCCATATCCGGCGTAATAATTTTATCTAATAGCCGTTGGAAAGTCGCTGGAGCACCTGTAAGTCCGAATGGCATTCGTTTGAATTGGAAGAGTCCACGTCCTGGCACAGTAAACGCAGTGACGGATTTACTAGATTCTTCCATCGGGACTTGAAAATAGGCCTGAGTTAGATCAAGAGCGGAAATATAGTTAGCTGAACGTAATTTATCCAGAATCGAATTCATGAAAGGTAAAGGGTAGGCGTCTTTACGTGAGACTTCGTTGACTTTGCGAAAATCTAAACAAAATCGGTAGGAACCGTTGGATTTGCGCACCATGACAATAGGAGATGACCAATCACTGTCAGAAGGCTCGATAATATCTTCGTGTAACAACCGATCTACTTCTTGATTAATCGCTTGTTGTATCACCGGTGACACAGGGTAGTATCGCTGTTTGATGGCTGTCGGGGTCTCCACTATAATGCGATGTTCCGTTAAATTGGTTAATCCCGGAGCCCGTTTCAAAATCGGAATTCGTTCGTCTAGGAAGGTCCTTAACTGCTCGGACTCAGTATCGGTGAGAACACGGAGAGCATTGCAGCTATAAAAATTATCCTGAGCATCCACGAAGCGGTAGTAGTGACTAGGATCGTCTCGGTAACTCCACGTTCGATCCTGATAATTAATAACAATCCCGAATTGTTGTAAAGCATCAATACCAAAAATAAGGGGTACGGCCAGAGACGGAAAGAAAAGCGTAGGAACGACTTGGCTACGACCTTCTATTTGATACTGTAGTGGGTAACATTGCGATAGATTTTCGCGATGTCCATCGGCAGTCACTATCGTAACCGGAGGAACCGTAGAAGCATTAACATCGGCCGACGAAATTTTTAAAAGACCGGATTTACCAATAAAAGTGCGCGATGCGCCGCTATCAACTAAAGCTAAGAAAGAGTGGCCCTGAACTCTAATCTGTATATACAAAAGGGCGGTAGTTAGCGAGTATATTTTCTCGATACCGGACGAGAAATCTCGCGAAAGGCGGCAAGAGTTTAAGTTGACCGCAGGAAATTGTGTATGCGATAATCTAGTGGTTGGACACGAGCCGGTATTTATCGTGTCCCGGGTACGTTTCCCGTACACTTAGGACAATTGCGCACCGTAACTCCCTCAAGACCGCATCGGTGGCAAAAGAATCGCGAACGAGGTTTTGGACACTCCGAATATCGATGTCCACGTTCTTTACAATTCCAACACGCGAAGTCGATAGCGAAGGACGACTGTGGTTCGATAGGTTCTGACACGAACGGATTAGTAATCGTTCCCGAACTCGACGATATGGAAGGTGCAGGTGACGGTATATCCTTCACGGCTTTTAATTTCTTAGGTTTCTCCTGTGCTATCAGTACAGGTTGCTCCTCAGCAGCCATGGCGGTACGCGTACGTCGAGCGGGTCGTCCGAAAGCTAAATCGGGAAAAAGAGAATGTTCCGGTAAGGGTGGTGCTCGATACCGGCTTTGACGAGCTAAACTACTCTCGATCTGGATAGCGCGGGATTCTAATGCATCGAAAGAGATGATATTATTGATATCTATAAGCGCTTGGATGCGTGGGAGCATGTTCGTATGCGCCCAAATGATCCACTCTTCTTCCGACATGGGAGGTGAAACTCGTTCTAATAATACCCGAATACACGTGAGGTAATGGTCTACGGGTTCATCTTCCGCTTGTGTACGTTGGGCTATTTCCACCCGCAAAGATACCTGAAGCGAACGAGCCCCGAAACGCGAACGAAAGGCGCGTTCAAAATGTGCCCAATTCTCCCAATCTCGTTGGTGACTCCGAAACCAGTGGAGAGCCATATCCGACAAAAGCAAAGGGAGGTACTTCAATAATTCCGCATCCGGAAGGTCGAAAATAATGCGAGTTTCCGCGATACGCGCTAAAAAAGCTTCTACATCTTCACCGGACTTGCCGCTAAACGAAACGTTCATTCTTTTCAATGTAGAATGTAATTGGTTGAATTGCGCGGCATAGTCCCTATTCGCGAGAGGTCGAGGAAAACGCGGTGTCTGAAAGTGACCTCTATTAGGGCGGCGATATATTTCCCTCGGCTCTTCCTCTTCGGGGAAGTATTCTTCCCTTGGAGCAGGAGCAGTCGGGACTGCGGATGTAGTACGCATCTGCAAAACCACATCTCGCAGCTGACCGATCATGTCGTGCACGTCCCGTTTAAACTCGTCGAAATCTGCACGAGTGGGAGTGGACGAATCTCGCGGAGGTGAAAGCGACCGATCTCGAACATCCCTAGACTCAACGGGTGCATGGTATTCTTTCCTACGCGTCCCGGCACGAATGGAGGTATAAACTTCCTGCGAAATTGGCGTAGGAGTGTCTGGTCGCGTAACCCGAACTGGATTCGGTATATCTTCAACTAATTCTAAAGGTTGTACGGTAATAGCAGCTTTCTCCAAAAGCTGGGAAATATCCATAGCTGCACGCGTAGTTTGTTGAGACTGGGTACCCGGAGGAGTACGCGGTAATGCCGAACTCTTTTCACGCGCAAAGTGCTTTCGAAGCCTCTGACGAAGGGTGGGTAATATGCCCTTATCGTCTAAACGATATTAACTGAGGATCTTCCGAGCCTCCTCCTCTGTTAATTCCTCTATCCATCCTAAATTACCGAAAGTCGCGGTAGCCATCACTAAAATGAACGCGAAAACCGAAAAATAATTACTAGAAAATGTCTATTTCCCGAAGAAAATCGAAGGAAAAGCAACAAAAAGATTTCCGCGTACGCGTTACCGAAAAGGAATACACACACAAATGGGTAAAACACAATTTAAACCATTAGTAATTCCTGAAAAGAAAAGGCAAGGTATACAAAAAATAAAGAAAATCCTAATTGGGAATCGAAACGATAATGTTCTCGATTTTATTTATATTCGGAGGATTACGGAAATGCAGCTCTGACTAATGTACGGAAGTCAAACCTTCCCAAAACAAAACAAAATAAAGTTAAATATGGAATTACTAAGTGTAATTCGCGATTAAATAATTTAATAATCAATAATTAATAATTAATAATTAATTTATTAATTAGCAGGCGCAATATTCCGTAAGTGTCCGTTATCCAAGCTCCCCTGAAAGTCGCGAAAAACAAAGGGAAAAATGCTAAAGTAATTTCGTAAAGATATCGAAATAAAATTAAATTCGCTTGGCGAATATATATATATACATATAATAGTCGAATATTGTAAGTCCTATGTCGAGACAATGGGAAGTCAGTGAAGCGTGAGCTAATCGGCTTAGTTCCGCGCGACTGGGCACTCGCGGTGTCCCCCTAGTTTCCCCCTCAATAGTTTTTCTACACGTAGATTTCCTATGTCGAAATCTTCCGTATTAGAAATTAAAGATGATTATTTCGGCTCGAAATAAGACCGGAATATTCGACTAGAATTATCCGTATCTTATAACAGATACGGAAAGGCTATAGACACATGAAATAATATGAGCATAAATCATTAATGCTCGCTACGATAATCCTATATGAGAAGACGTTAATTTCGATTAACTTCGATTATTTGAATATTAATCGTGAGATTCGAAAGCCTAACTACTGTATAACTCCGAATTGCCAAACAAAGGATTTGGTTTGGAGGCAATAGGAGTTCGAAAGGAAACGGATATGAAAAATAATATGACTCGAATTAAAATAATTTTAAGCCGAATTTGCGAAAGGCTATTTCACCAAATTCTAGCTTATATTTGCCCTATGCGGGTGCTATTATTAGCGCCAAATAAGACTTTACTCCCGATAATTCGAAGTGGAATTTGTGAAAGGCTATTTCAACAAATTCTGCTTCTGTGGGCCCCACGTTGGGCGCCAAAATTTGCTACACTACAAAAATTTTGGCATACCCTAAGATATTCGTAAGCTGTAACTAAATCCAAATCTGTAACGTAAGTTGGGCGCCAGGTTCCCGAAAGAACCACTGTACTGTAGTGACTGCAAAATACTGTATTCGTCAAACTAAAATGCCAACTAGCTCAGTGAATATAAGAGTAGGATTGCGGAAGCGGAGAGGGGGCGAGTTCCTGAAACGTGAAATGCAAAAGGATTTGGCAGTTCGGGTCAAATCACTACATACTATATTCGATAATAAAGTGTCTATATTTCCAAAAAGACATTGCTGTATTTGTCAGACTTCATAGCGCATAGATCGTTATTCGTATTCTACAAAACTATAACTCGAAATGGCGTAGAAAACGGTTTTCCGGGGTGCTCGGGATCAATCCCACGAATTTCTTTACTAAACAACTAACTAATCAAATAAAGGCCCACCCAAGGCAGGTGTTTCTCCTGCGACCTTTTAACTAAACGAAACTATACTCTCGCGAAGAGAACCGAACGGAGTAGCTCTTTCTGGGAGAATTCACCTCCGGGGTTCCTTCTGACGAGAAAACGAACTGTATGACCACGAGGTGATCGAACGAGGTAGCTCCTTTCGGGGGGAATTCGACCTCGGGATGCACCCCTGGTTAAACGCGACGAACTGTACGAAACGTAACTGAAATTCGAAACTGAACGAATATCCCGATCACTCTTTATACCCGAATTCGACCCATCAACTATACTGTAAGCGCATAACCAATTTCTCGGAAAATACAATACTTTAATACGGCATTATATACACGGTAATCGATAAAAGGACTTAACGTAAGTTATAGATAAAAACTATGTACATTTCATATCCGAAAACCCAAAGACGACGGTGTCCTTGAATTACTAGCGAATCTCAAAGTTTCTCGATATTAGACCATTGTTCTAATTTCTCATTTATGTCCCTAATTCCCAATCCACGCACTTTGGGAGTATGTTTAACTCGTAATTCGTGGTTTTTGATGATTTCACGGCTATTAAGCGCGTTTTCCGAAGTTTACTCGTGATATAAGGATTTCTAGGAGCTGGGACTCCCGCTAACCTTTTCCGTTGGAGCTGGAGAACGACGGCCGAGCAGGACAAAGCAGAGCAGAGCAGAGCGGAGCGGCGTCGAGCAGAGCTGAGCAGAGCAGATCGGAGCAGAGCAGAGCAGATCGGAGCAGAGCAGATCGGAGCAGAGCAGAGCAGAGCAGGGCAGAGCAGAGCAGGACAGATCGGAGCAGAGCAGATCGGAGCAGAGCAGAGCAGAGCAGGGCAGAGCAGAGCAGGACAGATCGGAGCAGAGCAGATCGGAGCAGAGCAGAGCAGAGCCGGGCAGAGCAGGACAGAGCAGCGTCGAGCAGCGTAGAGCCGAGATGAGCAGAGCAGGTCGAAGCAGAGCAGAGCAGAGCAGCGAGGAGCAGAGCAGAGCAGCTTCCACAGATATTCACTACGTCTTTTCCGGAATACGAGTTGCCGAAAATCACGTCCGATCTTCTTCAGAACTAAGATACGAGTGTCGCAAAAATCGGGAGACACCAGCAACGAGCTGTTGGTCCCTTATCCCCAACTTTTCGTAACGCTAAATCTAATTGGCGGAGCCGATTAAGCTATTGGTACCACCAATCAGATCCAAGGTCCGACTTCTTCCGAAAATTCAACTTGAATATTCGGGAGCCGCGGAAGGCCGTAGTTCGTTAGACCCATTTAACATACGACTTATGGGCCACGATCGTTACTCTACTTTATGACCTATCAATCATCGAACTTTATACTATATTTCGGATGATAGGTAGGCCAACCGTATATGACATGATAATATGACCATAATATGTCTCAATGTTCCATAGATAGATATATATATATATCTTTTTAGTGAACATGTACTATCTTAAAATAGTACCTGGTCACAGGTTATTACCAACCCGATCTTCAGATGACAGCGGACATATTTCACTTCTTGTCTGACTATCTATTACTCTTTCCACTGTTCCCTCCCTTCTAATTGACACCGATGCTACGTTATCCCTGCCTCCTGGCATTTCACTATTAACGTTTTCCCTACTCGGAACGGAAACCGATTCACTTCTTGTCGCGGACGCGGAAGCTGTGCTTCTAGTTTCTAGATTCTTAAGCCTATTATCAAATTGGAAAAGACTGGCCTGTAAATTCTGGGTAATCCCTTCCAGCAATCTTTCCGACATCCTGTCAACAACGCTCGTTGACACCTCCCTGGTGATGTTCTCCGTCAACCGCTTCTCGAAGGCAGCCTCGCGTTGGTCCAAAAGTCGGTTGAGGTCCTCTCGATTTAATAGAGTCCATGCATCACCAGTCGCTATGTCTCCCATCCTTTGGGGCTCTCCATACGCTGATCTACCAGGGCTTGATCCTTGTGCCATCTCAATGTTTTTCTCGCTCGCTCCCTCACGAAATCAAAATGTTCAAACTTTTACACGCACGCACGCACAGAATGAGGCTTATCAGTCCTTTTATTCTTCAAAAACAAAAATTGTGGGACAAGGAAACGATTCCTTTCGCGAATCCCACTTCTGACACCAAATGTTACGTTTCTCGTAACCCGCGCGCGAAATAAACAACACTTATTAATACTTTGAACTCAAAAACGTTTAATAGGACCAAACACAAACTACTATTCTTTATTATATTTGCTATTTGTCGGTTTTTAGAGATTCTTAGAAACACGTCTACTCGGTAAGACTGTAATTGCTGCTCTGCCTTAGTTCATATTCATACCGATGTTCTTTTCTCACCCCAAACATCCCTTGACAACACCTACTATATGTCTCATTCCTTTACATTCCTTTATCCCCCACACTCATTCAACTTATCACTACTTTCACACTCATTCATCCATACCCGCGATTTCTACCCTATCTTCCGAAGCTGCTCCGCTACAATATATATATATATATATATAATTATGACTTATTAGTAAAAGTTATATGACATAGGAGTTTTGATAAAAAAAATTCGGCTCTGTAAAGATTAAAAGGGGAGATAAAAGGGAAGAAAAGTAATATAATAGAAAATTAAGCAATTGTATAACGTCTAAATAGCTGAAAATAGCTAGGTTGTTCATGTATATTATCTTCTGATTAAATACTAAAATATTCATTAATGTTGTTAGTATTTGAATATAAATTTATAAAACAAGGTTATTTTCTACTGTACAGAAGCGATATGATACGATCCAACCATTATTTTACAAAAATATGCGTCGGAAATATATAATAAAGCTAACACTTTTAAAAAATGATCCTTGGGGCTATTATTTGTATACCTGCAAAATTATGATGTCTTCTAAATATTAGAAAATTATGTAAACTTTCAAATAATAAATTTAAGATATTACTTTTAAAATTGCTAACTTTACGATATATTTTTCAAATCCACTCATTTTTGAAATGCTGGATTCATTAAGGTAGTTGATAGGTCAAATTGTGTATATGTGTGTGTATGTAATGTTATGTCGGTCATACATATTGTAAATTTGAAATAAACGAAACTCTATTGAATAATTAAAAAATTATTACTGCAATAAGAAATAATTGTTTAAACGTTATATAAAACTAAAAATGAAAATGAAATATTTTGCTTTGCATTATGTGTTAAGGTTAATATAAAACAAAAGTTATATTATCACACATTTATTCAAGGAGCCTCCTCCGTAGCCGCCATACAAGTAATAATAATGAAGGAAGCTAGATTGCCGCTTAAAAGAAATTCAGTGTTCCCACCAACTCTATGATTTGTACTCTACACTAACTATATCACGCAAAATTGCCACATTGCCATATTCTATTGCTCTATAGTGCTCAAAATTATGTTTCAACTATTATTTTATATTGAAATAATAATTTTTCACTTATTCAATAGAAATATGTTTATTTTAAGCTTCAAATGTGTATGACTAACACACATATTTGACAAGTAAATTATTACCATGATGAAGGTAATAATTTCTATTTGGGAGAAGACATAATGGATTAAAGAATAGGATTTACCAGTGATAACTTTGGCAAGTTTTGTATTCCTAAATGCAAATCTGTTTCTTTGTCCTGTCAAAGATAGTGTACTACCTAACTCATTGCTGATGGACAATTTTAAACAGTTTCGTGTAAATAATTTAAAATCTGACCCTCCTTTTTTAACCAACATGTGTTCCTATAATAATATTAAGGAAGGAAATAACTAGGTTAGTTAGGATGAAGCAAGTATAGGTTGATGAGAAAATAGTTAAAGAATGCAACAATTATAGTTAAAGAAACTATACAAATAATAGTTAGCTTGTACTTACAAATTGCTTTTTAATAGCGCAATCAGAAAGCTGCACGTCAAAAGCTTTTAAATCATTTATTGACGAGATTGGCAATTGTGGCAGAAGATCAATACCAACTTCCTCTGTCTGAATCCTAGACCAGCCACATTGTAAAATGTGATCGTTTACCAATAGTTCCAGGCTTATAATTTTTTTCGTATTGCGCTTTATCTCTTCTGAAATTTCATGAAGTATATTAACAAATAATATTCAATTTCTAAACGAACAATTACGATAATGACACATAACCTAAGATATTTTCAAGTAAGCGATCAATATTACTATAAGCTGCATAGGAGGTTGTAAGCAATTCACCTGTAATGCAGAAGGTGGAGTTAATATTTGTATAGTGATCACAAAAGCTACAAAATGTTGTGAAATTTGTTGTTACAAAATTAATAGAAAAAATTAATGCTGATACATTCTACATAATATCTTACCATCAGTAACTCTAACAACCCTTTGCGTAGGTGATACAGATGGAGATATATTGGCGTTTCGCCCTAGGTCATCTCCTTGTTCTGGCGAAATTATATCCTCCCTTCCTGAAAATTTAAATGTTTTTAAGCTATAATGTGCTGATTATAAAATTATATATATTTAATATTTGTTATATATTTTTTTGATTGCTGTTACCTTCCACTACATTGTAAGTGTCCAATGGCAGCGGATCAATTTGTGGAGTTGTAACCATTAAAAATAAAAATTATTTTAAATTGAAGACTATTTTATGTACTTTAAATCACATATGACCGTATTCATAGTTGTCACACAAACTTCGAGCGAGGTTCAAAGGTTATAGCTAATGTGACATATAATATAGATTTCCAAGTTCCTCGAAATTTGAATGACTACAAAAACGGCTCATGGTACTATATTTATATACAATATATGCTTAATTTATGGTTTATTACTATTATAAAATGTAATATACAAGATATTTCAGATAATCATTAACTTATCGCGAATTCGAGTACCTGCACTAGTGTGCACTGAGAATATCTCTATCCTCTGCTTTCATATTAATAATAAAAAGATAGAGATACACTCAGTACGCACCAATGCAGGTCTCCGAGTTGACGATTAATTATACATATGTCCATGTCTTAATGTATCACATGATTTAATTTCACAACCGGTAAAAATACTATAGAACTCTTCAAAATTGTTGTGATTTTATACTACTTCGAATTTTTAAAAGCAAAATAAACGTCTAAAATTTGAACGACGTCCTTATGTTATTTACAGATGGAGTACAGATGTAAGAAATAAAAATTAAATATTTACCTTTTCTAATTTTTTTATTGGGCAATTTTTCATCAACTGGAATTATGAGAAATTTTTATAATTATTTAAGCTTGATATTTGCTAAATACATTTGTAAAAATGAGTACTGACACAATGAGACAGTAATTTGAAAAGTTCAAACTAAAATATAAAACCATTTACTATCCATACAGCACATTTGACTATAACTTTGTGTTATATTTTATTCATATAATTTACAAAGGGTAGGGGTTCAATTGTCCTAATTTTCTATAGTAAGAACCATGTAAGAACCATAGTAAGTTACCCCCGCTGCCATGTTCTTACTATAGAAAATTAGGACAATTGAACCCCTACCTTTACAAAGGTATGACTACAAAATGTATATAATTAAGTTAGCGTTGTATGGGTAAAGCAAATAATTAGATCGTTTAAATTCTGTATTATTTCATATTACGATATTATATATATATTTTTTTTAACTCACATAAATAATCTTCGTCAGAAGAAGAAATATTTGGTTCATTCCTAGACCTTTTTTTTATGCATTGACGAATTTACTGAGGTCATCGCTCCTGGGTCAGACAAAGGCTCTGTAAACTTTGTTTGTAACGCCACAGCTTCTTTCAAAGAATCTGTTGCAAAACAAATTTATTATTAGTATTTTTCATATAATTATATTAAAACTGTTCTTTACTTACAATATTATTATAACCATTCTACATTATATTTAACTCTAAAACTTCTATTGGTAAACAACTTTTTCTTAGCGACGACTGGATAAAAGAGTATATATATGCCGAATTCGTTAATTAATAGAAGCCTTTCAATCGCGCGCAGAATTTTTAAACCTAAATACATTTATTTATACCAATTATCAAAGAAAGATGTAAGTATATTTTTCCTTTTTTTTTAAATAAACTCCTATATATAAATTTTTAGGATTCACATCCTTAACCTTTATGCGACCGGGATTTGAACATTGAAAATAGTAAGAAAAAAACTATTTAATCTTACGTCCCAGCTTTAACGGGAATCCGTATACCAACATTACAGAGCAAAAACTGTTTCAAATGTAGCGTCCTCATTTGTTGACGGATTATAATGTTATAATATGTTTTTGGAAATGCCAGAAGATTATCTACTAAAGTACGTTGAAAAATTTAACAAAAATTGAAATAAAAAAATATTATTTAAACAAATATGTGAATATTATTGAAAGAAAAAATAAATTGCAAAATCCCCGAACGTACTTTACTAGATAATGTTCTCACGTTTCTAAAAAGTCCACTGAAATATAAATCCATTAAGAAATGACGATGCTGCATTCGAAATAAATAAAAAGAGAATTTTACCGACCGTACGTAGGCGAACCCAAAATTCTGCTTTTATTTATTTCGAATGCAGCATCGTCATTTCTTAACAGATTTGTATTTCAGTGGACTTTTTAGAAACGTGAGAAAATTATCTAGTAAAGTACGTTGGGAGATTTTGCAATTTATTTCTTATTTCAATAATGTTAACATATTTGTTTAAACAATTTTTTTTATTTCAATTTTTATTAAATTTTTCAACGTATTTTCGTAGATAATCTTCTGGCATTTCCAAAAACATATTATAACATTATAATCCGTCAACAGATGAGGACGCTACATTTGAAACAGTTTTTGCTCTGTAATATCGGTATACGGATTCCCGTTAAATGTGGAAATTAATATAATATATGTGTATATATATAAGGTAGTCAGGACGCCATAGCGGCTGCCTAAAGGCTAAATCGAACAATCATATATTACTGAAACTCTGAAAATGCTAAAATATCTTTTAATTCTTTTAACGATGTGCCCAAAGACAACATATTGCTAGTGTATAAATTAGTATGTATGTAAATGTGACTATAAGTATTTTAAATGAAAATTAATTTATTGAATATATATAAGTACGTTATTACTGCTCTGAAAAAATATTTATAAATACGATAATTATATATATTGGACCGTTTACTAAATTTTAAATCCAAATTCCTATTGTGAATCACTGGATAAAATAATAGATTCATGCAATATTTAATACAACATGTATAAATAAATAAGCTAAAAGAATGAACAATAAAATATAGGGATTTCCATTTAAAAGACTTACTTTTGGCGCTATAATAAAAGGTTCGGATTACTGTGGTTCAGAGTTATACGAATTGTAACGTCGTATTTCGCGGCCTGGCCAAATAAGTGCTTTCACTAAGGTTATTACCTAAAAACGAAAAGTATCACTTATGGGCCTTGGTTTGCCAGGGGATAGGCAGTGACCAGAACCGACGCACAAGGCACACGGAGGGAGTTATTGGCCGGGTAATCAAATAAGCAAATGATTAGTTTCTAAAAATACAGCTTTACTTTAATTATTACGGATCAGCAAACGTTCTCATAGATACAATAGGGTATTCCCTACGTTGTATTAAAATGACAATAGTTAATTTTATAAACTTGTTATTTATATTAAATACACAATAATGAAAAGGAGATCACGTACAATAAACCGTTTACAAGGTGTTGGGCGCCAGCTTGCTAAATCCGCTAATATGACCCTTCGCGGCTGACCGGCTTGAGACTCGTCTCATGCGTGAACCAAGACGCTTTGTAAATTTTACTTAAAATAACGGGGAAACGGCTAGGGCAAGGATATTCGAACGGGCTCACGTCGGGAAAACTTCGAGAAGGCTCTGGATCGCCTTTCTCCGACGAGGGACTACACCCCGTCCTACAACGTATTCCTAGAATACAGGGAATCCCTACGCGATTCGCGACCCGTCCATTAGCCTACTGCTCTTAAACCGCTCCCGAAAACGTAACAATTAATAAAAAGGAGCAATATCCAAATTAATTAATTAGAAAATACCTGATATACGCTCAATACAAATATAAGAAGAATCATACGAGTAATAATGCCGGACGAAACTCAAGGAAAGAGGAGTATAAGATTAAGGAACCCGAGTCAAAAAATAAGCTCCAGTTTTAACCTTTTAGTTCTAGTAATGTAGGATATGAAGGTTTAAATTGGGTATAAATTATCATTAATTCCTATATACAATTTTAACTCCGTTTTGGTCCTCAACTTGTTACTTATGTCCAAAAAAGAAAGGTGTAGGCTTAAAACGGAGTTTATAAGCACTGTTTTGACCCTCTAGGTCCTATAGTCCTCAACAGTAGTTAAAACCTGATTTCGCCCTAGAAGTCCTCTGCAGGATTCTATTTAGGAGGATCTAAAGACTTACATTAGTGTTTATTTATACAGGATATACGATTTAATATTATCCATTTATTATAAATGGAAAATATTAAATAATATAAAATTTCACAGAATATGTTATATTTCGTTTCAAATGGATGATAATGTGACTGGTTTAAACTTGCAGTATAATACTGTCTTAAATTTTAAACTGGTAAAATTATTTCCTTTTTGAAAAGAAATAAGACATACTTTTGCGAAAATTCATATTAATTATTATTTCCCAATTATTACGAATGGATAATATGAAATCGAATACCCTATACAAGTAAAAACTTATATAAACTTTAAAATCCTACTAAAGAACTTTTATACCTAAATTATTAAATTAATGTAAATAATTTAATTTAAACACAGGATGAATTATTTAAAAATATTATAGTATATTTAATTTATCTTTAAATGTTTTAATACAACTATATATTATAATTCCATTTATAAATTTGTGTATTCCATATTATTTGAGTTGTATGAAAATTGAGTACATACAATATTATTATTCCCTGGATTTGTAGCATAAACATCTACTGGCATGTGCTTTACAGAAATGGTATTTGAAGAAATTTGTTGATAGGGTTGTGCATACTGAAATGAGTTGTCAAAATAGGTCAATATCTATTATTTTCAACATTTGGTATTTGATGCATATATCCACCAGTAGTAGATTCTTCAGCTTCTCTAAAATTTACTGATGCGGTAAAGAATTGGTCTTGCGTAGAAGAGTTGAAATAATTAGACTGAACGCCTGCAGAATTTTCAGATACATTATTTGTAAAATTATCCGACAGCTTTTTTTCAGGTGAACTTCTTGCATTTTCAGTATTATTTTTAAATGCCTCCGAATTTTCTTTTGTTTCTAAACGCTTGGAGTATTTCCTTTTATTACATATAAACTTGTTAATATGTTTAATGTAATCATTTTCGTCTATGGTGCAAGACGACTTATGCTTTGCCCATTCTAAAACTAATAGTTAATTACTTATAACATTAACAAATATGTATATTAGGATGGTCTTTCTTTTGGCTAATCTTGAATTTTTATCGCAGGACCCGTTTATTTTATTCTAAATGTTTAAAGGCAAGATTTGCCAAGCTGCATTACAATTGCTCAAATTTAGCCCGTGCCCCAAGTTTCCTCATTTTTCTTATTTAAATAACAAGATTTTTACAAAATTTTAGATTCATTTTTTTACTCTAAATATATATTAGTTTAATAAATTTTAAACTATAAAATACTGCCGAGTATGGGTCATGAAATTTATAGAAAAATTTAGTGAGTTTTATGACGTATACTTAATAGTTTAAAATTGATTAAGGTGATACATATTTTGAGAAAAAAATAAATCCAAACTTTGTCAAAATCCTGTTATTTAAATAGAGACACTGAAGAAATTTGGGGCACGAGTTCAAATTGAGCAATTAAGACGTATAGCTTGATAAATTTTGCTTTTTAGAATTTAGAATAAAATAAACGAGTCCTGTGATAAAAATGTAACATTAGCCAAAATATGGACCACCCTAATATATATATCAACTTTTATGTTAAATACCATATATAGCTTGAAAAAGTTGTGAATCGATTCCAGGTCGAGTTCCTCTTTTTCCTTTTGCCGAATAATTAATGATTTGATCTCCGTATACTTCTAATAGAGCAGCTCTAACTAATTCTTTCCAGTTACAAAACCCTGTATGAAGCTCCGATTTTTTTTCAATATAAAATTTAGTTCCCTTAGGAAAGTATATTTCAAAGCCTTCAGCAATCTTTATCTAACCAAAATACATTCATATGCAAAAGTCAAAATGCCAATGTAATAGAAGAGAAAATAATAAGTACTCTATTTTTTTTACCTTGTCTGCAGAAGAATTACGATATCCTTCTGGTAATTCATTTAATTTGTATGATAATGAACTAGCTTCTTCTTGCCAAGAGGTACCTTTCTCCAAAGCTTTCACTAGTCTTTTGAAGAAATTTAAATTTTCCATTGAAACTAAAAATATTTTGTTGATAATTATTAATTCTGTATTGCTTTATTTATTGTAAAATATAAACCTTCATCTGCTGCCTCTATTATTGTTGTTTTTTTTGGTCCTCTCTTATTAAAACATATTTTATTTATTTCGTAAATAAAATCAGAATGGTTAAAATTCTCATCCACTAATGTATGGAGCCAATCTAAAAATTAATGCATTAGAATACACATTCATATGAGGAGAAATTAAATATATCATTGATAAACAAAATTGAGTATACCGAATAAAGCTTTATATAATTTATCATCAATTTTATTATGCTTGCTTTCTCTTTTTCCTTGAGCACAATAGTTTCCAATATTTTCTCCGTAAACTTCTACGAGTAATAGTTTTAATAATTTTTTCCAATCTATCATTCCAATTTTTATAGAACTTTTTTCTTTCATTTGTTGAATTTTGTGAAATGGAAAATATATTCCACTTGCAGATCCAATTTCAATCTATATGAAATAAATATATTAATAATTATATTTGAGTATTAGTAAATTATCAGATTGAAGCTTTGTTAAATTCACCTTATTTTCTCCTGCAGTTTTAAACTGAATAGGAAACTATTACAAATTATAAATATTTAAGTACATTTACCAAATGAGAAATAATTTTTAAAAAAGCAGAACATTTTTCAACTTTAAAACAAAACTTACATCTATACTTTGTACATCGTTTGGTTTCATTTTTATCTGCCATTTAAAGGCATTCTCTAGACCTGCTATTACTGAGTGGAAACATTTCAAATTATCCTCTGTAACTGCAAAATAAAAAAATAAACTGTAAAATACTATTAAAAAGTGATATCAAGGAACGAAGGAATAAAAGAGAACAAATTATTTAATTGTTACCTATACGTGGGAGAAATGTATGTAAAGCTCCTACATTTTCAACAGATCTACTATCTCTATTACTTTCTCCTTGAATTTCATCAGAAGCAGATAGAATTAATTCAGATATGCATTTATTTAATAAAGATGTAGGTATTTCATTATAGCCTGACTGAATTGATTTTAACAAACCTTGATCCATTGAAGATTCAAGCATTTTTCTTGAATCTGATTGTACCGGTGCAGAAAATTGGTTATCCCCTAATCTTTTAGGCACTTCATTTGAAGATAACAGTACTGATTTGGACCAATTTTTCTTTGTCAAAGATTTGGGCATTTCATTGATCTGCGGTTAAGAATAACATTTATACATTAGAATTTTACTGTTTGATGAGTTTGGTAACATTTGATCTTGCACCGTTGGTAAAGCTTACAATTGTTGTTGTAGCTTTATCATCTTTCATGCTCTGAAATAATGATTTTTCTAATCCAATAGCTTCTTCTAATTGTTTTTTTTCCTCATTTCTGAACACTTTTTGTTCTTTCTCTTTCTGTTTTAGTTTTTTTCTTTCGTTCAAGGTAGTTTCTGCAAATAATTTAGTCTCTGGGTCACATATGTTTCCATTCTTATCTAATGGAATATTCTCCAAGTCTTGAATATTATCTACAGGGATAAATCAGAGAAAGATCATAAATTTAAAAAAAGAACAATTTTTATGTAGCGAATCCAATTAACTTTTTCTTAAACAGAAGCACAAGCCTATATTTTCCAATGAGCACATCACTACTTTCTCGTTCCCATGCTTTGATAAGATTACTTTAAAATAATATTAAATTGGCAAAAATTTTATAATAAAACAAGGCTAAAAAACAGTCATGTTCCTCTAAGTGAAAATATATTGTTAAGAAAGTATAAGATTATATATGAAAGGTTATTATTTTATATAAAATTATAAAAGTTAGTATTGTTAAAGATTTATAGGTTACTTACCACCTAATTGAATAATTGTCGCAGGCAACTTGTTACTCGTTTTCGTCTCATTGTCACGCCACAATAAATTTACAATGTTTCCCACATTACGATTATTTTTGGGTAGTTTCGTAACGGGTATCACATCTTTGAAACTTGTATTTAATCACCATATTAGTGCATACACTTTATCCTTTTTAATTTTTGGAGGCATAGGTCACTTTGGATTTCGACTAGAATTGTATTATTCTTTTAATTGTTTTACGAAAGTGTAAATTCAAGCCCTTCTATTGTATTATAAGAAAACTTCTTCAAACTTCTAGAAACCGTTAACAAAATCTCGCGCAATTCTCGGACTCTCGGTATGGCCATTCAGCGCAGTCGGTAGCGTGAGGTTAATCCGTGATTGGTTGAAGCTTCGATGCATACCAGGATATAGCCAATGAAATGATAATATCACGTCACGTTTACTCAACTCTTGCGCATGCGAGAACAATTTATAAGCCGTATGTGCATAAAAAAATTTTAGCCGTAAACCAAGATGTACGATACAATTGCTCAAGACGGGACAAGTAAATTTTAAATCTAATAAGTGTGAGAACGGAACAATGTTTTAACCAAATTTATTTATGTCACTTTAAAGTTTTTCTTTTACGTTATATAAATATGTCAAGAAAATGCTTTGAGAATCTCTCCAACAGGAGAAAACGAGATTATTTGAAACTTGTTTTTCAAAACAATAATACTACTACATTGATGGCGTCCTCAAATAATTTAAACGTAATTACAATTTTTAAGTACCCTTGGTTTTTAATATTAGTATTGGTGTATATATCACATTAACACGCAAAATTAAAAATAATAAAAACTACATTTTAAATAGGTCGAAGTTTGTAATGAAAATAGATTATTTGCTGATCAGTCTGCACGGGATAATTATTGTCATAGAAATATTGAAGAGGTAGACAGATATGAAGAGGAAAATCGAAGTTTTATTGAAGAAAATATAGAAGACAGTAGAGAAGAATGTGAAGAAGAAAACGGGAGCAGAAGCGAAGAAGATGAATATGAGAATAGTGATGATACATACGAAAATGATTATGATAATAATCAACCATTATATACCGGCGCTCCGTTATCTGTTTCTCAAAGTATGGTACTCATTTTGACCTTATTTAGTAAACATCATATTACTAAAGCGTGCTTAGAAGACGTTATAAATATTATTAATTTACATTGCATAGACAACCAGCTCTATCGCAATAGTTTACATAAATTTGAAAAATATTTTTCATGTGGAACAAAAAAATTAAGGAATGTAAAGCATTTTTACTGTCCGGAGTGTCAAAAAAGCCTTATGTCGGAAAAAGATGTATGCCTTCAGTGTAACAGTTCAAAAAAAAATATTTCATACTTTATTGAATTAAAAATAATAGATCAATTAAGAGAACTTTATAAAAGAAAAGGATTTTACGAAAAATTAAATCAAACACGAAATATAAAGTCTCACACAATTTCAGATTTATACGATGGTGCTATATATAATGAAATGATACACAATGGGTTTTTAAAGAATATAAAAAATATATCTTTTACCTGGTACACGGATGGTGTACCTGTTTTCAAATCTGCGAAATGTAGTTTCTGGCCGCTATATTTATCCATAAACGAATTACCTTTTAAGGAAAGAACCAAGCGACAAAATTTACTTTTAATAGGAATTTGGTTTGGAAAAAATAAACCTGATGCTAATAACTTTATGTATAAATTTCGTAGTCAATTTGAAAAGCTACAAAAAGGACAAATAGTAACCTTATATAATTGTAATGAAATAAAAGTGCAAGGAGTGCTGTTGATTGGCACGTGTGACCTTCCGGCAAAATCTGTTTTTCTAAATTTCATCCAATTTAATGGTTTTTTTGGTTGTCCATCATGCCTTAACCCATTAACATCCAAAATGTCAAAATTTCTTGCACGTTTTCAAAGTGATTTTTTCCTATGTAATGGGCGTTGAAAAAATTCTTGAACCACATATTCTGATGTAAAATTGCATGCTCTTTCAGAATCCGTTGCCAGAATCATGATAAAACTCACAGGAAAAGAGATATGCTTGATTGAAACATAAAAAACACCTAAATTTTCGAAAAAAAAAATTTTTAGGATTTTTTTTCGAAGTGTTACGGTGAAGATATCACCTTGCGACCGTGATCAAAGGTGATCATGGGAGTTGAAGTTTAACAGGGAATTTTTTTGTTGACCTTGAACCATCGCTTGTTTACAAAATGGCGGAAAAAACGAATTTTTTTTTTCAATCTTCATCAACTTTTTTCTCGAAATCTATGGTCTTTAGAAAAAAATTCATAAAAACAAAAATGCCTTAGAATCGCTCGAGGAACATTCTCAAATTTTTTCAGAATTTTTTGAGACAATTTTTGATTTTCCGGGAAACTTGTGAAATGAAATTTTCAAAAATGTCTCCAAAAATTCTGAAAAAATTTTAGGATGTTTCTCGAGTGCTTCTAAGACATTTTTGTTCTTATGAATTTTTTTCTAAAGTCCATACATTTCGAGAAAAAAATTGATAAAGTTGATAAAATAAAAATTCGTTTCGGCCGATGTTTTGAAAACCTATTGGTAAAAAAACGTTCTGTCTACGAAAACTCGGAAAAAATTTTACAATATTGCTCCAATGATTCTAACTTATTTTCATTCTTTTTTCAAAGACTTATAGATTCCGACAAAAATTTCATCCTTTATTTCCATTTCATTTCGGCAGATAAGCGTAATTTTTGGTCTCATGTATTCATGAATATTCGTCTTTTTTTGTTCTCTTCTTTCGTATTTTTGTACATACGGATGAGTGATAAATAAACGAAATCATTAATTTCATACATTATGTCGCGGAAACGTGTAAGATCTTCTGAATATGAATCAGATTCTTCAGATAGTGATTCAGAACGCAACGTATTGATTCCGGATCCTGACTATTCAGGTTCCCATGATTCTGGTTCCGATTTTGATTCAGATTGCGAACATGAAATACCCAATATCACTTAGAATAAAGCTCGTGCAAATTATTCTGAAAAACAAGATAAACTTGAAAAAGGTCATGAATTCACTTGGATTGAGAGTGAAAAGTTACACCCTGGTTCTTGTGAAGATAAAGTATTATTGTCCGAATCGCAAAAAAAGAAAATACGTAGGAGCGAACCTTTTCAATTGTTTGAAACCTTTTTTTCTAATGAAATGAAAAAATATATTATTGATGCGTGTAAAGACAATGGTTATGATCTGAAATTGAAAGATCTTGATACTTTTATTGGAATAGTTATTTTTTCTACATTCAATCCCAGAAAATCACAGAGAGATTAGTGGTCATCTGATCCGTATTTATCTAATGAAGTAGTTTCTTCTGCAATGTCTCGCCAACAATTTGAAATCACAAAATCTAAATTGAAGTTTTCAAAAAACAAAGACAAAGATTCAAATGATCGAGGATGGCGCGTTCGTTCTCTACTGAAACTTTTTCAAAATAACATCATGAAATTCGGAATATGGAGAACTGCTCTATCCGTTGATGAGATGATGGCCAAATCCTATGCAAAAACTGTTTTGAAACAATTTATTCGAGGAAAACCGATAAGATTTGGTTTGAAATTTTGGGGCTTGTGTACTTCGGACGGCTATCTACTGAATTTGGATCTTTATTGCGGCAAGAATTCTCAAATTGGAGATAAGTTATCTAAATGTGCTTTAGGTTCACGAGTAGTATTATATTTATTACAACCATTTTTTCAAATAATAAGTTATAACAAAATTTCTCAATTTCATCTGTACTTTGACAACTTCTTCACGAACATGGATTTGGTATTACATTTGAAGAAATTGCGTTTGAAATGCACTGGTACTATCAGAGATAATCGAGTCAAAGAAAAAAATGTGCTTGATAAGAAAGCTCCAAGAGGGACATATGTGGTGAAGCACGACGTAAACAGTGGCATAAATTTCATTACTATCATGGATTCGAAGCCCGTCTCAATAGCTTCAACTGCAGCAGGTGTCAATCCTCTATCTATTTCAAAAAGATACAGCGCAGAGGCTAAATCTAAAATTGAAATACCTTTTCCGCAAGCTTTTCACCTATATAACAAATTCATGGGAGGTGTTGACCTGCATGACGGACATTGCAATGACATACTCCCAAGTATACGATCAAAAAAATGGACATGGGTAGTTTTTATGAGACTTATACAGGCGTCTATTACTAATTCTCTTGTAATTTTCAATGCTGCTAACGATGGAAAGAAAAAAGTTGGAATAAAAGAGTTCACTATTTCGATTGCCAAATACTACTTACAAAAAAGTAGTCGCAAAAGTAAAGCACATGGACGATCTAATAGTGACAAATTGAGGATTTGTTCGAATGGAAACTGTCCAATAAGAACAAGAATTTTCTGCAAAACATGTAATTTAAATATTTGCAATAAATGTTGGCTAAAAAAGCACACCTAAAAGTATGAATAAGTGAGAGGCAAGGGGACTCACGGAAAACAAGCACCCCGAGACGTGAGAGGCAAGGGGACTCACGGGAAAAAAGCACCCCAAAGGAGACAGAATTTTACCACGTCCACGCCGTAGTCTCTGGGTAACGCTAAGAGTAAAAAAATCTTCCTAAAATTTGCACAGAAATCGTTTTTTACCACTAGGTTTTTAGAACATAGCGGCCGAAACGAATTTTTATTTTTTCAACTTTATCAATTTTTTTCTCGAAATCTATGGACTTTAGAAAAAAATTCATAAGAACAAAAATGTCTTAGAAGCACTCGAGAAACATCCTAAAATTTTTTCAGAATTTTTGGAGACATTTTTGAAAATTCCATTTCACAAGTTTCCCGGAAAATCAAAAATTGTCTCAAAAAATTCTGAAAAAATTTGAGAATGTTCCTCGAGCGATTCTAAGGCATTTTTGTTTTTATGAATTTTTTTCTAAAGACCATAGATTTCGAGAAAAAAGTTGATGAAGATTGAAAAAAAAAATCGTTTTTTCCGCCATTTTGTAAACAAGCGATGGTTCAAGGTCAACAAAAAAATTCCCTGTTAAACTTCAACTCCCATGATCACCTTTGATCACGGTCGCAAGGTGATATCTTCACCGTAACACTTCGAAAAAAAATCCTAAAAATTTCTTTTTTCGAAAATTTAGGTGTTTTTTATGTTTCAATCGAGCATATCTCTTTTCCTGTGAGTTTTATCATGATTCTGGCAACGGATTCTGAAAGAGCATGCAATTTTACATCAGAATATGTGGTTCAAGAATTTTTTCAACGCCAATTACATAGGAAAAAATCACTTTGAAAACGTGCAAGAAATTTTGACATTTTGGACGTTAAAGGGTTAATTAGGCTAGGGGTTATCGGTATTACTCGTTATTTTGATTCAAATCTCAACGTACCCATCTGTAAACTGGAACAGAAATGAAAATGCAGACACTTGTCGTCAATCTCATCCATCAATATTACAATTGGATATGAGAACACTTATTCTGACTGCTCACAGAACATTGAGACAAATGGAGCTTTTATTTCAAGTAGTCTGGAAAAGGAAACGAAAATTTCGAGAAAGAATTTAGCTTCTACATATGCTCACTATTAATCCTATAACTACATAAATGTAATGACTTATCTGACAATATTGACGAGGCTTTTATAGATTTTTCAACCAAAATTAGTAATTTTTGGTTGTTAATGGTCCAAAGGAAATATAGTTGTGGAAACAGCACATTGCTTTTTCCAATGTTCACAAATAAATTTACGACTTGTATAATTATTGTTTTGCCTGCAATGTATAATTAAAATTACTACTGATATTTTTTCTACATTCTTATATGGGCTTCATAAAAATGCTACTAGTAAAAAGTAATATTGGTATTGAAGGAGTGAAGAATGAAATATAGAAGCCACAAGAGAAAAAAAAAGAAACAATATTTCCAATGTAGAACAGGAATGCAGATATTAGCTTTAATCGAGAAATATACCAACATTAATGAATTATTAATAAAAGAAAGCAACCGTTAGTTTTAAATAACTTAGCCAATAGGGATAAATGATAACAGGAGGCTAAAATTACTAAGAACCCAAACATTCCATTAATGTTTATTGATAGATATATATATATATATATAATCATCTGAGAGAGAAAATAATGGAAAATTGAATAGATACAAGCAATAAATACCTGGAAAATGATGGAGAATTCATATTTATAATCGTGAATAACTTAAATAAGGAGTTAGTCACTTTTATTTGTTTGTTGTTTCACCTTTTTGTCAGTTCTACACCAATATGATGATTCTTTTTTAGTTACTCTTTATTAAGTACCTAAGAATTTTTAAACTTAAAACTCTTTATATTTCCAATTAGCCGCTGTTGGTTTTTATAATCTCCAATAAAATTGTCATATATATTTAATTATTTATCACACACCAATGAGTCTCCGAATAAAGCCACTAAAATTGAAAGAGCCGTTAGTATATTCTTAAAACTTAACAGATATCATTACTTTAAGATTTAATGATCTATTCGGTCATGTGCAAATCATAATTTGTAATCAAGAGACACGGTAGTGTCTCGACGGCAAGTACATAAAAGTAGGTATAGACGTGTCTATACCGCCGTCCAGGCACTACTGTATCTTATACAGCAAGATTGGCCGTCTCAATTTTTAAATCGATTTTTTTCCGTAAATGAAACACTGTCATGATTTCAGTAAAGCTTTTCTTGAAATGGATTAGAACAAGCTTTTATTTGAGCCCATAAACATCAAAATTGGTTCACGCAATCCAGAGATCTCATAATCTGTTAGCTATATATATAACAAATTTAATTTCTTTCCGTCATCTTCTTCTTCTCCAGCCAGAGTGTATGTCTCGGGCTGAAGTTGGTCGCTAAGAAAAATGACGTAATTTTCACAACGCTTCCAACATAATATACTCAACGATCAAACTATGTATGGTTGTGAACTGTCAATTCGGCGACTATATTGAACTGTGTAAATTGTAATGTGAGGTTATTTTTATTTAATGCAGTGAGGTTATTCATCGTGTTGCGATATTGCATCTGTTAATCTCTACAATCACAAATAATTCAATTAACAGTGACTGAAGGATTCGCGAATTAGATAAGTATAATATTATATTTTACAATACAGGATGTAGTATATACTTTGTGGTACTTTGTGGTATTTCTTTTTGCAGATAAATTAAGACAGAATATTTTCATATTCATTGATGAGGATAGAGCTGACTGGATTAAATAAAATTAATATTTACAAGTCTGTGCCAATGAGAAATATACTTTCAACAGTAATGTGCATCGGTCATTATCAGCAGGATATTAATTGAAAGAAATTGTTAAGGTACTTAATAATCATATGCTAAACTTTCAGGTATTGAAATCATTAATCAAATGCATGTTTTGCTTTTTGTTTTCTTTAAACTGATATTGATTGTAATTATCCGATAGGTTATATCATATATATATAAACAAATATTTCAGATTAAATTATGGCAATGCTAATTTGAAAGATATGAAACATTCCAAAAAATCTTTATTTACGTAAAATACAAGTTGACCAGTATTTGGATTTGAACAAATTATACGATAGTAGATGTTTACAAAAGATGCGAAGACAACCAAATATTACAGAAGTTAGGTCAACAAGCAATAAAGAAAATGGAGACGGGGCAAAATCAAATACTGGTAAGTATAACTGAGATGTTTCATGTTCCTTCAAATATTTATTTTCTTTGAAGATTAAGATTGTTAAATGATGAATTTGATTTCAGGTTTACGCATAGTGTTATCATTTAGTATTTTACAGTCACTGTGCAAGTTTATTATAGCAAATAGTAATACTTGTGCTTTGACTTAAATACATTTGGTACAATTGAATTAGAAAACCAAGGAAGAAGGTTCGCTCACATTCTGACTATTGGAGTTGAATCAAACATTGGGCTTTTCATTCCTGCATTCTGGTATTTGAAACAGGCAAGGATGAAAGCATTGAAAGATTGGCAAAGTAAGAATAAGCCAATATTCAGATAATCGTCATCCATTGCTCAGCCATAATTTAAGGATGAGATTCATTGGATGAAATTCTGTAAAATTGAGTTAATAACTGTTGATAGTTTTCCTCTGTTACCTATGCTAGTATTCTAGGCCAAAGGCAGTATACTAGTCGTTGGTATGGATGAAAAAATGCACGGTTACTCTCAATTGAAAGTCAGTCCAAAAATTAATGGTTTCTACTCCATTTTGCAGCACCAGAAGTCCGACCAGTTTCAACAGTGTATAGAAATTAGCGAAACGAACATTTGAGGACTCTGGCACAGGAAATGTTATAAGGACGACTCGACAATGTATCTCCCATGCCACCTTTTTCAAGAGTTACCAGCATAAATGTAATAATGATTGGTGCCAAAAAGAAACGTGGTATGCAAAACGACATTGTCAGCTTTGAATATATGCTTGATTTTAGCTTATTTAAAGCTTTGCGAATTGCTTGTCCAGTCATGCCCCTGTATCACCTCAAGCAGCTGATGGAGTTACTGAAGTTTCACAAAGTCAGATGTTGGTAAAAAGTAAAATGTTGATTAACAAATGGAATGATTCATGTTTTTTTAAAATATTATTTTCTTTGAAGATTTGAGATATTTAAATGAGTAATTTGATTTTAGGTTTACTCAGATGTTATCATTTAGCATTTTACAGTCACTGTGCAAGTGTATTATAGCAAATAGTAATACTTGTGCTTTGACTAAAATACATTTGGTACAATTGAATTAGAAAACCAAGGAAGAAGATTCGCTCACATACTGAATATTTGAGTTGAATCAATCATTGGGCTTTTCATTCCTGCATTCTGGTATTTGAAACAGGCAAGGATGAAAGCATTGAAAGATTGGCAAAGTAAGAATAAGCCAATATTCCGATAATCGTCATCCATTGCTCAGCCATAATTTAAGGATGAGATTCATTGGATGAAATTCTGTAAAATTGAGTTAATAACTGTTGATTGTTTTCCTCTGTTACCTATGCTAGTATTCTAGGCCAAAGGCAGTATACTAGTCATTGGTATGGATGAAAAAATGCACATTTATTCTCAATTGAAACTCAGTCCAAAAATTAATGGTTTCCACTCCATTTTGCAGCACCAGAAATCCGACCAGTTTCAACAGTGTATAGAAATTAGCGAAACGAACATTTGAGGACTCTGGCACAGGGAATGTTATAAGGACGACTCGCTAATATATCTCCTATATCACCTTTGTCAAGAATTAGCAGCATAAATGTGATAGTAACTGGTGCTAAAAAGAAACGTGGTATGCAAAACGACATAGTCAGCTTTGAATATATGCTTGATTGTAGCTTATTTAAAGCTTTGCGAATTGCTTGTCTAGTCTTGCCCCAGTATCAACTCAAGTAGTTGATGAAACTAGTGAAGTCTAGCAAGGTCAGATGGTGGTAAAAGTCAAATGTTGATAAACAGAAAATGTAAATTAATTAAAACATACATTTTACTTAATTATTTTTATGTTGAAAGTATGTTTATTGATTATGAAAAATTTAATCAAACTTTTATTATAGTGAAACTGAAAACATTAAACAAGTAGCCGGGGCATTAATTATGAAGTTCATTTATGCAGAATGCATTACAAATATCAATAAATTCAATGCGTTGACTGTGATATTTTTTCAATATTAATATATATTATTTTATTAGTTAAGCTCTGCTGTTTCAAAAAACGAGAGGTGTGGAAATTTTCTTTAAATTCTGTAGAAAAATTAAAAGAATTATTTAATTTTTTAAATATTATACTCTTACAAAACGTTATGAAATGCCACAAAAAACAGACTTCGCCTGTATAAAAAGGCGGCAAGTACATAAACCATTTAGCATAAATAATATAGTAAAATTATCCAATTAAAAAAAGTAGTGAAATCCAAATATTAGGCAAGTATATTTTTTCACCTTAGCAAAAGTTAAATTTTTGAAAAAAAAGGAACAACAAAGTTATTTGCCGGGCCCGTAATGTCCATGCACAGTGAGAAATAGAATCGTCTGTGGTTCGGCTAACTTCACTCTGTATTTCAACATGAAATTTGCTGTACTACGCTATAGCTGAATCTCACACACGATTCAATTTCCCACTGTGCATGGACATTACGGGCCCGGCAAGTAATTTTGTTGTTCCTTTTTTTTCAAAAATTTAACTTTTGCTAAGGTGAAAAAATATACTTGCCTAATATTTGGATTTCACTACTTTTTTTAATTGGATAATTTTACTATATTATTTATGCTAAATGGTTTATGTACTTGCCGCCTTTTTATACAGGCGAAGTCTGTTTTTTGTGGTTAATAATATACAAGTAAATACAGAGATAATAATAAGCACATATAAAACCTAATACGTGTGAGAATATACATGTTGGTCTCACTTGTGTATTATACCGAATAAATCATATTATGTTTTTCTCATTAATTGCAATGGATTCTATCTCATTTACATGTGGTAATGATATTGCTACTTACTTAATACTTATTCAGCATATCAATCTTTATACTTATAGGTTTTTTATTTCATAGTTTCTTCTTAAACGGTTAGCCATGTCCATCTGTGCATCAATTGAAGGAGGGATCACTGTAGTTTACCATAAAATACACCACACCACCGAGAAAAATCTGACATATTCATTTGAAATAACCTGCGAAATAAAATCTTTATTTTAATACAGAGAACGTTTGCTAACACTAATTTCTTCATGCAATAGCAATCAAAATTTAATATATTAACTTATCTGATTATTAAATTTTCATGTGTATTTAATTTCAAATAACTATATAATATCATTAATAAAGTGATTATAAAAATCATCCTTTTCAATTAATAATATTAAATCTATTTTTATATTTCATTCAAATTAAATGCCTTACTTATTTTTCACACTATGCTCCTTTGCTCCAATTCTTATTTCAGATATCTCACATTTACTTGTACACACGCCTACATATGTAGCTTATGTATTAGTTGTACATCAAATTTGCTATGAGATCGCATCTTCAATAAAATGCTTCAAGCGCTAAGTGCTGCCAACCTCATAGAACGAAATTACTACTCCCGGTTGGCAAAGTGTCGCCGCATCTATTTAACAGGTCAGATATGACACGTAGTATACAAATTTTATAACACGATTGTACTATACAAGAATAAATGACAGTTACCACAATAATAGAATAATTTATTGCATGCATATATATTGATTAAAATAATCTTATTTGTTGACATTTCTACAAACAAAAATGTTGTCCAGTGAAAAACCACCAATTGGTTAGCTCTATTATATACAGTATTATATTCTACCCAGTATTTGAATGAAAGAAAATAAGATGTCTATAATTATTATAAAACTATATAATATTATTAACTTAATTATTATAATATTGTATGTATGTTTACCTCAAAATTTGTAATTTTTTATACTTCAGCTACACAGATATATTATATATATATTCCTATAACTTTATCCGTTGGAAAATGTTTATTTATGAGCACGTTCAATTCACTCGAAGATAAAAATCTCATTCAGCTCTATAATTGTAAATACAATGATACCAGCTAATATACGTTGTATATGCAATCCCATGCACGGCTATTAAATGCGTGTTCGAAAATTAACTGAAAAAAGTTATCTCTTTGCCGACTTTAGTAATCTGACTTAAAGCTGACTGGAAAAAGTCATCTGTCAACCGACTCCCATTGGTTGACCTAAAGTTGACTGAAGAAGTCATTTCTTTGCCGACTTTCAGTAAACGACTTAAAGCTGACTGGAAAGAGTCATCTCACAGTCGACTTTTAGTAGCTGACTTAACGCTGACTGGAAAAAGTCATCTGTCAGTCGACTCTCAGTGGCTGACTTCAGAAAAGTCAGCTTTAAGTCAATTGCTCTGGGACGACTTTAACTCGACTTTGAAATGTCCACTTTCAGTCGACTTTTAGTCAAGTGTGCTGTTAGGGGTGTCCCTAACAGCACCCTAACAGCACACTCGACTAATAGTCTTCTGAAAGGCGTCTGTTTTGAGTCATGCTTAAGTCGTTCCGAAATTGTCCACTTAAAGTTGACTATCTTGAAGTTATCTTTGAAAAGTCAACTGAAAGCTAACTTTTTCCAGTCAGCCTAATGTCATTCTTAAAATATTGACTGAAAGCTGACTTTTTCTAGTCAACCTAATGTCATTCTTAAAACGTTGACCGAAAGTTGACTTTTTCCAGTCAACCTAATGTCATTCTTAAAATGTTGACCGAAAGCTGACTTTTTCCAGTCAACCTAATGTCATTCTTAAAATGTTGACCGAAAGCTGACTTTTTCCAGTCAATTTAAATGTCATCCTTAAAACGTTGTCTGAAAGCTGACTTTTTCCAGTCAACCTAATGTCATTCTTAAAATGTTGACCGAAAGCTGACTTTTTCCAGTCAATTTAAATGTCATCCTTAAAACGTTGTCTGAAAGCTGACTTTTTCCAGTCAGCCTAATGTCATTCTTAAAATGTTGACTGAAAGTTGACTTTTTCTAGTCAAGTTAAAGTGAATAAAAATTTGGCGCGAAATGGATGATAGACGCTCATTTCCGACTTTTTCACTGAGGAGTGAGGATTATTGACTTATAGTGTGTTGCACCGTGTATGCATATGCATTTCACAACTGCAGATAATAAAAATTATTATATTTATATAAATATTATACTAGCTAGCTGTTTCTGATTAAATGGTGAGTAGATAGTAAATTTAAATTTATTTGTTTAATATTTCTTACTTTATATACATATATATGTAATAAATGTTTGAAAATGCCTAAAGCTTTCTCAAGTCTGTCAAATCGTCAAAAAAATCGACGTATTTTGTCTTCTTATAATAGGGACCATGTATTACAATCTTCTTCCTTAAATGGCCAAGCTTCTGGAAATTCTTCAGGTATTATTGCAGAGGTTGTTCCTATTAATATCAGTAGTAGCATAACTAGTGGCCCTGAAAATATTGATAGAACCAATAATTGTCACTTAGACATAAGAGAACACCTATTAGAATCTTCTTTGAATAGCCAAGTGTCAGAAAATTCTTCTCGTAGTATTTTAAACATAATACCTGACTTAATTATTCCAGATGTTTCTCCAAGCACTAGTACAACCATTACCAGTAATCCTAAAATTATTAGTAGAAGTAATGACTCTCACGTAGAAGCAGATTTATCTTTAAAAGAAGAGTTGTATACCTGGGCCCTTAATTGTAACGTTAATCAATGCACCTTATCTTCCTTACTTAAAATTTTATCAAAACATGGCCATAGCGATTTACCTGTTGATGCTAGAACTCTCATGAAAACTCCTCGGCCTCTTAGTCATAAAATTATTATATTATCCAACGGTGGCAAGTATGTGCATTATGGCTTATTTAAAAACCTAACTAAAATCATTAAAAATTATCCTCTTGATTTTTTAAACAGCTCCGTAATAAATTTAGATATCAATATAGATGGTGTGCCTATATCAAACAGTTCTAAAAGCCAATTGTGGCCTATTTTAGCTAAAATTTTTAAAAGTTCCTTTTCCCCATTTGTAATAGGTATTTACCATGGTAAAAAAAAGCTTGCATTTCTGAATTCTTGGATCCCTTTATTACAGAATTTCTTAGATTACAAGAAACTGGTTTTGATGTAGGTGAAGGACATTTTACAGTCAATATCAGAGCAGTTATCTGCGATACTCCAGCAAAAGCATACGTTACCTGTACTAAATCCCATAATGCATACTACGCTTGTAGCAAATGTACTGTAACTGGTTTAAGAATAGGCAAGAGAATGACCTATCCTGACTTAAATGCTTCTCTGCGTACAGACATAGATTTTACTAACAGAGCATAGTCTGAACACCACATAAATGGTATGTCTTCTCCATTCGAGTTGCTTTCACTCCCTATGGTTTCTAAATTTCCAATTGACTATATGCATAACACCTGCTTAGGTGTAACAAAAAAACTTTTAAATATATGGTTGCATAAACTAAAAGTATCAAGAACTGCAAGAATTCAAATTACCAGCTTTTCGAAAACACTAAAGAGTCTATGTCAATGTATTCCTGTTGAGTTTTCACGCAGATTCTTTGATTTGGATGAGTTACCACGGTGGAAAGCAACTCAATATCGTACATTTCTTCTGTACCTGGGAGTTGTAGTTTTGAGAAATATCCTTCCACCTGAAAAATATCTTCATTTTAATGCGTTGAATTGTGCTATGAGGATCTTATGCAGTGATCAGCAATATGAAAGAAATAATGACTTTGCTCACAAACTTATAGTTTATTTTGTAAAAAACTTGAGTATTTTGTATGGGCCAGATACTTTAACATTTAATGTGCATAATTTAATTCATATAGCAGCTGACTCAAAACAATTAGGACCCTTAGATGCTTTTAGTGCTTTCCCTTTTGAAAATTATTTATTCCATTTAAAAAAACTTTTGCGAAAATTTGATTTACCTCTGCAGCAAATTTGTAACAGACTGGATGAGCAATCTTCTGTAAATCCCACTAAAAAACAGTATCATGGCCCAGTATTATTAAATCCTGTAAATAAAATTTTACCTTTCAATTGTTGTAATGCACATAATACAATTAAATTTGCTTCATTCACTTTAAGTACAAATTCATATAATAATTGTTGTTATATTAAAGAAAACGATATTATGAGCATTGTATGTATATCTTCCATTGGCTATCATAATATCATCCCAGTAATTATTGGCCAGAAGTTTAATACTCTTTCGAGTTTACCAAATTATCCTTGTGATTCAAGACTTTTAGATATATTTGTTGCTAAAGATTTGTCAGGCTTGATAATGTGGCCAGTTTCGTCAATTAAACAAAAAGCTTTTCAAGTAGACTTAACACAAAATTCTTATATAATTCTTCCTTTGTTAGCTCAGTAACTATTGATAAATATGCATAAATAAGCAGCGACTGAGATCGAAACATACTAAAATCTAAATAAAGCCATGTTCTATTATTGCATGATTTGGAGTACTGAAAATATATAGTTTGTGAGACGTTAAATATAGGTTTTCAGTATTCGCAGTTAATAACAGGACACGGCTTAATTAAAGTGGTATAATACACTTAGCATGAACTACGTCACTAACAACCAGCAGCTTAAGTATTTACTTAAAGCACTATAGTTCATGTCACGGGGAATATACCACTAATTAAAGACTTTGGTATGGATTCGACCTGAGTCTTTAACGTTGTGAATGTTGTGAAACGTGTGTCTCCACGAATAGTTCTGATTTTTACTAATTACCCGCGTAGAAAAAATCAAGTATGGGCAACGTAAGGGAAAAGTATTTTTTAAAAACGTTGGCTATTTGGGATAAGTATAGGACATGTATTGGAATGGAGACTGACCCAAATTGCTCCCATATTTATCCCATACTGTTTTTTTTTTCTTAGATGAAATTGGTCCTGTATCAATTCCATACTAATTATGTATATATATATATATATTGTTTAATTTTTTTATAAATTTACGAATGCAATAAAATTTTATGCGCTTTGAATAATATTTTGACTTTTTGATTTATATAGAAATAATAACTTGTTAGATAATTTAATTAAATAACGTAATTAGTCCCTGAAGTTATGTTTTATATTTTTATTATTGAATCGTACAATTTGTTTTTGGCCACACACGATCCACTTTTAACAACACTTTCATCTACGATTCTGATATAAGTTTGCCTTCAGTATTGCTGGAGTTAAAGGCATCTTCACATCAATTCGCTTCCCTGATCTGGTCATCTGTTCTCTCGTGGAGCAGCGCAGAACTTAGCCAAACTACCTTGGCTATAACGATGGATTATACGTATTGAATAAATTGCATTCAACATCCTAATTATAATTCATGTGATATACTTCTTGAATTCGTCTAGGGTCGGATCTTATATTTCTCCTGGATTGCAATTTTGCTTCTATGCACCAAGTAAAATAGAATTCCGAATAGCAACCAATTTTATGTATGTATTTATGGATAATTAGCATTGGTATAAAGATTTAAATATCTTTAATATTTTTAACTGTTTACAGTTGCAAATTGGAAAATCTAGTATTTATTATTTATTAGGTTAACAATTAAATTTCCTAAATTCACTTGAACTATTAATATTCTAAGATATACATTCTGAACAATATTTATTTCCATGTCCTAAATATTTAAAGTTTAAAACAAACATGTCCAGAAATAATACTTATTCATTTTCTATATCATTGATGGGTTCCACAACGTATGCATCATTATCAACTTCTAATTAATAACATACACACTTAAAATTTTCAATATTTACTGCTTTAATATCGGTTTCATGCCTAATGCAATGTATATAATTGATTTTTAGGTTGTTTTCCGTATAAAATGGTTCCTCAACTAAGTAATTTTGACAAATGGCCAAGATATTTTTGTTATTACATTCACAAAGTTCTGTACAATCACAATTTGTAACAATAATAAAATATTTGATTTGACAAAATATTTCCGTATTATTTAAACAATATTTAGAAAATGTTGAATTTGTACTTAAAGAACGCCGATAACATTTTGAATAATATAAATATTTATGATTCAGAACTCTATAAGCTTTAAAGAAAGCTGTACCATGTATGTAAATGCTTAACAGTGCTTGTCGATCTTCCGAAGAGATGTCGTACTTTTCGAATTTTCCAATTACAAAAATTTTTTCTTTTATTTGTTTTCTATTATTGTAATTTTTACAAGTAAAAGAAAGTAATCTGCCATCTTTTTTTCCTTCATTATTTTTAATAAAAATTTGAATGCTCCTTAAATTCATTATTGAATTACAAATTTGCTGTTGTGGTTTTCTGCTTCCTTTTATTAGCCTTTTAATTTTGCCATTCAAGTCCTCAAAAGGAAAGCAAGATGAAACCCATAATGGCCCAAAATCTTTTACACTTGCAGAAAGGTGTAACAATGAATGTAAGTTACATGTCATATGATTTTTTCCGTCAAGATTTTCAAATTTCGATAGAAATTTATGGAGATTTTCGGAGGCAATATTTATATCGTCTATAGTAACCTCATTTTTCATTAATAAATATGTTGTAGAAACAAACAATTTATAATGATTTAAATACTGTGAATTTAGAATATTAGCCAAAATGGGAAGAGAATAATAAAAATGCCAAACTTTAAATTCCGATGCTTTCCAGTAAGGCAAATGTTTTTGTATTGATCTAGGATATCTATTTACAAATGATGGAGGCTTAATGTCATTTAATTTATCATCAACGTTGTATAAATATTGCGAAATACTAAAAACTTTTTTTTTTTTCTTTATTTCCTGAGCGCCCTTTTGGGGTTCGCCCCAATTTTCTTACAATCCTTACTCTATTTCCTTACATCTACTTATACTATCTTAAACCTACTTCACACTATTTTGTTATTCCTTATACATATTCCTTATACATATACATAGACATAGAGAGAGAGACGCCTCATTCATTCCTCCATTCTCATTTATTCTCACCCATCCTTCCGCTGACCTCCGCTTCCGGTTTATCCGTCCATTTCTCTCTTCATCCAACTCTCTCATCCATTCCCCTCCCTTTCCACTTCCATCCAAAATTTTCTTTATTCTCTCCTCCACCCCCGCCTCATCCCCTTCCTCCCCTCTTCCACATCTTCCTAATACGTGCTCCCAACTATCCCTCTCCCACCCACATACCCTACACCTTCTCTCCTCCTCTTTCCTCCAATACTGCCCTTCTCTCATCTCGTTTCCCAGCCTATACCTCGCTATCCTTCTCCATTCTCCTTCTCTTTTTCCTCCTCTTAGGTACTCCGGTATTTCTTCCTCTATCACTATCCTATACCACCTATTATATCTTGATACTCCTATCCTACCTCTCCTCTCCTCCTCTTCTTCCCTTTCCATTCTCCTCCCTACTTCTTCCCATATCCTTTCTCTCTCTTCCTTGTTTTCCCATCCCTCCCTGCCTCTCTTCTCTCCATATTCTTCAATCAAACTCCTCCTCTCTTCTTCCCATCTTGACCCTTTTTCTCCTCTCCTTTCTCTCCCCTCCATCTCCCTCAAACACTCCCTTACCCACTTGTTCCCTTTCCTTCCCTCAGCCTCTCTTCAAAATCCCATGCCCTCTTTCCTGCCCTTCCTCTTATCTTTCTCATTTTCACCTCCTCCCTCACCGCATACCCTGGCGTCACCCACTACACCCCCAGTACCCACTTAATAAACCTCTCTCCCATTGCCTCTACCCTTCCTCTCTCTACCCAACCCCATATCTCCGCTCCATAACCAATCACCGGCCATATCATCTTCTCAAACATCCACAGTCTTCTTCCCACGTTGTTTCTAAATATCCTTTTTCCTAGTCCCCACACCTCCTTCATCACCGCTCCGGCTTTCCTCACTCTTTCCCCTACATGTCCGTCTTGCCTTTCGTTCCTCATCATCCTATATCCTAGATACTTCACCTCCCTTACTTCTTCAATCCATCCTCCCTTCCATCTGCACTTCACCTCCCCCCCTACCCTCTTTCCAAATCTAACTATTTTAGTCTTTTCTACATTCATCTCCATTGCTCTGCCATCTAGGAACTCTTCTACCACTCCCAACATCATTCTCATTCCCCCCATTTCTTTTGCCATCACAACAATGTCGTCCGCGTACGCCATCGAATATATCTTCCCTGCCCATAGTTGTATTCCTCCTTTCGCCCTCTCCGCCAATCTTCCTTCTAACTCATCAATATATAAAATAAAGAGCTTCGCGCTCAACGGACACCCCTGCCTTACCCCTCTCTCCGTCCAGAATTTCTCCCCTAGCTCTTTTCCCCTCCTTACTCTGCATACCGTTTCTTCATACATCTCCTTTATCGCCTCCCTTAAATCCTCACTTACCCCTTTTCTTTCCATCACTTCCCATAATATCTCCCTATCTACCCTGTCAAATGCCGCCCTTATATCGATAAAACATCCTACCATTCCTCCTCTTCCATCCTCCATTTCCCTATTCACCAGGTAGTTTAACATGTATATATTTTCCATCACTCCTCTTCCCTTTCTAAAACCTGTCTGCCCTTCCCCTATCATTCTCTTCTCCTCCATCTCCTTTTCCAACCTTTCTCCTAACACCCCCGCATATACTTTCGCCATCGTGTCCATTAAAGTTACCCCTCTGTAATCCTCCACTTTCCTCCCTTCTCCCTTTTTCCTTATCGGTATAATTATCCCTACCTCCCACCCCTTCGGCCATCCCTCTCCTCTCCATATTCCATCACATATTCTCCATACTTCCTTTCTCACTCCTCTCCCCCCCCCCCCCCCCCCCCACTTCCATACTTCATTTTCTAAACCATTCTCCCCTGCCGCCTTCCCTCCTTTTAGCCTCTCCATCTGCCTCTCTACTTCTTTCTCATCTATTCCACCTTCCCTCTTCCTCCCTCTCCCGCATCTCTCACCTTCCACTCTCTCTTCCCTTTCCTCCCCATGTCCCCCTAACTGTACTTTAAAAAACTCATCCCACTCCTTCATTCCTATCTCTTCTACTTTATTCACCTCCTTCTTTCTGCACCTCCTTATAATTTCCCATACCTCTGCCTCTGTTCTTACACCGTCCACTTCCTTGTACCATTCCTCTCGCCACTTCTCCTTCTTTCCCTCACACAGCTCCTTGTACTTTCTCTTTTCCCTCCCGTATTCCTCCTTTTCCTCGTACCCTCTCACCCACCTTCTCAACTTCTTCCTTAACTCCCTCTTCCCCGCTCTACACTCCTCATCCCACCATCCCCCTCTCCTCCCCTCCCCCCGTCTTTTCCTTCCTCACTTCTTCCCTCGCCTTTCTTACTTCCTCCTGCAGCTTTTCCCATCTTTCTTCTACCCCTTTCTTTCCTCTTCCTTCTATCCTCTCTGTTCTCTCTCTATACCTCTCTAATTGTCCTCTCTCCCATCCTCTCTTTACCCCCTCTTTCTTCACTCTTTTCTCATCCTTCTTCCTCTCTTCATCCAGCCTTATCACTAACGGTCAGTGATCCGATTACACCCTCACCTCTACCTCCATCTTTTTAATCTCCTCCCTTGTTTCCCTGTCCCCCACTACGTAATCTATCACTGATCTTCCCAAATGCCCTATGTATGTATATTCTCCTTCTCTATCTCCTCTCACTGCCCCGTTGAATACTTCTAGTCCCATCTCTCCTATCAATTTTATCATCCTTCTTCCCTCTGCATTCATCACTCTGTCTCTCGATTTTCTTCCCTCATTCCTTCTTCCCACCTCTCCCTCCTCCTCCTCCCTCGCCTCTCCTATTCTTGCATTCCAGTCGCTTCCTATCAGACATTTCCTTCCCTGTTCCCTTTCCACCACTCTCCTTAAACCATCCTCCATGCTTCTTATCCCTTTTCCCACATACACCCCTATTATTCTCCACTCCTCTCTCCCTATCTTCACCTCTATCTCCATGATTCCCTCCTCCTCCTCCTCCTCTCTTATTCTCTTTCCATTCATCCCTTTTTTCACTCCCATTACTATCCCTCCCTTCGCCCTTCCCTTTTTCTCATGTCTCTTCGCCCATTGCACCCACCACTCATGACCCCTCGGTAGCTTCTTCCTCAGGTTGCCCCATCCCTTCTCTGCCAACCACGTTTCCACTAAACATACTACATCCCACCTCCCTATCCTCTGCCAAAAATCCTCGTCCTTATTATTTACCCCTGCCACATTCCAAAAAACTATTTCTATTCCCTTCCCCTTCCTCTCTATTTCTTTTCTTTCCTTTCTCTTTCTTCTATCCCCCTCTTCCTTTTCCTCCCCCCCTCCTTCCCTTTCCCTCCTCTCTCCCTCTCCCCCCTCTCTTTCCACTATCTCTTCCCATTCCCCCTCCCTTCTCTTACCCCAAAATTCTCTCCTCCTCTTGTCTCCTCCTCTTTCCATCCTCTCCCTTCCTTGTTCCATATCCCTCCCTTCCACTCATTCCACCTCCACTCCTCATTGTTCACCCATATCTTCATATATCCCACCCTTACCCTTTCCCCCTTCCTTCTTTGTCCATCCGCTATCTCCTTCACCTTCCCCATTATCCTCCTTTCTTCCCACGTTAAGTCATCCTCTATCCTTTCCTTCCTCCCTTTCAATTTACTCTTCCCCTCCATCACCTTTCTCCTCACCTCTCTATTTTCTAGTTTCACCTCTATCCCCTTTCTCCCTTCCCCCTTCATTCCCCTTAGCACCCTCACTTCCCTCACCCCTCCTTTTACCCCAATTATCTCCATTATCTTTCCTATCTCCTCCTTTACTCCTTCCTCACCTCCCTGTTCCCTTTCCATCCCCGACACTATTACATTGTTCCTCCTCCTCTCCCTTTCCTCTCTCTCTCTCTCCCCCATTCTAACCTCTTTATTCTCTCTTCTATCACTCCATCTTCCAGTTCTTTGCTCTCCTTCCGTTCCCTTCCCTCCTGTTTCTCCCTCTCCTTCTCCCTCATTTCCAGCGCCTCCATTCTTCCTTTCAGTCCTTCTATCTCCCCCCTCCACTCCCTCCTATCCTTCTCCATTTCCTCTCTCACCTCCTCTATTTTCCTTATTATCTCTTTCTTTCCTTCCTCTATCCCATCCATTTTCTCCTTTATTCCCTCTAGTGCCTGTAATACTTTCTCCATTCCCCCTTCCTCTCCCCTCATCGGCGATCTCGTCACCCTCGCACTCTTTTTGAAGGCCCATCTGTCCCCCTTTCCCCTCTCCCCCTCTTCCTCTCTCTCCTTTCTCTTCCCCCTCATAAAATCCTCCATACTACCCATGCTCTCCGTCCTCCACCTCTCCCCCCCCCCTTTGTCCCTTAACAGTCTCCCTATGTTTATTCTCCCCCCTTCCCTTTCCCTCTCAGCCTCTCCCCCCACTTCCTCCTTCTTCCCTTTTTCCTTCTCTCCCCCTTCTCCTTTTCTTTCCATTTCCTTATAATTTTCTCCTTCCTACCTTACCGACCTCTTTTCCTTCCTTTTTTCCCCGCTAGGTGTCCTTGTTCTCTTCTATTCTCCTTATCATCTCACTATCTCCCTCTCTCACTTTCCCGCTTTTCTACCTAACCTCCAAATCCTACCACTCTTTCTCTCTCCCTTTTCTGCCCTTCCTTCCCTTCCCCTTCCTTCCCTTATATTCCCTTCTCTCGGGCTCTCTTTCCCTTTCACCTCCTTCTATTCCCTATTCTACCCTTTTCCACTAACCTTTTCTATTTTCTCCTCAAACGACCACTTACTCCTCAACATTCATCCATCCACACACCGAAACGGAAGTCCAAAATACTAAAAACTTTACTAGAATATTTGCTATCGAACCAATAAGCTATCATATTCTTTGTTACACCTTCGAATATGCAGTGCATCGAGTCAACGTTTGTCGTTCTTATTAATTTATAAATTATAAAGGAGAGAACTGTATAACCCTTCACTCCATATACTGACGATTTACCAGCTAAAGCTTCTTTCGCATGTGATACTGTACCAGTTTCAGACCTTAGATCGAAAGATTCGTATGGATAAATTTGTGTTCCATGATTTCTCTCGCCTGGTTGCAAACACTTTTAGCAACCATATTTGCCGTTGTATTGTTTCATGTTTAGGAATAGAGCTTTAGCTGGTAAATCGCACGTGCCGCTAATAACGATCACTCTGACAAAAGAATCTACATTATTTATTTTTATCGAAATACCATTATACAACAATTTTAATGTTTCATGAAGGGGCTTTAAAAATACATTTGGATAAGGTTTTTTTTCGCCAAACCAAAAGCCGTATATTAATATGTTTTCAATTTTATACCTTTCATTGTATGGTAATTCATTTATTATGAAACAGTAAGGCCAGACACTAAATTTTGAAGACTTGAATGGCGAAATTCCATCTGTATACCAAGTTAAAGATAAATTTATTTCATTGCTTAAAATGCCATTATTTCTTGATAGTTCCTTATAAATCTGTCCATCGTATATGTCACCTAGTTGATTTGAAACGTTCCGGTAACTTTTAAACATAATATTTCTATTAAAGTTTTATTGTAGAAACAATTCTTTTAATTGAGGTATAATTGGCATTTCGATAAAATGGGATATATTATTAACGGGATCCCTCAAGCGTTGCGCGGCCGCGACGGAGTTACCACGCGCTGCAGTTTTGCCCGAAATTTAAAAAACTGCCATCTAGTGGCATACGCGCGATGCCGCTAGCGAGTAGCACGCTGGAGGGGAAAGAGTTCCCCCACCCACTGCGCGAGAGGAGAGTAGCCGGGCGGGGAATAAGCCGGGCGCTTACAGGCATTTTCCACTGCGAGCAGCGGTTGCCTCTCCCCTTTCGCCCAGCTGACTACTCGCGCGCTGCTCGCGGCTCGTGGCTCATGGCTCGTGGTGGTTCACGGCTCACGGCTGAAGGCTCGCGATTCGTGGTTCGCGGTGTCTCGCGGCTCACGGCCAACGGCTCGCGCGTGGAAACCTTCAGAAAGCAGTTCACCTGAAACAAAAATGAAGGCTTATGTTTTTTTCTTTATATTATAAATGATTTAGTAAAACTAAATATAAATATGGAGCATTTCACGCCAAAAAAAAGTCTGAAACTGGCAACCAAAGCTAGCAGCCAAACAAAAGCGAAACATGAACCTTTTGAGCATAGAAATAAATGTCAAAGGAAAGATAAGAGTATAAACTCTTTATCATCATATTTCACCGACAGGGAAATTTTTTTAATTTTTTTAAATCATTCAGTCCTGTAGCCTATAAAATTCTGCATTGATCAGTATAAATTTCATTAGGGATCTCGACTCCCTTTTTAGATTTTTTTAACACTGAAAGCAGAGATACGACTGAATTCTCAAGTTTTTCGACATTTAGTCAAGTTTTTCGTATAGCAGGAAATTTTTATAATTTTTTTAAATCATACAGTCCTGTAGCCTATAAAATTCTGCATTGATCAGTATGAATTTCATTAGGGATCTCGACTCCCTTTTTAGATTTTTTTAACACTGAAAGCAGAGATACGACTGAATTCTCAAGTTTTTCGACATTTAGTCAAGTTTTTCGTCTAGCAGGAAATTTTTATAATTTTTTTAAATCATACAGTCCTGTAGCCTATAAAATTCTGCATTGATCAGTATGAATTTCATTAGGGATCTCGACTCCCTTTTTAGATTTTTTTAACACTGAAAGCAGAGATACGACTGAATTTTCAAGTTTTTCGACATTTAGTCAAGTTTTTCGGCTAGCAGGAAATTTTTTTAATTTTTTTCAATCATACAGTCCTGTAGCCTATAAAATTCTGCATTGATCAGTATGAATTTCATTAGGGATCTCGACTCCCTTTTTAGATTTTTTTAACACTGAAAGCAGAGATACGACTGAATTCTCAAGTTTTTCGACATTTAGTCAAGTTTTTCGTCTAGCAGGAAATTTTTATAATTTTTTTAAATCATACAGTCCTGTAGCCTATAAAATTCTGCATTGATCAGTATGAATTTCATTAGGGATCTCGAATCCCTTTTTAGATTTTTTTAACACTGAAAGCAGAGATACGACTGAATTCTCAAGTTTTTCGACATTTAGTCCAGTTTTTCGGCTATTTTCTAATAGACTGGACTGTTATGAAAATGTTCATAAAATAAAGCTTATTATCCTTAATATTCTGAAATATATTGATTTTTTTTTAAATTTTGCTTATACAGTCCGATTCAAAAGTTGTCTGCTTTGCTTTTGTTTGGCTGCCAGTTTCAGCCTAATGTGGAATGCCCCATATATATTATTCTAATATATACAGTGTGATTTATTTTAGTCACTCCATACAAATTTTTCAACATGTAATGGTCGAATAACAACATTTTTCAAACAAAAATTGTAGTTTCGAAGGGGAAAGAAGATAGCCAAAGTAATAGCGCACCTATCTTTTACGTTCGACACCAAATAAAATTTTTTTTTAATATTTTGTACTCAACGATTAGATTTACATATATTCGTCTAGATGGATTAAAATAAATCACACTGTATACAGAAATATTCCCATTACCGTAACTAACGAATTTTGTCTCATAAAATTTAAATAATTATTGTAAAATAGATATTGAATTGTTTTACTCACCGCTATCAGCAAGGTCTCCGACATCATCACGTTGTGAACTCTTGCAAACACACTGAAAACTGTTTTGCAACTTACATTCGCAATACGTTATAATAATTAACAATATTTATTGATAGGCCGAACTAAGTTATTCATATGATATGTCAGTAATATTTATTCATCATTCATATTATATCAATAAATTTATTCTTTCTATCAATAAATTTTGTTCCTTATAGTAATGAGAAACAATTGTAAGCTGCAAATTTTTTTTCAGTGTACATTTGTTTGCTCACTTTTCTTTTGGAGGGGCAGGTATCATCAACTTCGGTTGAATGATATGTAAGAATGCTCACAAAGTGCAAACGTACTTACCAAAACCCCTCCTAATCTCAAAAAAAATTTCTCTCTTTTTATAGAAATTTGTATTCACCGCACTGGATCAGACTTCCTTCTTTTCAAACATGAAAACTGTTTGAGCATTCCTCATAAAGAGAAATAGGAAGTGTTGGTGAATTCAATATTTTCTATAAGCAAAGAGACTCCTCTGCTTCCAATTTCTTCAATCTCCAAAGAGATTAAAGCTGTTTTTCAAATGTTATAAATTTCTTGTTAAAAATCTTTTCAAGATTTAGTAGAAATTTTATTGAAAAACATATAAAAGATGAACACTTTTATTGGCTTGGAAAAGCAGACAATTGTTTTTGCTGAACAATTTGCATGAAATGTTTCCTCATTTTGGAAACATTTGTTGAATACGTTTGTTCGCTAGGATCGTAGCCCAGTGCGACAGAGGTTGCGAAAGCTGCAGCATATATGCCGCAGCTACAACCATCTGGTTGAACTTGCACCCTTGGAAATGTCATTTGACGTATTCTTATCCAAGGGTACCGTATTCTAATATACTCTCGTTCAGCATTAGACAGCTTCTGGTAACTGCAGTTTGGTAAGCTGTCATAAACGAAAAGCTTCTCGTTTTCAACATAAATGCATCTCCAGTGATCAGTACAATTGCCACCGAGTATCGCAATGCTTCTCGGCTTTGTAGCTGTTCTCACTAATTTTGGGTATGCAATAAACAGAGGATTTTCTGTTCCGATATCTGTAGTCTTTCTGATGATTCTGAGGAATTCATTCAGAGAGTCATCATTCAATCTTGAATTGATGGGCGAAACATTTTTCTCTACATCTTCCACAGTTGCAGCTAAGTTTACAATGGTGCATCGACGGCTCCTTGCACTCTCCATTGTATCATTATGTTCTGATACACTTAGCATGATGCAGTCGTCATCCTCTGAAACTTCTTCTGCTTTTCGTTTTTGCGACGCATTATTCTTCTTCGACTCCTTCGTCTCTTTAATAATGCGTGCCTTTTCCTTTGCCTCCAATATGAATTGGGGATCGCGTATACTCATGTTACGATTGTGACGACTATCAACAATTTCTGGAAGCAGGCACTCTTCATAAAATCGTGTCAACTGCTTTTTCATGTTGTTTTCCCAGAAATCGTCATTGCGAGGGACTCGCGTCGTCAACATGCCCTTAGGCGTCCATATCGCAAATATGCAATAGTTTCTGCGCGTAACATGGAGTTGTCCTTGCACCTGATAATAATAAACGTTTGTTTCGTTCATTTCATAACCATTTTCGCATTTCTTGACAACTCTCTTCCACGATGGCAAAATCTCTACGGCTTCTTCTGCTGACATTGTTTTCGCTGACGATGGGCATTTTATCTCAACAAGCCCATCGTCATTTATCAATCCATCAGGACTTGCTCCCAAGTATGGAAATTCATGATCAATAAACAATCCACAACTGTGAATTGAAATGTTCATTAGAATTTCCAATTGTTTCCTTGCATTCGACTCGTTTACTCGGCCATATTGCAATGCCGCATTATTTATACAAGTCGGAAACAATATTTGTTTTACCAACTTCGCACAAGAAGTTGTCGGTCGCATGCGACATATTTGTCCAAAATTGGAAGCTGTCAGCATTTTCTTCCTCAAAGATAGCCATAGCCGTGAGTCCGCTTGATCTCTCGTTTTCTCCTCGATATCTTCCCAGTTATCGAGATTCTTCTGCATTTCTTGAAAATGAATTTCACAATGTCTTTCGAAAACTTCTTGTGAGAGATCAGGCTTTTGGGAGGATAATCCGTAATATTTATTTTCATTACTGGATTCGACATACAAATGCTCTCTCCCATTTTCTTCGCGACTTTGCCGCGTGCGTGCAACCTTTTCTTGGCGCTGCTTTTCAACTTTCGAAAGCACCGCAGGTATTTCTTTACACGCATATTTGTGGATTTCTGAGAGCGTTTGTTGGGTGTTGTATTGCAGTACAGCTGCATATACTCTGCCATTATATTGGCCTCTTGCGCCAAAATTAATTCTTTTAGCTGCAACTTCTTTACAAATAATATTATTGAACGATTCAACTTTATTATTCGTATAATTCAACAATAAGCTTTCTGAGTGATGACTCAGATGCACGGTCGCAGCTTCTATTTTATCAAAAAAGCCGTGAACTTTCAATAAATTAACTTTGTCCTCTTCGTTCATTTTTTCACAGTCTTTTTCAAAGCTGCAACCTTTGCATGTTGAATGATGGCCAAAAATGTGATTCGTCACTTTCATTATGTCGTTGTGCAACAATCTTGCCTTTTCCTTTTGAGAGCCTTCTCCTGCACTTCGAATTGCCATTGCATCTTCGATTATTCTTCGAAACTCCAGATGATGGCTTCTTATGTAATTTCGAAGTGCGGTGAAATTCTTATTAATAGGCCCTTTAGGGTGGGTCATGTCCCCTACCGCTTTTATTTTCTTGCAAAAATTACGGAAAAGGTGATTAGTGCACTCAACCTTTTCCACAACGACACCGTGATCCTTATAGGGGTCGTTGTCAAGAACCGCTTTATAAACGTTACTGCCGCCATCAGCGATGAACGTTTTATAAATTAGTCCGTGCATTTGTAGGCTACTTTTAAATCCTTCTACTATGGCATCGCTTTCCATAGCAGCGGAAGAAGTGCCTCTGTCGAAATTCTTGAAGCAGACGTGTTCTCTAGGGGTTGCTCCTCTAACTTCATAATTTGTACACAGAGCACAGAATTTATTCCGTATGCCGACGAAAAGAACTTTTCCAGTCACATTGCCTATGATCGCGCCTGTGCCTGATAGTGAATCATATTTTGTGCCGTATGATCTTTTCAGCCAGCTGCCATCTAAGACTACGGTAATAAATGGAACACCATTTATGATGTCACCCCTTTGAATCGCCAGTCCGCGTTCCACATCGCCTGTTTCTTTCATGTTTTTTTCCGCTGTTTCACGGAACAGGTCTACAGCGACTGCCATACGCTTGTTGTATGTGTTTGCCGTCATGGTCGATACATTCATGCCTGCAAATAGTTCTTGTAATTGGGAATGACCAATTCCACAAGTAACTGATCCCAAAACAGCTGCCATATTGAGATCGAATGCGTTTGATTTTTCCATAGGTTCTGACCATATTTTTTCAGCAAACTTGCATTCTTTGCATCTTACAAATATTTCTGTGAACAGACCAACTTTACGAATTTTAGTGAATTGCAAATTCTTCAATTCGCATTGCTTCCCTTCACTGTGACTATTAAAAATTTTCAACATTTCACCGAGAAGGTAGCCTACATCACAAATTCGTCGTTGTCCCAGAAAATTGTTCTCTCTTTCCTCGACAGCATTGATAGAGGAAACATCGGTTTCCATCGTCCCAGAGCCACTGTTTGTTAGGCTGACTGAGAAGCTGTCAAGTGCGATTTCGCTTTTTTCGTCCGTGAAATCATAGATGCTGGCAGTTTTATTATAATCTTCTCCGTTATTGCTGGCATTCACGATAGTAACTTTGTCACTTTGGCTAGTAACGTCGTCACTTTTGCTGATGGTGTCCAGGTTCCATTCGCTGTTGATCCCATCGATGCAGTTAGTAACCTTGTCACTTTTGCCAGTAACTGTGTCACTTTTGATAGTAACTTTGTCACTTTGGCTAGTAACGTCGTCACTTTCCATTGTAGCAGCGTCGTCCGTCCATAGCGTAGTAATTTCGCCACTTTTTGTAAAAACCTTATTGTTCTCACTAGTAGCATCATCACTATTGCTCAGGCGTTAAAGGATGCTTAATGAAGAGGAGGTCTCTAACATTTTGGCATTCTTCAGCCTACTCATACGAAAACACCATCGTTTTCGACTGGGTTTTCTGAACAGCTTCTTCCTATAATCTCCAATATGTCCCATCTGGAAACACCGGAAAATAAAAATAATTATTATAATTTTCGCCCTTTCTCCTATTTTTATAAACAAGGAAAATTGACAGAATTTAACAACAATATGAATCTTCTTCCGTATTTTATAAAGAAGAGATCCATGTATACAAAAAATTTGTAACACTTACGGAATTTTCTGAAAAATTATAATAACCTGAAAAAAAACGAAGTATCCTAAGATATATTAATTAAAGGCTATTTTACCCTTTTCCTGTACATAGGGATTCTTCAGGCGATTAAAAATTAGACATCCATTCCCCTATTTCATTAGGAACATTTCCGTAAAAAAGAAACAGTTTCCAGACCTCCGCCATAATTACTAAATAAATAAAATAAGCTGAAAAACCGCGAAGTATTCTAGGATTTATTACATCTTCGCCCATTCACCTGTTTTCTATACACAGGGAATTCTACAGGCGATTAAAAAAATATGCATCGTCTTCCTTATTTCATAAGGAAGAGATCCATATATACGGAGAATTTTGGGAAGCTAAAGGAATAAACTGAAAAAAGTAAAGAAGCTGAAAAGCGCGAGGTATTCTAAGATTTATTACAATTTCGCCCATTCACCTGTTTTCTATACACAGGGAATTCTACAGGCGATTAAAAAAATATGCATCGTCTTCCTTATTTCATAAGGAAGAGATCCATATATACAGAGAATTTTGGGAAGTAAAGGAATAAACTGAAAAAAGTAAAAAAGCTGAAAAGCGCGAGGTATTCTAAGATTTATTACAATTTCGCCCATTCACCTGTTTTCTATACACAGGGAATTCTACAGGCGATTAAAAAAATATGCATCGTCTTCCTTATTTCATAAGGAAGAGATCCATATATTCAAGAAATTGTTGAATGACGTTGAAGATAGCAGAAAGTTTCAGCAATAAGTTACGGACGCAAGTTGAGATCCGCTACTCATACTTAACTTGGCCGAAAAACCTAATATTCCGAGATTTAAATATCGCTGAAGCTTAAACTATTCTAAAAAGAAAACATTCATTTGATATTAATTAAAAAAAGCAACTTAGTTCACTCTTTCTTGCGGTAATGAAAAGATGTCATCAGCGAGTCATTCACGGCTATTATGAAACAGCAGGCATTTTTTTAAATTTTTTTCACCTATACAGTCTCAAAGCCCATTAAATTGTGAATATAACGATATGCATTTCGATAGGGTTCGCGAATCCCTTAATGTTTTTTTCTTAACCAAGAAGTAATCAGAATTCAGAAAAGATGGATAAACTAACGTTTTCTGTCTTCACTTGCTAGTCAAAAGTGTCAAATAAAGTTTCAACTGTAATTTCAATGTCTAAACAAGTACATTTGAGCAAAAACGGCCGTTTATCTCAGAAGATATAGCCCCAGTTTTATGTCTCAGAACTGGACAATGTACTTCAAATTGAGGTGCTTGGAATAAAACACTGTAACTCGGCCAAAATTCATCGTATCGACCTCTTTTTTTTTTAATTTGGGGTAGCGCGAGTTAAAAATAACACTCATCCTGTTAAAATTGATGTACAAATTTATTTAAACAATAAAAAGTTATAAATATTCTTTGTCGATATCTCCATGCTCTTTTTTTTTATTTCCTTACAGTTATTCCATTATATTAATTAATACTTTTTAACATTGCATTGATATATTATATAGAAATGCTGCTAATTAGTTCTTAAGGTCATGAGAGGTAGAGTAAAATGGTACATTACAGTGAGGCAGGCGTTTGGCGCCAAAAGTGCCCCTCTCCCATTAATGCCTTGTATTCAACGTACTATTCAAACATGTGGACCCCATACCCAGGTATATAACGGTTTTTCAAGGTCAACAGCAAAGTATGGGCTAATCTGCCAGTTTCAGTCTAGCCTTGAAGCAAAAAGCAGTAAATTTTTGTGCTGTGAACATTTCTTGAAGCGTCTATATTTTGATTGGAAGCTTTAAGTGTTGTATTTTAAATAACAAATACAAACTACACTTTATTGTTTCTGAACTTTTTGACAAATAACGTAAGTAATAATAATAAAATGTTCTGCTTATGAAGATGCAATAGCTTCTTAATTATTGCAAATTTAATATAGCCTAGAAAATTTTCTACCATTAGAAGTGTCTTTCAGGTCATCATTACAAAATGTAGTACACGTAATTGATGGTGGTTTTTTGTTGCATCGTGTTGTAACCTGCGGAAAAAGGAATTCCGGGTTAAAATAAATGAGTAATACACGCGATCCAACTGCGAGGACACAATCTTTATTAACACTAACTAATCTCGGGGGGAGAGGCCTCCCGCGATGTCCTGGCACACTTATTATACGCGCACAATGATTTCATTAAACACTAATTAACAGGAAAACTAGGGGAGGCAAAAAGGGGAAGGGAAAGGGGCGAGGGAAAATTCTCCGGCGGCTCCGACGATGAAATCCAGCGATCCCACGACGTCCGCCACGAGAACTCCGCGTCAAACTCCAATGAATCGATGGCTGGGGCCCGCAATATTGAATTACACCGAATTTCAATAATTGCGGCGACGACCCAGCTCTCTACTTAGACCACGTACTGATGCTCTGATAGTAGAACAAGATCTGGCCCAATTTGACGGATATTCCTCCGTCCTCTCAATCATTCCCCTCATTCCGGGGTGTCATATTGGTGATCGGGATCCAGGGACCAATCATTAATCAGGTATGGGTCCGCGATCCATATTTCTCGCCGTTCCGGCTAATCACCCATATACTTGGCATGATAGCCGGCTGGCTAGCTCCTGCGCTAGAATCCTGCGTGGTCGTCCTTAGCAGCAGACGACACTATGGCTTCGTGGTTCGGCAGCGGGGCGATGCGGTGCGGGGTCGGCAACGATTGGCCGGTAGTGGCGCGGGCCGGGGAGAACGCAGCTAGGCGCGCGAGGCGTCAGCGCGGTAAGGGGAGGGGACTGGGACTCGCTGCCTGGCGCTCGAGGCGCGGCGCGGTAACGGGAAGGAACCGGCGAAGCGCTCGGCGGGGAGACTGGGTAAGGGGACGGTAGGAGCGTCGCGTAAACAACCGCGCTCGGCAGGAAGGTTAGAGAGAGAGGGCCTTATAGGCATTCGGGCATGGGAGCGTAAAGGATAGGACAATAACAGTTTTCTAGCTCATGTTGGAGCAGGGAATCGGTCTTATAAGCTACGGATAAAATTTACCATTAGAAATATAATATTTAATCCTAAATAATATACAACCTACTGACATTCGCTCAATCCGCAATCATACCTTGTCCTAAAAACATTTACTCTCCTTCCGTGGATGGCAATTACAATATCCCTTCAGCGGGTAACTACATTACCATCACACGGAAGGTTCATCTATGCTCACTCACTCACTCACACACATACATCCAGGGGACGGGAGGCACTAAGGGGGAGACTGAAGAAGAGCTAACAATAATCATTTTTCTGTAACGGGTTTCCACCACGTTACAACTCCTCCCCACTTAGCTCGGACCTCGGGGGGGGGGGGGGGGGGGTAGGTAGGTGGAGCTATACTAACTTAACCTACTATTTACAAAAACTTACACTCTAAACCATCGCGGGAGAATGTGCCTCGGAAATTTTCAAATTTTCTATAAAAAGGGGGAAATATGCTTAATCTACTAAAGGGTCCTTATGCGGAAGGACAACGCCACTTACTACTAACTGTACATAATTCAGAATATCTAGCGCATTATCGCGCTCCTGACTCGATACAACTCAAAGGGGGTGGCGCTACGCGCCTTCTTAACTATCAACTAAATCTGGCACTGTCGTGCCGCCAGAACTACAGGAGCTCTTAATTTCTCTAGGTGCCACTGCACCGACTACTAGGGCTCCTGCCCATTAACAAAATAATCAAAAATTTCCCTTTCGGGGAGAACCGTGGAGAAAATTGGGTCGTCGAGCCCTTAGGGCTTCTGTGGCCCAATTTGTCCTGAAATTTCTACGTTACGACCTTCAGGTCGCGGGGGGAGACTCGCGGCAGGGGATGGGGGGAGTTCCGGCGTAACGCGGACGCGAGTCGAGTGCTAGATTCGCGCGAAGTGACCGCCGCAACCAGTGCGCAGATCCACACAACCACACACCCACCACACACGCCACCACCATGCCAGTAAAATTGAAATAAACGCTTACCTGGACGGCTTGGTCGGCGATGAGCTCCTGGATGAGGAAAGAGGAGGTGTGTTGGAACCGGGGGGGCTTTTCCCCGTCCGGGGTTACTTTCCCGAAACTAATTGGCTTGCCCAAAGCCGCAACAGCTTGAGGGGGACTGGGCGATCGCGAACCGAACTCTATATGGATGAGGCGAGCGCTACGCGGGGAACTCGACACGTGATTCGAACATGGAACTATCAATTCGCGCGATCGAGATTGCGACGGTATTTGAAATAGCGACTGACCGCTCTCATCCACTGCAACTTAAGCAAATCCACATAATACTGTAAATTTCGAACTATTTAGGCGCAACGGTTCAAGGGCTGGCTTCTTAGGGCGGCGGGGTATCGGCTATTTTTCGGGCGGCTGGGGCAACGGGCTAAGGGCAACACATATAGGGGACTATCTCAACATAGACACATAGGGGGGGGGGGATAGGACGGACAGGGGATCGGCGTCAGTCGGCCGGGCTCCTTACGAGCGGCGACAATGGGGGCAGGTGGCGTTGGTCACCCCCTCCCACCCACAACCGAAACAAAAAAGAAGGCGGTTGGGTTGTGGGCATCCCCGGAAGGAATGCCCACTCCCGCCGCAAGCCCAGCACCCCTTGGGGTTGGGCCGGTGGGTGGGGGCGACCCCCGCTCCTGCGGGAGCGGGGCCCGGGGACGGCTGACGTCGGGGAGCGGGAGGGAAAGAGGGAATAGGGGAGGAAGGGGGAGAGTGGGTGGTGAGGGAGGAAGGAGGGGGAGGGGAGGTCTGTAGGGACAGAAGAGGGGTCATAGGGCCGCGGGGAGGACTGGGACGGGATAGTTGGGGAGGGGGGGAGATATTGAGGGACATTAGGGGAGGGATGGTGGATGGTGCAGGGGCGAAGGAACGAGGGGAGGTTCGGGGAGGCATTAGGGGGCGGACCGGGGCAGCATGGGGCTGAAAGGGGGGAAGGGGGGACATTACGGCAGAGGGGGGGCGGAGGAGGGAGCCGGAGGAGCCGGGGACGGGAGAAGGGCAAGTGGGACGGAAAGGGGGTACGGGCGGGCGAGAGGACGGCGGACCAGGGACGGGGGGCAGGGAGAAATGGACGTGGCGGGGTGGGCGGGGAGGTTCAGGGGTAACGGGGCGACGGGGGGACTGGGAAGGGGGGGAGGATTGGTAGGGCTCTATTGACGCTATCGGGGAGTAATAGGCGTCGAGGTCGGCGGGATCCATCTCCGGGAGGCGGGATCGGCGCGGAGGTTCTAGCTTCTCCAGCGCCTCCCGTACCTCCCGGGCCGCGGTCCGCACTGCAGCAGCCTCCTCCTTGGTGGGGAGCTGCAGCGGCCGCGGCTTAGCCGCCTCCCGCCAAGACAAGTGAAGCTTCCGACGAAGCTCCTCCGTCATTGGCGGGAGGGGCTGGATCCCGCCGGCCTCGTCGCCGACGACAATCGGGGGATAATATAATTCGTGGGCCGGGGGAAAGGGATCGCGGACGCCGAAGGAGGGCCCGGGCTCGGTCGGGGATCGGGGTGGGCTCCCCGGCGGAGTCCGACCCTCCCGGCCCAACATCCTCCTCGGTCCGGCCCGATGGTGTGGCAGCATCCTGTAAATGGGCAAAAACCAATTAGCGGGGTTGTGGCGGTTCTTAATATTAACAGATTAGCGGGGGGGGGGGGGGGTGGACGTTGGGTTCGGGGCCGAAGTCGGACGGGGGAGCGAGGGGGTGGGCGTTCGTTATTCGGGGGTTTGGGGACGGTAACCGGGGTCCGGGGTCGCTGAAGTACCGGGGTGGACTCCGTACTGGAGTATGTTCCTCTCGGCCGGGCGTCGCTCGAACTCCGATCCTGCACTGTGGTCTTTTTCTGAAATCGGGGGCGGGGGTGATCGCGTGGAGATACGATGGGAGGAGGGTTATCGGTTGGGGTAGCAAAGTAGGGTTTCAGATCTTTGACGTGCACTCGTTTCACTAGAGTGCCGTCCTCGGCCTTGAGGCGGTATACTGCTGGGGACAGGACCGTGTCAATGAGATAGGGGCCTATGAATTTGGGGGCCAGTTTCGAGGCAAATCCCTGGGTGCCAGACGAGAGTACGTAATATTTGCGCAAGACTTGGTCGCCCTCCTTGAACTCGACGTTCCGTCGTCCTTGGTCATACCGGGCTGCTTGGCGGAGGGTGGCTTCACCTAAATTCTTCCGGACCAAGTCCCGCAAATGTCCTAAATTAGTAACTCTGTCTGCCCAGGTTACGGTATCGCGGGGTTCGTATTCGGTAGGGGAGGGTTCTTTTGCGAGGGTTTGGATCGGTAAGGGGTGGCGGCCAAAATTGAGAAACGCGGGGGAGAATTGGGTCGAACTCTGCGTTGACGTATTTAGGGCAAACTGCAGCGCTTCGAGTTTTTTGTCCCATTCGCGGTGGTCTCCCTCAACGTACATCGCGAGCATGGTCTTTAGGGTCCGGTTTACGCGTTCTACGGGGTTGGCTTGGGCGTGGTAGGGGGGCTGGTGATTTGGGTAATTCCGTAAGCTTCTGTAAGGGCTTTAATATCCTTGTTGACGAACTCCGTGCCGTTGTCGGTCAGGAAGAACGTCGGACATCCCCAGCGATGGACGATAAGGGAAGAAAAAGCGGCAGCGATGGATCTGCCATCCGCCTTCCGCAAAGCTTTCAACTCTACGTACTTGGTGAAGGTGTCCTGAAAGGCCAACAGATATTTGTTCTGGTTTTTGCTTTGCGGAAGCGGTCCCATAACGTCTGCAGCTACTAGGGTCCATGGTTCTTCGACGACTCGTTCTCTCATCAGTCCTGGGGGGCCTTGGGTGGACTGTTTGTGGGTCTGACAAGCACGGCAAGTTCGGATATACTTCACTACGGAGTGATAAATTCCTGGCCAATAGAAATCTTGGACTAGGCGGGCATAAGTCTTTTCGATTCCTAAATGGCCGGACTGGGGAGGATCGTGTGCGTCGCTAAGGGCTCGGGGGCGGCTTTCGGGAGGCAATACTAATTTCCAGGCATTCATATCTTCCATGGCGGGTTCTATCAGTGGATTTGGGCGATGGTAGTACAACTTGTCCTCGTGAACTTTCCAATCCGGGTATTTCCAGGGAGCTTCTTGTACATTCTTCAAGCGATTCAAATACCAATGATTTTGGGAAGATCCTATGGTGGCCAGGGCGGTGACAAGGGAGGGATACATGCGGGAGAGGGCATCAGGGACAACATTAGCAGAGCCTTTCCTATGTTCGATCGTCATATCGAACGATTGCAAGGCCAATGCCCAACGGGCGAGCCTCCCAGTGGGATCGCGTAGCCGCTGCAACCACCGCAAACTACTATGGTCGGTAATTACTCGGAATGCCGTACCCTCTATATAGGGGCGGAACTTCTTCACGGCCCACAATACCGCCAAACACTCTTTTTCCGTCGTGGAGTAGTTTCGTTCCGCGGGGCTCAGCACTCGGCTCGCGAACACCACCGGAAGTTCCGCTCCGCTGCTCATTTGTGTCAGGACCGCTCCTATCGCGGAGTTGCTGGCATCGGTCTGGACTATAAAGGGTTTGGAGAAATCAGGGCGGAGGAGGACAGGGGTAGAGGACAGAGCGGACTTTAAGGTTTCGAAGGCGGTTTGTTGTGCTTCTTCCCACTTCCAGGGTGCGTCTTTCTTCAGGAGCTGCGTTAGTGGGACCTTGTGCTCGGAGAATTTGTCTATGAAGCGGGCGTACCAGCCCACCATCCCCAGAAAGCGTTGTAGTTCCTTGATGTTTCGCGGGGCGGGGTATTGTACGACGGGGGCGATCTTTTCGGGGTCGGCCTTCAATCCTTCCTTATCGATGATGTAGCCCAGGTAACTGACCTGCTGACAGCATAGCTCGCTCTTTTCTGGGTTGACGGTCAAGTTAGCGGCTTTTAGTGCTTTTAGGACTTTCTCCACGTACTCCGCATGTTCTTCGAAGGTTTCGTTGACGATAATGATGTCATCCAGGTATGCGAAGACGTGGGTGGACCATTCGGGTTTGATGAGTCGGTCCATCAGTCGCTGGAAGGTGGCGGGGGCGTTGGTAAGGCCAAAGGGCATTCGGGTGAACTGGAAAAGGCCGGCTCCGGGGACGGTAAAGGCAGTTATTTCTCGGGATTCAGGGTCAACGGGGACTTGGAAGTAAGCTTGGCTCAGGTCGAATTTGGTGATGTAACGGGCTGTTCTTAATCCGTCGAGGATGGCATCGATGTTGGGCAGGGGGTAGGCGTCCTTCTTGGTTACGCGGTTGATATCTCGGTAGTCGATGCAAAAGCGAAATTTGCCAGTACTTTTCTTGATAATGACGGGACAGCTGCTCCATGCACTACTGGATGTTTCAATTATTCCAGCGGCCAGCATGTCCCGTACCTCTGCGTGCGCAACCTTTAGCATGGCCGGGGATAGACGGCGGGGACGTTGTTTAATGGGAGGGTGACCTTGGATATCAATATAATGGGAGGTGAGGGGAATAGGGGGGAGGGATTGGTCGGAAATGGGCATCAGGGTTCGGCAGAGGGTTTGGAGGGTCTCCTTTTCGCTAGGAGAGGGAGCAACTAGGGCTAGGCCATCCAGGGTAAGTTCCACGGGGGGTTCGGTAGGAGAGGGAGGGCGTAAGGGTCGAGAGGGAGAGATAGGAGTGCGCCACGTCAGGTTTGCGAAGTCCAGGGTAATCTGCAGGGCTTCCAAAAAATCCACTCCTAGGATGCAGTCGTATCCTAGGGCTTGGCACACCCGAATCGCCAGGACTTCTGTCTGCCCGTCCAAGTGGAATCGGACTCGGGCTTCTCCTTGGGCTGGTTCGACGGCTCCATTAGCAACTTGTATATATGCTACTATGTGGCGTAGGTGGTTTTTCAGGAGGTCTCCTATTCTCTTCCCGAAATATGAGCGGGCAGCACCGCTATCCAGCAGAGCGGGGAAGGTGTGTTGGCCAATGCGTAAATTTAGGAAATATCTGGGATCATGTTCGATGGGGGAGGCAGGGGAGAGTTCGGGGAGGGAATCCAGGGCGGTATTGGGACTCTTGGGGTCGGGAGTTGAATCGTCGAGTCCTAACGATGTCCCGATCATTCGTTTCCCGGGCTCGGCTTATCTTTACAGTTGGGGCAGGTCTTAGTGACCGTGCCCATCCGTCCACAACGGCAACAGAATTTCCCTCGGGGGTGGGAGCACTGGGGAAAATGATGTCCTGGGCGATGACAATTCCAGCAGGTGTTCGGGGGTGGCCTCATCTTCTGGGAATCCGTATCTCCAGTGGCTGGGCTTCCAGGAAGGGGTTGATTAGGATAGAGAGGAGTATTCGGCAGGGTAGGAGGGGTACTGTTTTGAGGAATTTTTGCGGGTTTGTTGCGGGGGCCTTTGGAGGGTTTGGACTGGGGGGAGGTCGGGGAGGAGGGTTTATTGGGGGTCGGGGAACTGGGAGTGACGGTGAGGGTAGGTTCTTTTCCTTGGACTAGGGTTAATTCGGCTTCAATGGGGGCGGCAGGATTACGAGGGCTGGTAAGGGGGTTATACGCCTCAGTAGGGAATAGGGACGCAGAGGGCAGGGGAGAGGGAGGATGTTTGGAACGATCAGCCAACCTTCTGGTGTCCACTCGATGGCACTCGTTGATCAGGTCCTGGAAACTGGACAGCTCTTCTCTAGCTATCTTCTGGCGATACAGGGGAAGTAGATTGTGGTAGGCCAGGTCCAGTTGCTGCTCCAATTCCATAGGGGGGTCCATTCGTCCCAAAATTCTCCTAATTTTCATAATGAAGTCCAGCGGTCGTTCCTGTGGTCCTTGGGTTCGAGCGGTGGCTTCCCGTCGGATTACGTGGGCGGGGTATTTGACGGCGAAAGTTTTGCAGAAAGCCTTGACGAAATCGTAATATCCTGTCCATGCGGGGCTTTCCAGTCGGAACCAGGTTAACGCGGTTCCGGCGAGGGCAGAGGGGAGAGCGCGTAAGACGGCCGGGGCCGCTAGATTTCGACCTTGAATCAACTCGTGCAAGGAAGCCAGGAACTCTCGAGGGTCCTCGTCGAATTGTCCGGTGAACACAGGGATATATTTAGTGAGACTATCCCACGCGCGCATTTCCGGGGTAAGGGTCTCTGATAGGTGGGAGGAATTTAAGTAATAAGGATCAAACTCTCGAAGGGTGCTAGGCTGAGGGGGTTATTGGGAATGTTCCGGGATTGGGGTAGGGGTGAGCATAGGGGTGGGAGTATGGGTCGGGAAGTAAGGGGCACTAGACTCGGCGTTAGAACGTACTGGGTATGAAGCCTGACGGGCCATAGGCGACGTCGCTTCATACTGGTTCGGTCCGGGCCATCTAGGGGTTGCCAGGGGAGGAGGGGGATTGGGACGGGACGGGGCCATAGTGTAGGTACTATGGAGGATCGAGGCAGGATTCCACCTGGGGGAAGGGTTGCGGAGAAGAGGGGTAGTTCGGGAGGGAGGGGGGAAGGCAGGTTGGTAGGGGGTAGGGGAGGGGTGCGTCAAAGGGGTGGCGGGTAGCGTTCGGGGTAGCGGCACACGATCCGGGGCGCTAGGATCCTGAAATGACGAAAATTTACGCGGCAGGGGCGGGGGTTGATCGGCGGGAGGGGGGGCTAAGGGCAAATTCTCGTAGCGAGGTTCCGTTCTTCCTGAAAATGAACAAGGGTGAAAGGGGTTGTTCCGGGAAGCTGCTTCCGTCCTGGTGGATTCCTGTAAACGCGAAGTCGATTCTTCGGCAATAGTGGTCGCTACGGGGGAGGAAAAACTAACTGCGTTGCGACGGGGTTGAACCACCTCCCGTCGAGGGGTGGGAGGGATTTCGTCGCACGATAGATCAATTAAATGGATCTCCCGAGATCCATGGGGGTTGCGGGGTTCCACGGGGGTAGCTAAGGGTAGTCTTGGCGCAGGGGTGGCAATTATATTAGCGGAGGGGGGTAGGTCGCAATCTAAGGGGAAGGTCAAGTTCGTTCGTGGGGGAGGCATTACGTCCGGCGCGAGCATGGAGTCCCAATAGTAGGAATTCCCACTATTGTCACTCTCGAACGATTCGGTTCTGTTCCCGGCGGCCCGAACGTCAAGGTCCATTTCCCACGGGATGGACATGTCTCCGAACAAAAAACGACTACGAAACCTGAAAAGTCGATCGCGAAGAATTGAGGGAGACCCGGAAATTTGTAGCCCGTAGGAGCGTAAAATTAATAACACGACCTGTAGGGGGAGGGTACGAACTACGTCGCGATATGTTTCGAGGGAAAAACCGGGAGGGGAGAGTGGAGAAATGCTCATCACCTACCTTTTACGCCGACCAGGGAAGCAGCGGTCCCAGCACTCCGTTGGCGGTGGGGGAAGAGAGACGTCGGTAAGGCGGGCGGCGGCAGGTGCAGCAGCGGCGGCGGCAGATGGCGGTGGCGGCGGCGGTCGGCAAGGCAGGCAGGCAGCGGCAAATTTTCAATTTGAACAGTTTGAATCACTCGCGAAAACTTCTGAAGTTCGAAAATAAAAACAAACACTAGAGGTCACGAGCACTCGACCCGCACCCGCGACGCACGGAAACGCGGGAGGTCACCGCCAGAGCCAACGGCCGAACCCAGTAGGGGAGGGGGGGGGGGGAGTAGGGGAAGACCAGAAGAAAATTCGGAAACTGCACTTTTTTAATGAAATCACTGCACTCGCGGGCACTTCGGACACTCTACGCGGCGGGGCCCCACGTTGGGCGCCAATTTGTAACCTGCGGAAAAGGAATTCCGGGTTAAAATAAATGAGTAATACACGCGATCCAACTGCGAGGACACAATCTTTATTAACACTAACTAATCTCGGGGGGAGAGGCCTCCCGCGATGTCCTGGCACACTTATTATACGCGCACAATGATTTCATTAAACACTAATTAACAGGAAAACTAGGGGAGGCAAAAAGGGGAAGGGAAAGGGGCGAGGGAAAATTCTCCGGCGGCTCCGACGATGAAATCCAGCGATCCCACGACGTCCGCCACGAGAACTCCGCGTCAAACTCCAATGAATCGATGGCTGGGGCCCGCAATATTGAATTACACCGAATTTCAATAATTGCGGCGACGACCCAGCTCTCTACTTAGACCACGTACTGATGCTCTGATAGTAGAACAAGATCTGGCCCAATTTGACGGATATTCCTCCGTCCTCTCAATCATTCCCCTCATTCCGGGGTGTCATATTGGTGATCGGGATCCAGGGACCAATCATTAATCAGGTATGGGTCCGCGATCCATATTTCTCGCCGTTCCGGCTAATCACCCATATACTTGGCATGATAGCCGGCTGGCTAGCTCCTGCGCTAGAATCCTGCGTGGTCGTCCTTAGCAGCAGACGACACTATGGCTTCGTGGTTCGGCAGCGGGGCGATGCGGTGCGGGGTCGGCAACGATTGGCCGGTAGTGGCGCGGGCCGGGGAGAACGCAGCTAGGCGCGCGAGGCGTCAGCGCGGTAAGGGGAGGGGACTGGGACTCGCTGCCTGGCGCTCGAGGCGCGGCGCGGTAACGGGAAGGAACCGGCGAAGCGCTCGGCGGGGAGACTGGGTAAGGGGACGGTAGGAGCGTCGCGTAAACAACCGCGCTCGGCAGGAAGGTTAGAGAGAGAGGGCCTTATAGGCATTCGGGCATGGGAGCGTAAAGGATAGGACAATAACAGTTTTCTAGCTCATGTTGGAGCAGGGAATCGGTCTTATAAGCTACGGATAAAATTTACCATTAGAAATATAATATTTAATCCTAAATAATATACAACCTACTGACATTCGCTCAATCCGCAATCATACCTTGTCCTAAAAACATTTACTCTCCTTCCGTGGATGGCAATTACAATATCCCTTCAGCGGGTAACTACATTACCATCACACGGAAGGTTCATCTATGCTCACTCACTCACTCACACACATACATCCAGGGGACGGGAGGCACTAAGGGGGAGACTGAAGAAGAGCTAACAATAATCATTTTTCTGTAACGGGTTTCCACCACGTTACAGTGTATTATGGCGACAAGACCAAAGTGTCAATTCTATCTGCAATCAGTACGTTACGTACATCACAAAATATTATTCCAACGATAGCGTAATAGTTTTTGACGGATATCCTAATGTCTCCAAAAATTTTTACAATAAACGTGCAGAACGACAACGTAGGGTTACACGACAAATTGGTCGAGAAGTAGCTTTTGAACGCTCCATGAACATAACATTTTCACAAGAAACATTTTTATCGAATGACAAGAACAAAAAGGGACTTATTGCGATGCTTTGTGAAGATTTTAATTTAGCTGGATTTCGTACGTTGCAAGCTGTAGAAGATGCTGATACATTAATTGTAGAAACTACTATCAAAGTAGCGAATACTGGCGCAAAGGCAATGATTGTTGGTGAAGACATCGATTTGTTAGTTATTTTAACGCAGCTATCTTCGATTAATCAAACTATTTATTTTCTCAAACCTGCAAAAGGCCAAATCCATGAAAAACTTTATGATAATCATTCGTTTCAATACTCAAAATTAATGAAGATTGTTGCATTTTTGCATGCATTTACCGGTTGCGATACTACCTCAGCATTTTATCGACAAGGAAAAAATAAACCGACAAAATTGATTAATAAAAATGAAGATCTTCTTGATATAGCACTTACTTTTTATAATTATGATTCTGATCATATTAGTATTGCTGAGGCTGGTAATAAAATTGTTACAGCACTATATAGTAATAAGAATTGTACAATATCTGTAAATTCGTTATGGTATATATTATTTAAAAAGTTCTCGAAAAAATCTGCGTTTAAACTAGAAACACTGCCTCCAACTGAAGGTGCAATTGCTGAACACTCATATAGAACACACTTACTGATTCAGCAGTGATTAGGAAATTCTAAAGAGTGTATTAAATGGGGATCGAAGGCGACCACAACAGGCTTACAATCTGTGTATACCAAAGATCCTCTCATTCCCAATAATTTGCTAGAAACTATATCATGCAAATGCACGACGGGTTGCAATACGATGAATTGCAGTTGTAAAAAGTATGGTCTTCGATGTTCAGATATATGTACTAATTGTAATGGTCAGTATTGTTCGAACATTGAAGAAATAGTTGTACAAGAGTGTATAGAGGACGAATTGTTTAACAATGATTTAAATGACGAGTATGATATAAATAATGACACTGAAAACGAATTTTTGTCAAAAAAACAGTGAAAATGTTTAATTATTATTTATGTTTCTGTGTATTTTATCAATGTGACATCGATTATATTAAGCGTTTTTTTATAATTAACATCAATTAAACAATTTTTATAAATCTAACAGATATTGTGTAATTTTTTATTGTTTGTTTATTTGAAGGTTATAAAAATGTCAGTGATGATGTTTAGAACATATCTCCAATTAATTTTAACGGAATAACTGTAAGGAAATAAAAAAAAGAGCATGGAGATATCGACAAAGAATATTTATAACTTTTTATTGTTTAAATAAATTTGTACATCAATTTTAACAGGATGAGTGTTATTTTTAACTCGCGCTACCCCAAATTAAAAAAAAAAAGAGGTCGATACGATGAATTTTGGCCGAGTTACAGTGTTTTATTCCAAGCACCTCAATTTGAAGTACATTGTCCAGTTCTGAGACATAAAACTGGCGCTATATCTTCTGAGATAAACGGCCGTTTTTGCTCAAATGTACTTGTTTAGACATTGAAATTACAGTTGAAACTTTATTTGACACTTTTGAATATCAAGTGAGCTTCAAATATAAGTGTTTAACTGCAATTTGCTTATAAAAAAATTAAGATATTTCAATAATTAACGGAACAATAATTAATTTAAAAAAACACGTTATTTCGCCTCCTGATAGTTATAAATGATTATTTTTTTTTTTAGAATTTACACAAAAATCGCAGTTATCCAATACATTTTGGTTGGATTTAATCGGGCGTAAAACTTGCAAATAGGAGTAATGTTAAATAAGCACTTTATAAACAAATGCGTGCAGAAACCATCCTAATGAAAATGTCGTGGTTTTCTAAAGGATTCATGAAAATATAACTTTTCCACTTCACTCTCTAGCAGCGGCGATGAAATACGTTGATTATTAACAAAATGCCAGTAATATGAAAAAAAGAAAAAAATCGAATTTCGATACTAATTGTGAAAAAACTATAATTCATGCAAACTTCAAATTTGGTATGCTACTTAGGAGGAAAGAGAACTTTGTTTCTATAGAATATAAAAGTGAAACAGTAATTTTTTTTAAAGTTATTAACAATTATTCCTTTTGAAGATTGTCGTGTTTGAACTCAATTTGCAAGTAAACTATTGCATGTAGAGATGTGACGCCACTGACTTTTTTTTTAAGAATTTAATAAGGAACAGCTTTTATTAACAAAAATTTCCTATATTGTTAATATTTTACAAAATACAGAGCAAAATGTGTTAAAAAATGCGAAAAACCAACTTTAATCGTTTATTGTTAATTTAGCGCACAAAATTGATGGTTTTCGTCACGATATTATCATTCTAGATGATAAAACAAACCATTTCCAATCATAAAAACGCTACTGGGACTTTTTGCACGGAAAAAGTCTAATTTGACTGGCCATGATAGGACTCTGAATCAGAAAATCACGTTTTCAAGCAGTCGGCTGTGTTTTTTGACTAGCAGGATATTTTTTAAAATTTTTAGAACTAGACAGCCTTGTAGCCTATTAAATTGTGAAGAAGTCGGTACAAATTTCATTAGGGATCGCGATTACCTTATTGTTGGTTCTTTAGAATAGGTAGCAAAGATACATGTGTGTACATAGCTTCCACAAAGGATTGATGAAATATTGGTTGATTTATAATTTAGGTTCGGCAGCTTTCTCTGTTATAAAAAATAATAAAGAAGTATCAATACCTACTAAAATTTGTACTGGTCTACTTCTAATTTAATGAGCTATAAGCCTGAATAGTTTAACAAATTTATAAAAACTTCCTGCGGGTTGAAAAACTCTGCCGACAGTTGGAAAACGTGATTTTGCGATTCATGAGTTCTATGTTTATTGTTAAAATACGATATTAAGGAGAGCGCGATCCCTCACAAAACTAGCACCATTCTTTCGAGAATTTCATAAGCTAGAAGATAGTATGCCTGAATAAGATTGAAAATATTTCTTCCTGTATGAAATACCGAAACTATGGGTCGACCGAAACGTCTATTAGCTTTTTGTTAAAAGCATTAATAAAGTTAATTTTTTAAATATAAATCAACGTAATTGATTGATTTATATCTAAATGAAGCCCTTGATTTACTGAAAACACGAAAAAAACGTATTTTCAGAGAAATCAGATGTTTATAGTGGTTTTCAACAATCGCCCGCAACTGTGGACTAAAAGTGTGGGCTTACTTCAGCCTCATCTTTTCTACTTACTTTTATTCACTATTTATTGATTATTTGACTTCTATTTTCAAGATCTTATCCCTCAAATCACCTACAAGCCCTCCACTATTAAGGTTTGCTTCAAAATTCATCTTATTTTCAACCTTTTTCTAAACTGTTACTCTGATCATCTGATTTAGAATATGGCCCTTTCTTTGGCAAACTAAGATCATTCATAATGGCTATTCATGAATACAAAGTGGACAATATAGCTCTGAAATCCTTAGGAAACCTCTATTTAGTAGGTATAGCCCTTTCAGTTTCATTAGTGTACTCAACGAATGACTAATCACACACATAATAAGAAACCGATGAATTAAAACTGAAATTATACTTTCATAGGCTCTTGTCAAAATGTTCTGCTACTCTTAGAATCACAGGGGACCTACATTTTATTAAATAATCACCTATAAGTGCTTCAATTTCAAAGAGGAGCTCATAAATAGGTTTATTCTCCCACCTTTTCCTTAGTAGTTACTCTCAACAGCAGCTTTGCATTATGGCTCTTTCTCTGGCAAACTAGCATCATTTTTAACTACTTTCCATTGATACAAATTAGGAAATATGTCAATGAATGTGATGGAAGTAACAGTTTTCCAGTTACACTGCTTTCAATTTCCTCTGTTTATTCACCGTATGCCCTATCACCTCTAAGATATTTAAAGAATGAACTATTTTCAAAGTCACATGTCATAGGTCTTACGGTGAATAAACTGAGGAAACTGAAGGGAGTGTAACTGAAAAACTGTGACTTCCATTGCATTCATTGATATATTTCCTAGTTTGTATCAATGGAAAATAGTTAAAAATGATGCTAGTTTGCCAGAGACAGAACCATAATGCAAAGCTGATATTCAGAGTAATAGCTAAGAAGAAGGTGGGAGAATAAGTCACTTTATGAGCTTCCATTTGAAATTAAAGTACTTTCAGGTGATTATTGCATAAAATGTAGGTACTATCATTCTAAGAGTAACAGAAGATTTTGAGAAAAGTATTTGAAAGTATAATTTCAGTTTGAATTCATCGGTTTCTTATTATGCATGTGATTTGTCATACGTTGAGTACATTAATGAAACTGAAAGGACTGTACCTACTAAATAGAGTTTTCTAAGCATTTCAGAGCTATATTTTCTACTTTGTATTCATGAAGAGCCATTATAAATGATCCTAGTTTGCCAAAGAAAGGGCCATATTGGACAGCTGATGGTCAGAGTAACAGTTTAGAAGAAGGTTGAAAATGGGGTGAATGTAGAAACTAACCATGATAGTGGAGACCATGCAAGTGATTTGGGTTATAAGATGTTGGCAGTAGAAGTTGAATAGTCGATGAATAGTTGAATAAAATCGTGTAGTAGTGTGACATCAAAAAGAGCTCGTCATTTAAATTATTTACATTTCTACTTGTTTTTATTTCAATATTTATCGACTATAGGACTTCTACATCCAAGATCTTATGTCCTAAATCAGTTTCAAGGTCTTCAATATAAAGGTTTGCTTCTATATACATCCCCTTTTCCAGCTTTCTCTTCGTTGTTACTCTCAACGTAAGATTTGCATTATGGCTATTTCTCTGGCAAAGTAGGATCACTATTTATTACTTTTCATTAATACAAACTAGAAAATATGCAACTGAATGCAATAGAAGCCACACTTTTGTAGTTATACAACTTTCAGTTTCCTCAGATTAATTACCCCATTATCTATGACACGTACCACATTAAAATGGTGATCATTTTACTAGCTTTACTTATACATGATTGTATCAAAATATTCATCACCTATTATACTTTTATTTCCAAGATATTATGCCTTAAATCACGTAGAGGCCCCCAACAATCAAGGTTTGCCTCTATACTTATCCCTTTTTCCACTTTTCTATTAGCTGTTACTCTGAACACGAACTTCGCATTATGGCTCTTTCTCTGGCAAACTAGCATCTTATTTAACTTCTTTCCATTAATACAAACTAGGATACACATCAATGAATGCTATACAAGTCACAGTTTTTTAGGTACAGCCCTTTCAGTTTCATTAAAGTACTCCATGTATGACAAATCACATGTAAAAGAAGAAACCGATGAATTAAAACTGAAATTATACTTTCAAAGGCTTTTCTCAAAATCTTCTGTTACTCTTAGAATGATAGTACCTACATTTTATGCAATAATTACCTGAAAGTGCTTTAATTTCAAAAAGAAGCTCATAAATTGGCTTATTCTCATACCTTCTCGCAGCTACTCTAAACCTCTTTTTTGCATTATGGCCCTTTTTTTGACAAACTAGGATCTTCTATAATGGCTCTTCATAAATACAAAGTATAAAATATAGCTCTGAAATCTTTAGAAACTTCTATTTAGTAGGTACAGTCCTTTCAGTTTCATTAATGTGTTCAACGTATGACAAATCACATGCATAATAAGAAACCGATGAATTCAAACTGAAATTATACTTTCAAATATTTTTCTCAAAATCTTCTGTTACTCTTAGAATGATAGTACCTACATTTTATGCAATAATCACCTGACAGTGCTTTAATTTCAAATGGAAGCTCATAAAATGACTTATTCTCCCACCTTCTTCTTAGCTATTACCAGAGATGAAACGGGAGATTGCTCATGCGAGGTCCCGAGGCAATCCCTACCGGTAGGCGGCGCTGGTGTTGGCAAACGCGTGTCTCAGGTCCATCTAACCCCTAACGCCATCTATCGGAAGAGACCACGAAGCACGAGCGTTAAGCTTAGAATAGGGTAAAACATATATGCATTGTTGCCAGAAAGCGGAATAAAGAGAGAGCGGAGATATTTTCTCGGACCTCTCTGTCTTTCTCGCTGTTAGCTTCTAGCAGAAGAGTCGAGGCAAAATCTTTCCGTTTCGCTTTGCCGAAAATCTACCAATAATCGATGTCATTTATATTTGCAGGCCAATGCCTTTATACATGATTTTTTCAGCATATTTATTTATCAGCATTGACTTATTTAAATCAATAATAAATTAAGGAAATGCGTATTTGATATATAATAATTATTTTAACTATAATTTCATCGTTATATTTCGCTTATTTCCGTAAAATCTGCATTTCTTTAGTTTATTATTGATTATTGTAAGTCAATGGCAATTAAAATAAATTTAATCTTAAAAAAAAAAAAAAGTACCGATCAGGAATCGAACCCGGACCCACGAATCGCCACGCGATTACCTTACCGCCTAGACCACGAGGCTTCTTCAGAGCACCGTAAACAGATAGTCTTTTTAAGGGCTTGAAATCTTCTTTTAAACCATATAAATAAACGAGCAACCGACAGCTTTATTCATTATTATTCTGTCATAATGGTACACAAATTAAGGAATAATTATATTTTGAATAGTTTTCAAAAGCTTTTCCAATAGCCAAGAACGAAGATAAATAATCAACGCTCGCAGTTTCCGTTCTTGGTTATTGGAAAAGCTTTTGAAAATCTACATTATATAATTATTCTTTAATTTGTGTACCATTATCATAGAATAATAATGAATAAAGATGTCGGTTCTTCGTTTATTTATATGTTTCAATAGAAGATTTCAAGCCCTTAAAAAGACTATCTGTTTACGGTGCTCTGAAGAAGCCTCGTGGTCTAGGCGGTAAGGTAATCGCGTGGCGATTCGTGGGTCCGGGTTCGATTCCTGATCGGTACTTTTTTTTTTTTTTTAAGATTAAATTTTTTTTAATTGCCATTGACTTACAATAATCAATAATAAACTAAAGAAATGCAGATTTTACGGAAATAAGCGAAATATAACGATGAAATTATAGTTAAAATAATTATTATATATCAAATACGCATTTCCTTAATTTATTATTGATTTAAATAAGTCAATGCTGATAAATAAATATGCTGAAAAAATCATGTATAAAGGCATTGGCCTGCAAATATAAATGACATCGATTATTGGTAGATTTTCGGCAAAGCGAAACGGAAAGATTTTGCCTCGACTCTTCTGCTAGAAGCTAACAGCGAGAAAGACAGAGAGGTCCGAGAAAATATCTCCGCTCTCTCTTTATTCCGCTTTCTGGCAACAATGCATATATGTTTTACCCTATTCTAAGCTTAACGCTCGTGCTTCGTGGTCTCTTCCGATAGATGGCGTTAGGGGTTAGATGGACCTGAGACACGCGTTTGCCAACACCAGCGCCGCCTACCGGTAGGGATTGCCTCGGGACCTCGCATGAGCAATCTCCCGTTTCATCTCTGCTATTACTCTGAATATCAGCTTTGCATTATGGTTCTGTCTCTGGCAAACTAGCATCATTTTTAACTACTTTCCATTGATACAAACTGGGAAATATATCAATGAATGCAATGGAAGTCACAGTTTTTCAGTTACACTCCCTTCAGTTTCCTCAGTTTATTCACCGTAAGACCTATGACATGTGACTTTGAAAATAGTTCATTCTTTAAATATCTTAGAGGTGATAGGGCATACGGTGAATAAACAGAGACAACTGAAAGCAGTGGAACTGGAAAACTGTTACTTCCATCACATTCATTGACATATTTCCTAATTTGTATCAATGGAAAGTAGTTAAAAATGATGCTAGTTTGCCAGGGAAAGAACCTAAATGCAAAGCTGATGTTCACAGTAATAGCTAAGATGAAGATGAGAGAATAAGTCACTTTATGAGCTTCCATTTGAAATTAAAGCACTGTCAGGTGATTATTGCATAAAATGTAGGTACTATCATTCTAAGAGAAACAGAAGATTTTGAGAAAAGTATTTGAAACTATAATTTCAGTTTGAATTCATCAGTTTCTTATTATGCATGTGATTTGTCATACGTTGAGTACATTAATGAAACTGAGGCAAGCTGAAACTGGCGGCCGAAACTAGCGGCCGATGACTTTGTTTTTTTCGCCGACTGTACATTGAATTTTTCCCCTTTCCCCCTCCATTGCTCAATTGTCGTACTAACACATATGAGCCTAACCGTGAAGTTGCGGCTATACGGTGCGCGAACTAACGCACGGCGCGTAAAGAAGACACACCAGACTCGACGCGCTTAGAGCGAATGAGCATCCTTATATATAGATATAATTTGCGTCTCGCTCATAATGTACACGTCGCGCCCATATTCATTTATGAATATTCTAATACCAAGGCAAAACGATCTAAAAGCATTTCCAAAGATGCACAAGACCTGTGAGAGCAGGCAGAAAATCCGAAATCTTCCAATTTCGCGTTTTCCCTCCTTTTGATCAGTGCTGCTTAGTGAAGGACACGTGGAAAAATTTTGAAAAAATTCAGGCATGCTTCGCTTTGATGGCCAAACGAAATAAAGGCATTTCCAAACATGCACAAGACCTGTGAGAGCAGGCAGAAAATCCGAAATCTTCCAATTTCGCGTTTTCCCTCCTTTAGGTCAGTGCTGCTTAGTGAAGGACACATGGAAAAATTTTGAAAAAATTCAGGCATGCTTCACTTTGATGGTCAATCGAAATAAAGGCATTTCCAAAGATGCACAAGACCTGTGAGTGGAGTTAGAAAATTCGGAAGTCTGTATTTTCGCGTTTTCCCTCCTTTAGGTCAGTGCTGCTTAGTGAAGGACACATAGAAAATTCTTGAAAAAATTCAGGCATGCTTCGCTTTGATGGCCAATCGAAATAAAGGCATTTCCAAAGATGCACAAGACCTGTGAGAGCAGGCAGAAAATCCGAAATCTTCCAATTTCGCGTTTTCCCTCCTTTAGGTCAGTGCTGCTTAGTGAAGGACACATAGAAAATTCTTGAAAAAATTCAGGCATGCTTCGCTTTGATGGCCAAACGATCTAAAAGCATTTCCAAAGATGCACAAGACCTGTGAGAGCAGGCAGAAAATCCGAAATCTTCCAATTTCGCGTTTTCCCTCCTTTAGGCCAGTGCTGCTTAGTGAAGGACACATAGAAAATTCGTGAAAAAATTCAGGCATGCTTCGCTTTGATGGCCAAACGAAATAAAGGCATTTCCAAAGATGCACAAGACCTGTGAGTGGAGTTAGAAAATTCGAAAGTATGTGTTTTCGGCTTCTTCTCCCTTTAGACCTTTCGCGTTAATATAGCTGCGGTTGCCAAACATAAAAAAGTGATTTAGCTTGCAAATTATAGCTATTTCTTAAAATATAATACCCATGTTCCAGACTACAAATGAATGTTATTGGAAGATGAGATGTCATTTGGTTTTGTAAATTTTTATCACATTAATTAGTCGACGGGTAAGGTAACATGCCTAATAGATGGACAATGATTAATAAATGGACGAAGGTAGTAATCATCTTATAAATTTTATTGAAATAAATTTTTTTTTGTGCTTTTGATTTTAAAAAGCATTTTTAGTTATTAATATACATTTATTACTTTTTAAATTTAATTTGAATCTTCATATTTTCTATTTTCTATCTATTGGTGTTTTTGGTTATTTGACAATTTTTTTTTTCTTATAATCTATTTAAAATTATTTCTAGTATGTTGAATTATTTTTTATTCGATTCTTTAATTATGTATTTATTCAGTTTCGTCAGTTATCTTTAAAAATGAAAAATTATATTTTAAATATACAACCGTGATATACAACGAAGTGCTAAACTGTCCATCTTTTGGACAAGTGACCCTATCTCAGCTCTCTTTTGTGAATACGTGGTTTGAATATTGTAATTATCTTCTGTTTATTAAATTTGTAGGGAATTAATAAATAAAAAACCAACTGGCAACAAAAAATTATTTGAAAATTGCTTTATTAATATAATAAATGTTTGTCACATTTTGATTTATTTTTTTGTGTGACGTTTCGCCCTCTTTTGGTTGAATTTCAATATTTCTATTTATAGATTTCTGAAAAATTAAAGAAATTATTATATACATTCGTCTTCTATCTCTATCTCCCTTTCTCCATACCTCTTCCTTGTCTGTTATTTCCTCTGGCCTTTCAAATATTTCTTTGTTTTCTCCTTCTTTTTTGTCTTCAGCTAAAATTGTACGTTAATATTAATGTAATTTTTGCATTAACAATTTTAATACACTTAATGGAAACAGTTAAATTTTAAAATTGATAATACCTTGTCCTTGCAGCAACTTTCTTTGCAGTCGCCTTAGTTGGCATTTCTGGCGTGAGTTTTTCCCTCTTTTTCTATTTTCTATGTAATGATTAAAAATTATTTTTTTTATTATTATTCATTAAAGATAAAACTGCGTTTTTAGATTACTTACTGTTATTATTCGGCATTTTTAATCTCCTTTTTTAAATTATTCGGTGACAACGAGATGTCAGAATCAAGACCTCAGCAACAAAGATGAAGTTAGCCGTTAGTCAGCAGCACTATCGAGAATTTGAAGGAAAGGGGCACAAACACAGCTATGCCTGCTCAGAAAAGCTGTGATTTCGATTCGGGGCAACATCGGCTTTGGAAGAAAAGCGAATAGCGCTAATCAATGCATTTTTACATGTCGTCCGTTTGAGGTGATGATAAGTTTACCCAAAAACTAGAAGGAAATGCAAATCCTTTTCCTAAATTATTTTTTAATTTTTATACAATGCTTACATGTAGCCATTAATTAATCAGATTTGGTAATAAATACAAAAATGCGTTCTTCTATAACAAATAATGAGTTCATGTATAATACACTTATTGCTTTTTATATTAATCAGCTACCAAATGCATTTTTTATTTTTTATTAGGTCCAATAAATTGATGGTTATTTACAAAAAAAATCTTTGTTATTAAAAAAAAAAAAAAAATTTAACTTTGCCAAGACTCGAACTCGAGCCCTCTTAGTGACGAAACGTCAACCTTACCGTTTGCGCTACAGCGCTTACTTGGTGTACTAAAAGCAAAACAGTCTTTTAAAGACTGACTATAATTCTTTCAGTTACCCTTCATACACGATCAAGAACTACCTGCATTAACCCATTAACGTCCAAAATGTCAAAATTTCTTGCACGTTTTCAAAGTGATTTTTTCCTATGTAATTGGCGTTGAAAAAATTCTTCAACCACATATTCTGATGTAAAATTGCATGCTCTTTCAGAATCCGTTGCCAGAATCATGATAAAACTCACAGGAAAAGAGATATGCTCGATTGAAACATAAAAAACACCTAAATTTTCGAACAAAAAATTTTTTAGGATTTTTTTTCGAAGTGTTACGGTGAAGATATCACCTTGCGACCGTGATCAAAGGTGATCATGGGAGTTGAAGTTTAACAGGGAATTTTTTTGTTGACCTTGAACCATCGCTTCTTTACAAAATGGCGGAAAAAACGATTTTTTTTTTTCAATCTTCATCAACTTTTTTCTCGAAATCTATGGTCTTTAGAAAAAAATTCATAAAAACAAAAATGCCTTAGAATCGCTCGAGGAACATTCTCAAAATTTTTCAGAATTTTTTGAGACAATTTTTGATTTTCCGGGAAACTTGTGAAATGGAATTTTCAAAAATGTCTCCAAAAATTCTAAAAAAATTTTAAGATGTTTCTCGAGTGCTTCTAAGACATTTTTGTTCTTATGAATTTTTTTCTAAAGTCCATAGATTCCGAGAAAAAAATTGATAAAGTTGAAAAAATAAAAATTCGTTTCGGCCGCTATGTTCTAAAAACCTATTGGTAAAAAACGATTTCTGTGCAAATTTTAGGAAGATTTTTTTACTCTTAGCGTTACCCAGAGACTACGGCGTGGACGTGGTAAAATTCTGTCTCCTTTGGGGTGCTTTTTTCCCGTGAGTCCCCTTGCCTCTCACGTCTCGGGGTGCTTGTTTTCCGTGAGTCCCCTTGCCTCTCACTTATTCATACTTTTAGGTGTGCTTTTTTAGCCAACATTTATTGCAAATATTTAAATTACATGTTTTGCAGAAAATTCTTGTTCTTATTGGACAGTTTCCATTCGAACAAATCCTCAATTTGTCACTATTAGATCGTCCATGTGCTTTACTTTTGCGACTACTTTTTTGTAAGTAGTATTTGGCAATCGAAATAGTGATCTCTTTTATTCCAACTTTTTTCTTTCCATCGTTAGCAGCATTGAAAATTACAAGAGAATTAGTAATAGACGCCTGTAAAAGTCTCATAAAAACTACCTATGTCCATTTTTTTGATCGTATACTTGGGAGTATGTCATTGCAATGTCCGTCATGCAGGTCAACACCTCCCATGAATTTGTTATATAGGTGAAAAGCTTGCGGAAAAGGTATTTCAATTTTAGATTTAGCCTATGCGCTGTATCTTTTTGAAATAGATAGAGGATTGACACCTGCTGCAGTTGAAGCTATTGAGACGGGCTTCGAATCCATGATAGTAATGAAATTTATGCCACTGTTTACGTCGTGCTTCACCACATATGTCCCTCTTGGAGCTTTCTTATCAAGCACATTTTTTTCTATGACTCGATTATCTCTGATAGTACCAGTGCATTTCAAACGCAATTTCTTCAAATGTAATACCAAATCCATGTTCGTGAAGAAGTTGTCAAAGTACAGATGAAATTGAGAAATTTTGTTATAACTTATTATTTGAAAAAATGGTTGTAATAAATATAATACTACTCGTGAACCTAAAGCACATTTAGATAACTTATCTCCAATTTGAGAATTCTTGCCGCAATAAAGATCCAAATTCAGTAGATAGCCGTCCGAAGTACACAAGCCCCAAAATTTCAAACCAAATCTTATCGGTTTTCCTCGAATAAATTGTTTCAAAACAGTTTTTGCATAGGATTTGGCCATCATCTCATCAACGGATAGAGCAGTTCTCCATATTCCGAATTTCATGATGTTATTTTGAAAAAGTTTCAGTAGAGAACGAACGCGCCATCCTCGATCATTTGAATCTTTGTCTTTGTTTTTTGAAAACTTCAATTTAGATTTTGTGATTTCAAATTGTTGGCGAGACATTGCAGAAGAAACTACTTCATTAGATAAATACGGATCAGATGACCAGTAATCTCTCTGTGATTTTCTGGGATTGAATGTAGAAAAAATAACTATTCCAATAAAAGTATCAAGATCTTTCAATTTCAGATCATAACCATTGTCTTTACACGCATCAATAATATATTTTTTCATTTCAATAGAAAAAAAGGTTTCAAACAATTGAAAAGGTTCGCTCCTACGTATTTTCTTTTTTTGCGATTCGGACAATAATACTTTATCTTCACAAGAATCAGGGTGTAACTTTTCACCCTCAATCCAAGTGAATTCATGACCTTTTTCAAGTTTATCTTGTTTTTCAGAATAATTTGCACGAGCTTTATTGTAAGTGATATTGGGTATTTCATGTTCGCAATCTGAATCAAAATCGGAACCAGAATCATCGGAACCTGAATAGTCAGGATTCGGAATCAATACGTTGCGTTCTGAATCACTATCTGAAGAATCTGATTCATATTCAGAAGATCTTACACGTTTCCGCGACATAATGTATGAAATTAATGATTTCGTTTATTTATCACTCATCCGTATGTACAAAAATACGAAAGAAGAGAACAAAAAAAGACGAATATTCATGAATACATGAGACCAAAAATTACGCTTATCTGCCGAAATGAAATGGAAATAAAGGATGAAATTTTTGTCGGAATCTATAAGTCTTTGAAAAAAGAATGAAAATAAGTTAGAATCATTCGAGCAATATTGTAAAATTTTTTCCGAGTTTTCGTAGACAGAACGTTTTTTTACCAATAGGTTTTCAAAACATCGGCCGAAACGAATTTTTATTTTTTCAACTTTATCAATTTTTTTCTCGAAATCTATGGATTTTAGAAAAAAATTCATAAGAACAAAAATGTCTTAGAAGCACTCGAGAAACATCCTAAAATTTTTTCAGAATTTTTGGAGACATTTTTGAAAATTCCATTTCACAAGTTTCCCGGAAAATCAAAAATTGTCTCAAAAAATTCTGAAAAAATTTGCGAATGTTCCTCGAGCGATTCTAAGGCATTTTTGTTTTTATGAATTTTTTTCTAAAGACCATAGATTTCGAGAAAAAAGTTGATGAAGATTAAAAAAAAAAAATTAGTTTTTTCCGCCATTGTGTAAAGAAGCGATGGTTCAAGGTCAACAAAAAAATTCCCTGTTAAACTTCAACTCCCATGATCACCTTTGATCACGGTCGCAAGGTGATATCTTCACCGTAACACTTCGAAAAAAAATCATAAAAATTTTTTTTTTCGAAAATTTAGGTGTTTTTTATGTTTCAATCGAGCATATCTCTTTTCCTGTGAGTTTTATCATGATTCTGGCAACGGATTCTGAAAGAGCATGCAATTTTACATCAGAATATGTGGTTGAAGAATTTTTTCAACGCCAATTACATAGGAAAAAATCACTTTGAAAACGTGCAAGAAATTTTGACATTTTGGACGTTAATGGGTTAATAAATAAATTTATTTACATAGCATTATTGCACTAAATTTATTATGCTTTTAATTTAAAGCATACAATTTGCATGAAGATAAGATAGTTCAATGGTAATCATGCATTACTCTAAACACAAAACTATTCATATACTTAACTATTATGAATTATTTGATTACATGCGTAACATTTATTATAATATTATTTAATTAATTTATCATAATAGAGAGCATATTAATAGTTTTGTATTTAGATTACTGCATGATTACTCTAAAACTATATCTTATCTTCATGCAAATTGTATGCTTCAAATTAAAACCATAATAAATTTAGTGAAATAATGCTGTGTAACTAAATTTATTATTAATGCAGCTAGTTCTTGATAGTTTATGAAGGGTTACTAAAAGAATTATAATCAGTCTTTAAAAGACTGTTTCGCTTTTGGTACAACAAGTGAGCGCTGTAGCGCGGACGGTAAGGATGGCGTTTTGACACGCAGCGGGCTCGGGTTCGAGTCTTGGCAAAGTTAAATTTTTTTTATTTTTTAATAACAAAGATTTTTTTTTAAATAACCATTAATTTATTGGACTCAATAATAAATAAAAAAGTGTATTTGTTAGCTGGTTAATATTGAATAAAAATAAGTTTATTATACGTTCACTCAATATTTGTTATAAGAAGAATACATTTTTATATTTATTACCAAATCTGATTAATTAATGGCTACATGTAAGCATTGTATAAAAATTAAAAACTATTTTAGGAAAAGGATTTGCATTTCCTTCCAGTTTTTGGGTAAACTTAGCATCACTTTAAACGGACGACATGTAAAAATGCATTGATTAGCAGTATTCGCTCTGTTTCCATTGCTGATGTTGTCCCAAGTCCAAATCACACCTATGCTGACCAAATATAGCTGTGTTTGTGCCCCTTTCATTCAAATTGTCGATGGTGCTGCTGACTAACGGCTAAGTTCATTTTCGTTGTTGAAGGCTCGATTCTGGCATCACTATGAAGCTACTTATTTAACCTCGCGATGTCTAACGAGAAGCAATCCGATGGCAATGACCAAATGGTTGTCGAAAGTAATGTATATTGATAATATTATTTAAATGAATTTTTAAACGTAATGTACTTTCTGTTTGTTTCAGATGATGTTGATTTATTACTGAACGAATTTCCAGAGAAAGAAAAGTTGTATGTGGAGTTCATGAGATTTTGTAGGTCGAAAAAGGCAAGGGTACTTAGTTTACTGAAATATTTAGAAATAAGGGAAAAAAAATTTTGTTAGGAGTTCATACAATGATTTCATTTTTAGAAAAATAATAATGAAAAGGTGATTAATCAAACAGAAAAGGATAAAGAAGAAGAAAAGGAAAATGCGACGGAAAATGATGAATCTGAAAATAAAGGAAAAAATGATAAGAAGGAGATAGAAACAAGCGTTGGCCCTTCAGGAGGTGGGGCAAATATCTCTTGGCAACGAGGCAGAGGGCAAGGAGTAATGAAAAGAAATGGCGATAATAGTAGAGGCATAGGAGGAAAATATAGCAGAGGCAGGGGTTTCTATCGGGGACGTGGCCGTGGCCGTGGCAGAGATCAAAAAATTACATATATCAAGCATGCTGTTATTTATAATTGATTGTACTACATGAATAGATGAGTTCTTTAAATAATCCCAAACAAATTTTAAGTATTAACCTATATCTTTTTTCTTAACAAATTCATGGACAGATAATAATGGTATGTATATGAAACAGATGTCGCACGAAGTATCTTAAATGATTGAATAAAACAAATTAGGTTATAAAACCAAAAGATTTCATAAAAAACTTATCAAGATATCATCATGTATACGCAAGTAAAGTGGTAATACAAAAGCAATAAAGAGGGAATGTGTAGCAATGCATATGTATACTAATAGCGTTATCTATCGGTAACATTTCTCATTTTTGGGAGTAGATTTTCCAAAAATGAGAAATGTTACCGATAGATAACGCTATTAGTATACATATGCATTGCTACACATTCCCTCTTTATTGCTTTTGTATTAGCACTTTACTTGCGTATACATGATGATATCTTGATAAGTTTTTTATGAAATCTTTTGGTTTTATAACCTAATTTGTTTTATTCAATCATTTAAGATACTTCGTGCGACATCTGTTTCATATACATACCATTATTATCTGTCCATGAATTTGTTAAGAAAAAAGATATAGGTTAATACTTAAAATTTGTTTGGGATTATTTAAAGAACTCATTTATTCATGTAGTACAATCAATTATAAATAACAGCATGCTTGATATATGTAATTTTTTTATCTCTGCCACGACCACGGCCACGTCCCCGATAGAAACCCCTGCCTCTGCTATATTTTCCTCCTATGTCTTGTGACGCTACTGGCTATCCTTGGGGATAGTATAGAAGGGGAGGGAGGAGTGATCCCTCACCGATCGCGTTCGCGTCCCAATAGGCGACTTCCTACTAGACCCGGGCGCCTTCGATGTACTTCTGATAATACCCGAATATTTATTTATGCAGAGGGGGTTCTAACCCTCGTACGCGACTATCGGGGATGGGGTGCTAATACAATGAATCGCTAATTTCGGTTAAACTCTCTTTATTACAATATCACTAATCAATACAATATCCGGTTCGCGTTACACGGTATTGGGGAGTTGCGTTAGGTCCTACGTGTGGACGCGGCCTAAGTGGTGCGAACGCGGCTGGAGTCCCGATGACGTACTAGCTAGCCTCGCGCTCGAGCCACTAGTTGGCGTTCGCGGCGGCCCCACCGAGTCGCGCGGTACTCGCGCGCCACCGGCGGATCCCTAGGCTAACTACTCCTCGACGCTACAACCATAGGGCTGAAAACAAAATAACATATATATATATATACAGGGAGGTTCTCTAACGGCGGCATATAGGAGATTCGTGTTATTTGACTATATACTCGGAAATCCAGAATCGGAGAGTGCTGATTGGACAGTTGGACGTAGTGCCAATCTAAAATCAGTTATTACCAACAAGATAATAAAAAAATCGAAAGCAATATGTGTCATTATCGGTGTTTTTGACGTTTACATGCTATTCGTAAACAGAAAGAGGAGAAAATGTTAGAAATGAAAAAGATAATGACATACAGTTTAATAAAATAATAAAAAGCTCCAATAAGTGATGAAAATAATAAAATGGTGAGAGTTAGCAAAGGATGAGGAAGAATTGAATACATTTATTAGGTTTGGTTATGAATTAAATTCATAAAATACTACATAACCCTACAGTCGAAAGTTCTTAACATTTTATGTTAGAGAAATAGTATATTGCAACAGCATTTACTCAACAAGGTATGCTTCTTAAAAATTCATATATTGTTGTATTCGCATAGAATTGCTTCTCTTCATTTTATTGAATGAATATCACTTATTTATTTTAGAAAGTATTATAAAAATGCAATACCAATTTATGCATGGATAAAACCCGTAGAGATTAAATTATACATAGCAAACAATTAAAAAGTTGACGGCAGGATATTTCTAAACATAAATTAAATGAATTACAATGACAAAGGTAAATATGGTTAAAAAATTGATTATTGTGTGTTTATTAGTATCAATGCAAAATTGAGGTAAAAGAAATATTCAATATTATGGTATATTTACAGGTTGATATGAGATCACATTCTGAAGATGTATTCCTCTGACATTGAAAGGTACGCTAACTGCAGATTAAGGGATTACTAGCAGGAAAGTTTTCTTTTCTACGATCATTGTCACCAAATGATTGCCATAATATTGCCTAGTAAGCAGCCAAAATCTACTATGTATTTTTTTAAATTAAAAGTAAGATTATTCATTGATGCTTTTGCAGCTTTGATGATGCTTGATAATGTGGAGCCACCATAAATTCCAATAGGCTACGGAAGAAATATAACATTTTCCTCATCGCTAGATATGCACACATTTGTTGGATTTATATCTTCATTGATAGCGAAGATTAAGAAATTGGTGAAAACAATTTAAGCAAAGATTTAAAAGAGCAAAAGTTTTTCATCCTTTTGTTAATTCAAGGTAACAACATGAAATTATTGATTAAATATATCTCCCTAATCAATTAATACAATTAATTACAATTTTTTGTAGAAACACATGAGCAACAAAGAAGTGTTATTATACAAATATATTTCCTGTTCATTGTAATCAACTGGATTTGCAAAGGACCTGTTAATACACTCTTTTCAATGCAAATTATAAAGCATTTTAACTACCAGCTTCTTGTGCATTAACCATTCAAAGACTCTGATACGAATGTATTTACGTCGTGAATATTGCTTGTATCATACAATCAAATAATGTACAAATTATAAATGTAATTAAATTTAAAACTGATTTGTGACTTAAAGCCTCTACATTTTAATATTTTTTAAAAGAAGAACTCAATGCGTTAATTAAGAAAGATAAAACATATATTCCCCATTAAAAATTGTTTTATTAAACATATACATAATTATTTGGCTTATAAAAACATTAACGAACAATAAAATAATTATAAATATTGCTCAAATAAACCCCCAGCAACTGCAGAACAATATTCGAGTCTTTTTTGAAAGCCCTGCAATGTGTTCTGCAGTTGCAGAGGTGTTACACTTTCGCATGCAGTTATAATATTGCCCTTTAACTCATCGAGAGTCTCAATTCGTATCCCATCGTATACGATATTTTTTAAATAACCCCATATTCCGAAGTCGAGTGGTGAGAGATCAGGGGACCTTGGCGGCCATTCTATGGGACCGTATTTTCCTATCCACCTCCCGGTGAATTTATTATTTAAATAATTAGTGGTAACTTTAGCAGTATGGGGTGGAGCTCCATCCTGTTGAAAAATCACTTCTCTCTGTCAATGAAAGAAAATTCACAATAGCTGTATTACATGTTTTAAAAATGTACTTGTGTGAATATTTTCTAATTAAACTCACACTATCAGCAACCCTCTGCATTCTTGGTTCAACCTCGTCTCTCAAAAGTTGTAGATATTTTTCCGCAGTTAGATTACCCTCAATAAAGATCGGACCTATTAAATGGTTTCCTAATACCCCCAGCCAAACATTCAATTTTCGCTGATATTGGATATGCGATTCTATAACTATATGTGGGTTCTTCTTTGCCCAAATTCGAGTATTTTGCCTATTCGGAGAATCAACTAGGATAAAAGTAGATTCGTCCGAAAATAATATGTTTTGTAAAATTTCGGGATTATCTTCTAATTTCTGTAACATTGATTTGCAGAAATCCATTCTTTTTAAATAGTCCGGGCTTAAAAGTTGTTGGCAGCTCTTTACTTTATACGCTCGAAAATTAATTTTTTTCAGCGTTCTTCGTACAGACGATTTCGACACTCCAACTTCTCTGGAAATATTTCTAGCAGATACTCCTAAATTATTTTCCGCACAATCTATGATAGCTTGTTCAGTTCTTGCCGGTAATGCTCTCTGAGGTCTTTTCTGCTTAATGTGTCCAGAGTCCAAACATCCAATTTCTTCAAATTTTTTTATGAGACGGAATACACTGCTGGATGTGAGTGATGACATATCGTTATATTCTTCGGCAAATAATTGTACCATTCTTTTAATCGAATGGCCACCATAATACCATTTAATTATTTGTATTTTTTGTTTTATATTCATTTCTAATTATTCTGCAAATTTTATATAATAATTTACTCAAATAATAACAGAGAGACTAAATTATTGTAGCATAAAGATTAACAAAACTTGATAGTTGGTATTGTAAAAAACAAATGCTACACGAAAACAAAAATTGTTGCATTATACAACTTCTTTTGACAATATCCTTTGATAAAACATAATTAATTTCCTTCAGGAACGATTAGAAATTTATAATAAAAAGAGATTAAACGTGTGAGGTGAGTATTGAGTTCTTTATGCTACAATAATTTAGTCTCTCTGTTATTATTTGAGTTAATTATTACATAAAATTTGCAGAATAATTAGAAATGAATATAAAACAAAAAATACAAATAATTAAATGGTATTATGGTGGCCATTCGATTAAAAGAATCGTACAATTATTTGCCGAAGAATATAACGATATGTCATCACCCACATCCAGCAGTGTATTCCGTCTCATAAAAAAATTTGAAGAAATTGGATGTTTGGACTCTGGACACATTAAGCAGAAAAGACCTCAGAGAGCATTACCGGCAAGAACTGAACAAGCTATCATAGATTGTGCGGAAAATAATTTAGGAGTATCTGCTAGAAATATTTCCAGAGAAGTTGGAGTGTCGAAATCGTCTGTACGAAGAACGCTGAAAAAAATTAATTTTCGAGCGTATAAAGTAAAGAGCTGCCAACAACTTTTGAGCCCGGACTATTTAAAAAGAATGGATTTCTGCAAATCAATGTTACAGAAATTAGAAGATAATCCCGAAATTTTACAAAACATATTATTTTCGGACGAATCTACTTTTATCCTAGTTGATTCTCCGAATAGGCAAAATACTCGAATTTGGGCAAAGAAGAACCCACATATAGTTATAGAATCGCATATCCAATATCAGCGAAAATTGAATGTTTGGCTGGGGGTATTAGGAAACCATTTAATAGGTCCGATCTTTATTGAGGGTAATCTAACTGCGGAAAAATATCTACAACTTTTGAGAGACGAGGTTGAACCAAGAATGCAGAGGGTTGCTGATAGTGTGAGTTTAATTAGAAAATATTCACACAAGTACATTTTTAAAACATGTAATACAGCTATTGTGAATTTTCTTTCATTGACAGAGAGAAGTGATTTTTCAACAGGATGGAGCTCCACCCCATACTGCTAAAGTTACCACTAATTATTTAAATAATAAATTCACCGGGAGGTGGATAGGAAAATACGGTCCCATAGAATGGCCGCCAAGGTCCCCTGATCTCTCACCACTCGACTTCGGAATATGGGGTTATTTAAAAAATATCGTATACGATGGGATACGAATTGAGACTCTCGATGAGTTAAAGGGCAATATTATAACTGCATGCGAAAGTGTAACACCTCTGCAACTGCAGAACACATTGCAGGGCTTTCAAAAAAGACTCGAATATTGTTCTGCAGTTGCTGGGGGTTTATTTGAGCAATATTTATAATTATTTTATTGTTCGTTAATGTTTTTATAAGCCAAATAATTATGTATATGTTTAATAAAACAATTTTTAATGGGGAATATATGTTTTATCTTTCTTAATTAACGCATTGAGTTCTTCTTTTAAAAAATATTAAAATGTAGAGGCTTTAAGTCACAAATCAGTTTTAAATTTAATTACATTTATAATTTGTACATTATTTGATTGTATGATACAAGCAATATTCACGACGTAAATACATTCGTATCAGAGTCTTTGAATGGTTAATGCACAAGAAGCTGGTAGTTAAAATGCTTTATAATTTGCATTGAAAAGAGTGTATTAACAGGTCCTTTGCAAATCCAGTTGATTACAATGAACAGGAAATATATTTGTATAATAACACTTCTTTGTTGCTCATGTGTTTCTACAAAAAATTGTAATTAATTGTATTAATTGATTAGGGAGATATATTTAATCAATAATTTCATGTTGTTACCTTGAATTAACAAAAGGATGAAAAACTTTTGCTCTTTTAAATCTTTGCTTAAATTGTTTTCACCAATTTCTTAATCTTCGCTATCAATGAAGATATAAATCCAACAAATGTGTGCATATCTAGCGATGAGGAAAATGTTATATTTCTTCCGTAGCCTATTGGAATTTATGGTGGCTCCACATTATCAAGCATCATCAAAGCTGCAAAAGCATCAATGAATAATCTTACTTTTAATTTAAAAAAATACATAGTAGATTTTGGCTGCTTACTAGGCAATATTATGGCAATCATTTGGTGACAATGATCGTAGAAAAGAAAACTTTCCTGCTAGTAATCCCTTAATCTGCAGTTAGCGTACCTTTCAATGTCAGAGGAATACATCTTCAGAATGTGATCTCATATCAACCTGTAAATATACCATAATATTGAATATTTCTTTTACCTCAATTTTGCATTGATACTAATAAACACACAATAATCAATTTTTTAACCATATTTACCTTTGTCATTGTAATTCATTTAATTTATGTTTAGAAATATCCTGCCGTCAACTTTTTAATTGTTTGCTATGTATAATTTAATCTCTACGGGTTTTATCCATGCATAAATTGGTATTGCATTTTTATAATACTTTCTAAAATAAATAAGTGATATTCATTCAATAAAATGAAGAGAAGCAATTCTATGCGAATACAACAATATATGAATTTTTAAGAAGCATACCTTGTTGAGTAAATGCTGTTGCAATATACTATTTCTCTAACATAAAATGTTAAGAACTTTCGACTGTAGGGTTATGTAGTATTTTATGAATTTAATTCATAACCAAACCTAATAAATGTATTCAATTCTTCCTCATCCTTTGCTAACTCTCACCATTTTATTATTTTCATCACTTATTGGAGCTTTTTATTATTTTATTAAACTGTATGTCATTATCTTTTTCATTTCTAACATTTTCTCCTCTTTCTGTTTACGAATAGCATGTAAACGTCAAAAACACCGATAATGACACATATTGCTTTCGATTTTTTTATTATCTTGTTGGTAATAATTGATTTTAGATTGGCACTACGTCCAACTGACCAATCAGCACTCTCCGATTCTGGATTTCCGAGTGTATAGTCAAATAACACGAATCTCCTATATGCCGCCGTTAGAGAACCTCCCTGTATATATTGGAAAAAATGAAACTAATAAAAAATAGAAGAGCGTAAACATAATTATAAATAAAAATTAAAAAATTTAACACCCAAAAGCTTCGTGTGTTATACGGGGGCTCCGTCCACGTACCCCCGTAGGGGGATTCGGCCCCTGGTCAACCCCTATCGTACTTCCTATTCCTTTCATAGCCTTTTGTTCATTTATTCTTTCAATTAAATTATTATTAATTATTTTACATAATTTGTTAGGCCAACTTATTTTCATACACTGGTAATAAAAAATATCGTGTATTACTCGGCCCGGATATTGCCGATTGCACACGTATGATAGAATCACTCGCTTCGCTCGTGCTGCCAACATCACATTCGTTTACAATCGTCAACTTTCTGCCCTTATAACACAATGTACTATTACTGAGGTAATTTCAAACCCACCCATCCACTCCATTAAAAATAACAAAAATTTACTTTTACATAATTACGACAAACAATCTGAGCTTTATCGAACATACCATTTCAAATGCTTGCCCTTTTCCCATAAAAAATCTAAAAGAGATAAAAAATAATTGGATCTCTGGATCGAATAATATTTTCCCAACCTACAGTATAAACTGAAAGTGCCATTATTTATAAGGGCATGTGGAATGAAGTTCATGACATATTTAAATAGATTAAAGCAGTGCATTTTCTGTATTTTAAATGGGATGGACGGGTTGTCTGAACCACATTGTGTCTATTGTTATATTACTTCAGCATTTAGTTCAATATTTCCTATTTTAAGAAATATTCTTAAATATACTTAACAATCACGTTCGTCGTATTCATATCATTCGTGTGCAATTTATGACATGACATAAGCGAAAATTAATAATTTCTAATAAACATTAAAGCAACAGTAAAAACACATTGTGTTAACACTAGATTCACTGACGTTGATTATACCTATTTTTACCAAAGTGAGATAATTTGAATAATACACGAAAATTGAAACTTTATACATAGAAATTAGTTCTACTTTAAATGAAATGAAAGATTTATTATTAAAAAATTTAATAAAAACATTTTTAACATATAAATTATGATTTTGAAATAACTTTGAATGAGTCAAATTGGTTCAGTCCGTAAATCTAGTGTTAATATTAACGGGATCCCTCACGCATGCTTTACCGACAGTACAAGTCAATAAACAATTCGTTTAATAAAAGCCAAATGCGAAGCAAATTGCAAAAACGGGCTTCTTTATGACAAGGTGCCAATTCTAACGAGTCAATCGAGCTTAAAAAAACTCAAATCGGACGAAGAATAACGCTGTACCACTGTCCCGCGTTCTTGAAGTGGAAATAACCAAAAGTAACCTCTCTTCAAGAACGCGGCACAATGGTACAGCGTTATTTTTCAACTAATTTGAGTGTTTTTAAGTTCGTTTGATTCGTTAGGACTAGCACATTGTCCAACAAACGCCCGATTGTTCAATTTGCTTTGCATTTAAATTTTATTAAACTAATTGTTTATTGACTTGAACTGTCGATAAAGTAGGCGTGAGGGATCCCGTTAAACGTCTGAATTTGCCGTTTTTGGAATTTAAAGGTTTAGGCTCAACACCGAGAAATCGATTCTACTGCTTTCAGTTAAACTGCCTATGTTTTGTTAATGAAAAACGCATAAAAAATAAATTGTTTTCTGAAAAAAGGCAAAGGAAGCATTTAGAACAGAAAAAATGTTTGCTTTAGTGCAGTGGTGTAAAAGCAAAGAGATCAGTGTCATTCCTGAAGAAAATATAAGTGACTTTGCTGAGGAAGGAAAAATCTTAAAGGTTAAATATAAATATCAATTTTATAATGCCAAACTGATTAAGATAAGCGGTACGTACTATAATTAATTACTATTCATTGATATATATATATTATACGTTAAGTTTTTAATAGTAACAATAATTTTACAGATGATAAAGAATATTTAGAGAAGTTAATAGTAACAATTGACGGAAAAATTATAAATGAAAGAAAAAGGAAGATAAAAGATAAAAAAATTGCAGACAAGATTTCATTTAAAAAATATCGGAGAAATGTAGAAGCAAAGCAATTGGGTCAAGAGATGCCATCAATATTTGACAATGGTATGTATTACAGAGTAACTACAAAGAAATACGTACAGAAACATTGGAAAATATGGACTCGGGGCCAAAAATATCCAAACATTATTACTTCTTAATTTATGGCATCTCGATCAGAAGTCATCATAGACTTGAACCTCCGAGAAGTCATGGAAACGAGTTATGGGGTTTGAAAGCCGAGGGAATACAGAGACTCCGTTTGTAAACCTACTGTTACTACTCGTAGTGTCATTTTATCTTTGTAAATCGCCTAGTATAGCAAACACAAAGGTAAAATGATTCTGCGAATACTGCTAGATGATTTCCGAACGCAGTTTTTGTGTATTCTCCATCAAATTCCATACCCGTTTTTGCTCTTTTCTCATGACTTTCTGGAGGTTCGAGCTTTTAAAAACAGAATTAAAACTTATTATTTTGTACAGCAAATGCAACGAATGTATATAAGCCAAACGAACTTAATCTTCTTATTGATACAGATGATAATGATAAGCATGAATCAAACGAATTAAATGAAGGGAATAATGAAAAACAGGAATCAAATGAACCAAATGAATTGAATGAGGATGATAGTGAACAGGAGTTCAATTGTAACGATGACTTAGGTTAGTCCTTGTAAAATTTTGTATTTAACCCCTAGCGAACGAATACCTCCATATAAAGTTTATATTAGTAAACCTGCATATTTTTAAATATTAATATTTTATACTTTCTGTATAGATTTTGAGCTACGAGAGAATAACGCCATTATTAAAGACAATTCTAAAAAGCAGAAGCACGAACAAGTTCCATTGGACTTAAAAGAAACAGTAAAAATGCTTTTACAAGTAATAGATTCAGAAGTGCTAATAAAATCAAATAGGCTTAAAGAGGTACATATTTTCAAAAATGATTAAATTAACGACCATTTAATAATATATAATTTTAGGCTATACAAAAAACAGAAAGTCGATTAAATATGGTAACGAACCAAGACCAAAATACGCTGGTATAAAAATTTGTATAACATCTCTCTCTCTCTCTCTCTCTCTCTCTCTCTCTCTCTCTCTCTCTCACGCACGCACGCACGCACGCACGCACACGCACACACATATAATTCATATTAACTATTTAATTCAATAAAAATAATATGAATTCTACTTTTTTATTCAAATTTTCAGATAGAGCTAAAACCAAATTCAGACGTTTATGTTGATCATGCTGAATTATATTATTTAAAACGTTGGAAAAAACGGCCAAACGAATATGTTCGAAAAATATTGAAATTATTGATACCGGTTGGAGAATTAAAAGAAATGAGTGCACTTGGGAAAAGAAGTCGACCAGGAGTCCCAAAAAAGATTTTCGAAGCTGTTTTTTGTAAGATGTTTTTCTTGTAATTATATCATTATTATATTTAATTGTGTTCTTTAAATTTCAACACTAAGGTGGGAATCCATAGCTATAGATTAAACATTAGCTCAAATTTAAAACCGATGAAATCTATATTCTATGCTACATATATTATAGATTTCAAAATGACCTTAAGCTTAATAATTGACTATAAATTCCGGCCTAAATTATAATAATAAATAAAATAGTTTTTTATACGAATCGTAATAAAACTGTATTTTCATTCACATTAGGGTACGTGAACCAGCAAGCGTCGGTCAAACTTGATATGGGAGAATATACTCGAGTGATTAATTTATTATGCTCGACACTGCGGCATCCTAATCAATGTAATAGAAACTGTAGACAATTGAGTACTGAAAATATAGAGAATTCAAATTAAATTCTTGAAACGTTATTGATTCCACACTTTTATTGGGTATCTCATTTTACTTGGTGCATAGGAGCAAAATCGCAATCCAGGAGAAATATAAGATCCGAGCCTAGACGAACTCAAGAAATATATCACATGAATTATAATTAGGATGTTGAATGCAATTTATTCAGTACGTATAATCCATCATTATAGCCCTGGTAGTTCGGCTAAATTCTGCGCTGCTCCACGAGAGAACAGATGACCAGATCAGAGAAGCGAATTTATGTGAAGATGCCTTTAAGTCCAGCAATACCGAAGGCAAACTTATATTAGAATCGTAGATGAAAGTGTTGTTAAAAGTGGATCGTGTGTGGCCAAAAAAAAAATTGTACGTTTCAATAATAAAAATATAAATCATAACTTCAGGGGCTAATTACGATATTTAATTAAATTATCTAACAAGTTATTATTTCTATATAAATCAAAAAGTCAAAATATTATTCAAAGCGCATAAAATTTTATTACATTTGTAAATTTATAAAAAATTAAACAATATACATATATATATATATATATATATTGAATAAAAGTATTATATGTTAAAACTTTTGAATATTGAATAAAAATTACTGTAAGCATATTATAAGTAAATAGATTATTCATTACATCTTCCTGCAAGCATGCTCTACATGTCACATAGTTAACAGACATTATTTTTCCTTTTGCGAAACAATGGGGAGTGAAATTCTAGGGACCACCCAATGTTCCTCCTATGAGCTTTCCCAGGGCTCTCTAAAACTGACCCGATACCTTCTGACCATATTTTACCCTCTCAACCAGCCTCTAGTTATTTTTTTCGTGACTTTTCCTCCCTCAAGCAGATCAGACAAATCATTCAACCTCTAGCTATTTTTTTCTCAAGACTTTTCTCACAAGCAGACCAGACAAATGACTCCACGTGCTAAACAGAGTCACAGCGTGAAGTAAGATTGTCAAAAAGCCATTGATGCGCTCGTAAATTTTAAGCTGCACTCAGGATGTATCCTTAAGATGCTAGTATTCCCAACCCAAGTAATAATGAACGTATATTTCACGACTGGTTTCTAAATAATGAAAAGTTTATATTTTAAACTGTCATTACTTTATCTGAGAAACGTGACTATCTGCAGCATCTAGTACGTGTTATGACACGTTTGAATTAAATATATTTGTTTTAGATGGCAATTATTTGATCTGAAGAACGTGTATCTCACGACTTGCTTTTAAACAATGAAAAGTTTATATTCTAGACTGATGTCACTTTATATAAGGAACGTGTATATAATTAAATGGATTTATTTATTTTAATTAACAACTACTTGATCTAAAGAATACATGTATCAACAGGTTTAAAATAATGAATTCTCTTTGAAATCTACAATCATGAGAGAGTAACCCATCAAAAATGTCGTTCGCCTGCAACAATCCCCCCACTCGCAATTTCCAACAAGTGTGTATATCTTATTCCCTCCTACGATATTATTCAAAGTCACCCACGCTGGCAATTAGCAAATTTCATTCAGTCTCGATTAGAAGCGTGAAGCAGTCGAAAGTTCAAATCTGTAACGCTGCAGTCAGAATATTTTATTGTGGTGTAATAGCAGTATTGAAGCTTCAAGCAGTGCAAAGTACCAGTTTCACGTTGCAGACAGAATATTTTTTTATTGTCACGTAATTGTCGTAGACAATCTTTAGAAGGTAAAAATTATTTTTTTCTTTTTACGTTATTCTTTTTCCTTAATATTATTTTATTTATAGAAATAGATTTAATTAAGATTAATTTTTTATTTTATTATAGAAATGGATTTAACTAAGATTAATGAACTCGCAACTGTAGAACCAAAAACTTTTATAAAACTGAATACTTTAGAGATTGGAGGGTCATACCGAATAACTGAATTATCGAAAATTAAAACCAAATATGGGGAGAGAATAATAGCAAAGCTGGTTACGAAGGAATGGTTCTTCTTGCCTGTGAGGATGATGGTATTACTGGAAAAACCAGAACAATTCAAGAATTTTCAAGATGCAGCTTCAAATCAAATATTAACATTCACGTATCATGATGGAAATTACAATAATATGACATTTGCAATTGTTAGTCAAATTTCAAAAGATTAATTTAGAAAACATTTGTAAGGAATGATTTAAATACAAATAAATGATTATTATATCTTATTTATTATTTTTGTCCTTCATTATAATGATAAGCTTAACTATAGTCTATTAGTGATTAACATACATTTCTAACTATTAGCGATTAACTTACATTTCTAACTATTAACGATTAACTTACATTTCTAACAATACTTGTAAGCGGGTTATATTCAACAATTTTATCATGTATAATTAAACAATAAGCAGTAGTATTACTTGCAATATTTTTAGAACAATCGATCTCTATTTTAACGTCAACTGTGCAAGATTTAATAGATTCGTTTTGATGCGAACAATCAATGACAAAGAGAGGGCCATATTCTAAGAAATTGTTGTAATCAAGCATTGGTTTCGACGGTTTTTCTCCAACATAATAGGATTGGATAAATTTAACATACATATCATATAGTACAGAAAATCGTGATTTTTCAGTATCAGTATCGAGTCGATCATACGGATAAAATTCTGAATTTAGATATACTTTAATATCACGAACAAAACTATCATCGAAGTTAAGCACCTTCATATGCTGCGTATTCTTCTTATTTCTTTTAAATACTAGAATTACGTATCGAGGCTTCTCCAATTGTGTTGCAGCTTTTACAGCCCACGTATGCCTCTGTGTTTCTGGTAGAAGCGGGTATTCGTAGAGTTCCCAGGATCGAAAAGCCATGGTGAGGCTTTTGATTTGGTCGATAATACGTAGAAATTGAAGTTTTGTGTATTCATTCAATGATATATGAGGAATTCTCCATTGCACTTTTTGAACATCAATTTTGGAGTCGGTGATTTTCGTTGAAGAATATATCGAATTCGTATCATTACGCGCTCGAATGAGAACGAGCTCATGACGTGCATTTATTATGACTCTTCTATAGTCTTCACAAAAACCCAACAGCATTTTCAGTGGTACGCAAAAATTGAAACATTTCGTAGGCTTATAATCTGATAGAAACCATCCTGAATGGTGTAGACTCGTACTCTCCTCCCCAGTCAGGGAAATGAGATTCTTCATGGAACTAGTAATACCCACATTCTTACTGCGGTCAATCTCAATACCATTCAATTCATAGCGAATTTCATTGAACAAGAATGCCATGGAATTGCAGTCAAGTCCCACTGTATCTTGAGCTGTTGCACCCTAAGCACGAGTGCCCTCGATTAATTTTCCCTCTATGTATAGGTAACTCTCACATGGTAGAAGAATTAAATCTTGCTGTTGTATTGGATTACGAATTTCGTCACTATTTCCCAATGATGCATTTGCATACGGATTGTAAGCATGTATTTCCATTTTAGTAATGCGATTGTCGTACACAGGTTGTGCGGTTACGTCCAACAGGTCCATTTTTATTTCTGACCTTGAAACCCAGTGATTGAAGAAAGGCTATATTTTTTCTTGTCAGCGGTCTTCTAACGTAATCCCCACCCAAAGTATCTGCTCCTGCAGCAACTGTTGGACTGATGATAGGCTCATCTGGTATCGGTGATTTATAAGTATTCTTGTAAATTAGCATTTTCTAATGTTTAATCGAATTGTAATTTCTTCCCCACCGAAATTTACTAGACGGTTTTCCTGATCGAGAATGCGCAAAGTAAGACGGTCAATTACTTTCACAATGACTGGCAAGTAAATGACGTTTTTCGGTGTTTCCGAGATTTTATAGCCTGGTGGCACGCTTGGAAAAAATTCATGTATAACATGTTGAGGTTTGCCGTTTGTATATGCATCAGCAGTAATATTACATTCCATTCGTAAAATATTGACCCTTATAATGTTTACGAGCTGGTCTGATTAGGCTAGAGTGTTCGGCTGAATAATTCGATCTGACGAAAAACCAAATAAAGAGCCTATATTATTAGGTTTTGTAAAATAGATTAGATATTTACACTTTATTTCACTATTCAACGTATTATTATTAGCACGTAGAATAATGACATCTTCATTATCCGCCTCATGCATCAATGTACCCAAAAGATCATTTATAGCACTCAATTCATAACAACCTGTAGGTATAGTCAGATCTTCAGTATCGTAGTAAAACTTATTGCTCGATTCATCAACATTAGCGATTGAATTGAAGTTCTGAAAGTCTACGAGACCAAGTTCATATTGCTCCTCCCGAAGATTGATCGGTGGGAAAAAATCTGCCTCTAATATGGACTCGCGGTCAGACAGCGTAACCGTTAAAGACATTGTTCACGTAGAAACTTGACACATAACTGACCGCATATGCTTGTATCATACGATTGATATTGATCGTGGTTGTAGTAGATTATAGCAGAAGGACCAAAATAATCTAAAATTTCAATTGGGGTTTTCAAATTTCCGAAGGAGTCAAAATACTTTACGTAATTATTACGTTTAACGTAGGCAACCCAATGTGTACCAGAACCTTTTTCTTCATCAAGATTCACGATTGCACACTCATTGCATAATACGGTTTGTGGTAGAGATGTGCGCATAAAGACTCCTCGAAAATGTGGTATATCCTGATATGCATGTAATAATTGAATATTACTAATAACTCCAGATTTCGGGAGGTTGCTTATTTTTTTTTGCGAGGATTTTTTCCTCCTTTTCAAACCCTCCCCCTTTCGTCCGTAAGGGGTTAGGTATCAGCGTTACCAAGTGTAGTATAATTATACTACCGTAGTATAATTTTCCTATAGCGTAGTATCCTTAGGATACTACGCTACAGTTTCTGTTCCCTGCGGGACCCTACGCTATAGTTTCTGTTCACTGCGGGATCCTACGCTACAGTTTCTGTCCTTGCGGGATACTACGTTTTGCCCATTAATCTTGAGTCTTGGCGAGGGGAAGTTAGAATCAGAGGGGCGAGGGGATTTCTAGGGAGTTTGTCCGTAGCTGTCAAATGGCGCGATTAACCCTCAATTTTATATCATCAACAAAAATAATATTTTCGGAAAACGATTGTGGAAAAGAAGGAAGGATTTTAATAATTAACAGAGAAGACAAAATATATCAGATGAGTATAAATTAATAAAAAAAAATGAAAATTATTGTGAATTTTTAAGAAAATATACTTTGGGGTTATTTTATTTTTGTGCAGTTGAAATCCGGTTATGATGACTTTCAATTAAGGAAAAAAGTAATTATAGACTAATAAATGAAAAAATATTAAAACATGAAGCACTTCTCTGTATGGCCCAGTCATTTCAATAATTGCGACTTAATGTTATAATAGTGAATGTGTAAGCGATTAGTGCATATACAACAAACTCTTATTGTAAATTTAATAATCCTGTATGACAGTGTTTTAATTGCTATTATTTTAAATTAAAGCTAGTTTAATTAACATATTTTTATTTCATCCCTTTCTCAAAATTCTAAACACATGATAATTACCTATTCTTGTAGTAGTCATATATTCGTTAAATTACATACAAAATTACAAATGTTTTATATTTGTAAAGCATAGCTGTTTGTTGCAATGATTTTTATTATTCAATGTGAGACAAATCGCATTTTGTTTAGGCAAATGTCTTATTTATCCGCCACATCCTTCCATATCTTATGCGACATTTATTTGGCTCCATTGCACTATTTTCTTCCAGTCTATATCATATAACATTAATTTTCTAATCATTTATACATACATACAGATCTAATAATACTGCTGATCTGCAATTATTTTTGTAATTGTTGAAATGATTGTTAAACCATTATCTTGTTTAATTTGTAAAATGGACATTTGAATGATGCTATTAAAATTTGGCAACTTTTCTGCGAGATATGTTCTGATAATATTTGTGAAGATAAAGTTCTTTAAAAGGTATATGTATACTGCTGAGTTCATCTTGTTTTCAGCTTTAAATAGTTTTCCAACTACACGCATGGATATCTATTTTGAATATAGAATACATATTTCATTACATCTATTATGATATTGTTAAGATTGATAGAAAGATATCATTTCTTTGAAAATGATATATTATATATCTAGTAACTGGATTAATTAAGGTTTTCGAACAGATAAATTTCAGAAACAAATAGGACTAACAAAATATGTATTATATATTGAGGAAGGATATCCAAATGTGAATTATTTGAAGCTAAAAGCAAGATAAATTCAGCAGTATCCTTAAATGTATTGGAGAACAACATCCTCTCAAATTTAAAGAGAAGATATCCTATGGAAGAGATGCCAAACATTATAAGTAAAATAATTCAAGTGTCCATTCTTCAACTTTAATAGAACAATGGTTTACCAATCATCTTGACATTTATAAGATTAATTAATCAATAGAATAGCTATATCTGAGTGTATATAAAAATAGCAAAAAATTAATCGTATATTTTGAAAACTAAAAGAAAGAACTAACAAGGCAAATAAATGTTACATAAGATATGGAAGGAAGTGGCGGATAAATAAGACATTTGCCTAAACAAAATGCGATTTGTCTCACATTGAATAATAAAAATCATTGCAACAAACAGCTATGCTTTACAAATATAAAACAGTTGTAATTTTGTATGTAATTTAACGAATATATGACTACTACAAGAATAGGTAATTACCATGTGTTTAGAATTTTGAGAAAGGGATGAAATAAAAAAATGTTAATTAAACTAGCTTTAATTCAAAATAATAGCAATTAAAACATTGTCATACAAGATTATTAAATTTACAATAAGAGTTTGTTGTATATGCACTAATCGCTTACACATTCACTATTATAACATTAAGTCACAATTATTGAAATGACTGGACCATACAGAGAAGTGCTTCATGTTTTAATACTTTTTCATTTATTAGTCTATAATTACTTTTTTCCTTAATTGAAAGTCATCATAACCGGATTTCAACTGTAACAAAAAAAAATAACTACAAAGTATATTTTCTTAAAAATTCACAATAATTTTCATTTTTTGTATTAATTTATACTCATCTGATATATTTTGTCTTCTCTGTTATTTATTAAAATCCTTCCTTCTTTTCCACAATCGTTTTCCGAAAATATTATTTTTGTTGATGATATAAAATTGAGGGTTAATCGCGCCATTTGACAGCTACGTACAAACTCCCTAGAAATCCCCTCGCCCCTCTGATTCTAACTACACAACGCCGCGACGCAAGATTAATGACCAAAACACGTCTGAAAGCACTGAGAGCTTATTATACCTAAAACACTATACTTCGTTTCTTCTCTGTGAATCACACTTACTATACATTTTGCGTGGTATATTCAATTCTCGCCAACAAACTATACAGCGTAGTATCTTCCAACATGGCGGACTTGGCAACGCTGTTAGGTATAAACCATGTCCACGCCTGCCTTCTATTACACGATTGTGACGCTGTATCTCTTCCAATTGTCTCTTGGATGCTTTCGCATCGTTTACAGATTTTGTTATACCTGCTGCGCCCCCAGCTAATGCGCCCACTGCACTCAACAGTGGGAGCAGAGGTAATAAACCCCCCCGTTTTTTTGTTGAGTAAATTGCTTTTTCCTCAATAAACCTCCTCGTTCCTTCGGTACACGAATTTTTCTTTTCTTCATGATTCTTCCATGCACTTGTAGGCCTAAGCCAAGTCTTCGTCTTACATTCATGGATGCCCAGACTGCTGCTGCAGCTGCTCGTTCACGTAAAGATAAGTCACTAGCAGTGATACGTTTTCGTGCACGCTGTGCAAGAACTTTATCAGCCTGGTGACGTGGTGGCAGATCCTTATATATTGAATATGCGATATCGTGTTCACGACAGGCTTCGTCTAGAGGATTTATACCAGGATCACCACGTGCTAACCGTTCTCGAAGTCGAGTACCTGGTCCGCAATAATTGTAGCCAGGTATGTGTACTTCGAACGGTAATTTATTCAGTATTTTATTGAAAAAAGTTCCACAACCATAGCTTACCATGTGTAACTTTCTTTCTGTTTCTCACACAGAGTTTGCTGACAAGCCCAGCAATCTTTTATTGAAGGGGGCGGTCCATCAATGTGATCTGTATTAGGTAGATTATGATGTTTAAAACACCAGCGATATTGTTGTACTTCAGGATCTGCACGAATGTGTTCAGGCAATTTATTCCAAACCTCTTGAATACTACGCGGAAAGTACTTTAACAGTAAAATTTTCGGTATGTATTCAAAATGCTCAGCGGTTAATTCCTCCAAACTTGACACATCTAACACTAATAACGGCATGATGAGAACTGATCAAACAATTCATTTCATTCCTATAAATAGGTTGTATGACCACAGAGTTTTCAGTCATGGACTTCGTAAAGCAGCCGCTCGGTATTCGTGTTTCTAATATACATTACCGAACAACCGATAAATGCATGAGACGTCATGGACCTCTACTCCCATCAACCAAACGCTGTATAGTTTGTGGCCCTTCAAATTGTGGAAAAACAAATGTATTGCTGAGCCTTATAGAAAGCCCTCAGGGTGTGGGATTTGAAAACCTATACGTTTATTCAAAATCGTTGCAGCAACCAAAATATCGATACTTGGAGCGACTATTATCGGACAATGTAGAAATTAGTTATTTCAATTTTCTAATAATAGTGAGGTTATAAAAGTAGCTGAAGCACTACCAAATTCAATTTTCATATTTGATGATGTTGCAACCGATAAGCAAGACAATATAAGAGACTACTTCTCCATGGGTAGACATTCTACGATTGACTACTTTTATCTTTGTCAGACTTATGCAAGGATACCAAAACATCTAATACGTGATAATGCAAATTTTTTAATTATTTTTAAATAAGATGGAACTAACCTAAAACATATATATAAAGAACATGTAAATACAGATATGGCGTTTGAAAAATTTTGTGAATTGTGTTCAAATTGTTGGAAGCGTGATTATGGATTTTTAGTAATTGATAAAGACAGTGCAATGCAAAATGGAAGATATCGAAGGGTTTCAATAAATATGCTGTGATTAAAGAGTGATGTTAATGGTCAAAAATGTTAGTTTAACCTTGAACGTTGAACAAGTCTATATATTGAATAGAGAATAGCTTTACAAAATGAAGGAGAAAAAGCTTCTAAAGAAGATTGCTGAGGCAAGTGAAGTAATTCGTCAAAAATATCGCGCAATCAAATCAGACAGAGTAATGATGGAAGACAGTTTAAATGAAACTTTTAAACCAATAGTTGAACCATTAAAGAAGCTCACCGAAAATAATCAAGCAATTTTCGTTGCACCGAAACATGAGATAAAAATGGAACCTATAAAGAGATCTGTTTCACACGAGGAATCTTTCATAATTCCGATGAAACGAAGAAAGTCTTAACTCACATCGACTCTACAGCGGAAAGATTTCATACGCAGCTCCAGAATTAACGTTCAAGGTCATTCATCGGATGATGAGCAGGAATATCCACAGTCGCACGAAACACAGTACCTTTCTCTGGAAGATGATGAAGAGGAGGAGGAGGAGAAGGTGAAGAAGAATAATGAATATGGCACGCAAGATTTAGCGAAACAAATAGAATTACCTGTGCATACATCCATCGAGGATGTAAAAGATGCTAATCGAAGTACAATAAAGTCTGGTTCTATTGCATCCAAATATATAGAATTGTTGACGAATAATGCTAAGGATAAAATTGACAGTAATTTTGGAGTTAAGTTAGATAAAGTGACGAATAAAATGTGGCTTGCGAAATGTGCTTTTAATGTTGATGATTACATTAATTTTATTATTATCGATAAGGAGTATCATCCTGGCACAAAAGGTCTATTTGAATTGATCTTCATGAAAGAACCTGAAGACTATACTAAAGATGATTTAGACACATATAAAAGTATTCTTTCTCAAACTAATGTGCACAGAGCAGATAACATTAATACAGGAAATCTTCGTGGGAATAAGGGACATAAATGGAAGAAAATAATTAGTGAATTATTTCCACCGAAGACAAAACTTGTACAAGGCAAAGGATATATGCATGTTAATAATAATCCAGTAAGCTATGTACATTGGAATGATCCAAACGAACTGGTCGAGCGATTAAAACTTTTAATTGCATCATCTGCTGCTGGTCATACGAATCACCATAATGAGATACAGTCAATAATTGAGGAGCTCCATGAAGAAGGTATCATCTTATAAAAGAGATTGCAGTTTCAAGATTTTCTCAGTTCAACGTACTACTTCACTATGACGATAAATAAATTTGGAGCTGGTTTCAATACTGGTAAAGTGAGAAATTATTTCCACAAAATTGATAATGATACGTTAAAGTTTGATAAATATAAGAATGCATTTAATGCCAAGAAGAAAATAATTTCAAACTTGGGATCTGATGTTACTGATGAGACAAGTGCGGTGAATATCAGTGTTCTGATGAGTAATTTGACACCACTGCTTGATAGCTTTACAAAAGAAATGAATGAATATAGTGTGAAGCTGAATGCATATGCATTAAAATGTGAAATTCTTGAGGAAAAAATTACAAATCTGTTGAAAAAACGTATCGATGAAATTGATGAAAGAATCAACAAATTGAATGATAAAATCGATCATAATAGTTACAAATTGGCAGGATCTAAATAAGAGAAGAAAGCGTTATTCTATATAAAAGAGATTGCAGTTTCAAGATTTTCTCAGTTCAACGTACTACTTCACTATGACAATAAATAAATTTGGAGCAGGTTTCAATACCGGTAAAGTGAGAAATTATTTCCACAAAATTGACAATGATACGTTAAAGTTTGATAAACAAAAGAATGCATTTAATGCCAAGAAGAAAATAATTTCAAACTTAAAATGTGATGTTACGGATGAGACAAGTGCGGTGAATATGGCTGCTCTGTTACGTAATTCGATGACTGTACGTGATAGCTTAATGAGAGAATTGTTTGAATAAAGTGAGAAGCTAACTCACTATTACCTAAAATGTAACATTCTTGAGGAAAAATTTACAACTCTAATGAAAAAAATCGATGAAATTGATGAAATTGGTATAAGAGTCGATAAATTGCTTGATAAAGTCGATCATAATGATTATAAATTGGATCGGAAAGACAAGGAATTACGAAATGATATGATTGCTGGATTGAAAATTGTTGTAGGATATTTCTCTAATCAGCTCGCAAAAAAAGACTTTGCAAATGAGAAGAATAGAGAAGACGATATAAATTATGCCCTGAAGAGACTTATACTACCGCCAGTGCTTGATGACCTGCTGTAAACATAACACGTAGTGGAATAATTATGAGTAGTGAGGAGAAGAAACAATTGGTAGAAGAGTTGCATGTGCCTGCCAGACGGAACTTTTTACGTAGACGGGTAATAATACGAGGCTTCGATGACCTCTGGCAAGCAGACCTGGTAGACATGAGAAACTATGCAGACGCAGGCTACCACTACATTCTCACAGTTATTGATGCATTGTCGAAATATGGCTGGGCAATAGCCCTGAAAACCAAGTCAGGCAAGGAAGTGACAACTGCATTGCTGAAAATCCTGAAGAGTGGGAGATGTCCGAAAAATCTACAGACCGACGATGGCAAGGAATTTTATAATAGTGATTTCCAATCGCTTATGAAAAAGCATGGAATAAATTATTACTCAACATACAGTGTATTGAAAGCAACCAAAGTCGAGCGTTGGAATTGAACGTTGAAGACCGAAATGTGGAAAAGATTTACGTTGAATGGAAATTACAAGTGAAGAGCTATGCTACAACAACTGGTTGACGAATACAATTTAAGAAAACATCGTACTATAGGAATGCGTCCAGTCGATGTGAAACCTGAACATGCTAATAAGCTCTTAGCAACAGTATTCAGTAATATAAAGATCGTTGGTCGTGCCAAGTTCAAAGTCGGTGATTTTGTACGAATCAGTAAATATAAGAATGTATTTGCAAAAGGCTACACACCAAATTGGACAACTGAAATATTTGAAATTATAAAAGTGCAGAAAACAAATCCTGTTACATATTTACTAAGGGATTCTAGTGGTACAGATATATATGGTGGATTCTACGAATATGAACTTTTAAAAACTGCTCATTCTAATGTATATCTAGTTGAGAAGGTATTACGTAAGAAGGGGGACAAAGTCTTTGTAAAGTGGTTAGGATTCGATAATACACATAATTCATGGATAAATAAAAACAATATTTTGTAACATACAATTTATTAATAAAGAAGCAATTATTTAATCTTCATTTAAATCTACTTCACTCAATTCTATTTCATTTATCCTATAATGACCCCATGGTAGAGTTGATACAGTACCTTGTACAATATAGCGCTTATCATCATGTGGACTGAGAGAAATTTTTTGCTGTACAATTGAATAAATATTATGCAATTTTGAACGAATTAAATTTTGATTATGGATATGAACAGTAAAATTTTGTAAGCAGTCTCTATAATCTTCAAACGTTATTTTTCTAACGATAAGGCAACTCTTAACGCCCTTAGCTTTTTTAAAAATTTTATCTTGTATTTTAAATGTATACATATTCGATCTCAGTCCAATAAACTCAGTCATAATTCTCCCGTTATTCTCATCTTTCATCAAACCAGGCACTTTTTTATTTACTAGAGGTAAATTATACTGGTTATTAGGTGAATAATCACTAGTATCGAATTTTGAAAGATTTTCTCTCATGATCCTGTAAATGTCATCGCATTCGATACTGTATATCAAACTATCTGTATCGGTATACATTGCTCTACATTTACTACCAAACGTTGGAAGCATATATTCATAATGGAATTCGTATAAACATGTTTTTGAAATATCTAGAATACTCATACCTACATATATAGGTTTATCAAATTTCGCCGTTAATTTTTTTAATTCTATCGCAACCAAATTTTCGTTGAATATGGCGCTACAGTGAAAATTTGGTTGGGATATCAATGCTTCTGCTCCATATCTTCCTTCCCACTTACTAACTAGCCTCACATCAACTCTATTTCTTACATTTTCCATCGTCTTACCGAACACTGCATTGTTCATTAGTTAGAAAAGATTTTTCTCAAACTGATTTTTAGATGCAGCTCGCAAACGTGTGTTTAAGTCTATATATTTGTTTAGCCATGCAGATTGCTGGAATCTTAATCCGCGATGGATACGTTTCAGTACCATTCCATGACGAATACATTGTTGTAAAGCACGATAATATATAACATAACGCTCCTTATTTTCGACAGTTGCAAGTAGCTTCTTCTGTCGTGCTCCGGGCGGAGCCTCACGTACCGGACAAAATGGCAAGTCAGAGTGATTATCATGAAGTACGCTTGGATACTCCAAGTCTACCTCTAAAATAAAACCCTCAGATGAATCTATAGGTATGCTAGAGATATCAAAGTTGTTAGTATCTTCAATCCAGCGAAATCCATGAGTAGGTAGAGCTTGACACATTGCCCATCCGTATAGATTATTTACATCATAGTACACTGTTCAAAACTGAATCATGTACAGGTATAGTTTCTGCTTCCCTATACTATCTTGTAGCAAAAATGCTTCTCGCAAAATTGATTCATGTCCATCTCAACTCCTCTATACTATCTTATAGCAAAAATTTAAAGACAACAGCAGACGAAACGCGACATCGACAAATATGGAGATGACGTTTTGGACTTAGTAAAAGCATTATCCAAAAAGCATATTATTTATGTTGGAAATGTAGGGATGTCGAAAAATGGAATGGAAAATAATGCAAATATGGTGCATATATATAATATTATTTATCAAGTATAAAAGGGAAGAAATCGGATGAAATTATCAGCCTATAAAGAGGAAAAAGCATCAGATAAGTATTGGGAGCAGTAAGTCAGAAGAAAGATGAATTTAACAAAGCAAAATATTCTTTAATCTTTCTTTTGATTTACTGCTCCCGATACTTATCTGATGCTTTTCCTTCTTTATAGGCTGAAAATTACATCCGATCTCTTCCCTTTTATACTTGATAAATAATATTATATATATGCACCATATTTGCAATATTTTCCATTCCATTTTTCAACAACCCTACGTTTCCAACATAAATAATATGCTTTTTGGATAATGCTTTTACTAAGTCCAAAACGTCATCTTCATATTTGTCGATGTCGCGTTTCGTCTGCTGTTGTCTTTAAATTTTTGCTATAAGATAGTATAGAGGAGTTGAGATGGACATGAATCAATTTTGCGAGAAGCATTTTTGCTACAAGATAGTATAGGGAAGCAGAAACTATACCTGTACATGATTCAGTTTTGAACAGTGTACATTAAATATTTGCTTGGTTTTGTTAAGTCATAATCATTAATTTACCGATTGTTTGCTTTTTCATAGCGGTGAGAGCACTGACTCAAACCACCACGTATTCCGCGTTCTACGAAAAGCAACATTTCAACATCAGTGAAAAGATCCAATTTTATTCCAGTATATTTAAGCATTGCATCCCAAGTGAAGCCTGGGAGTGTAAAATAATGTGCAGGATCCAAATTATAATTTTCCATGCTGCTATCGCGAAAATTTTCAAAAACTTCTGTCAGTAATAATACGTCAGTTTTTAAATAGAGATCGCGGTACTCCCCAAGTGTTTGTATTTGAAAATTGATCCATACCTCCTTAGCATGATTATATGCCTCTTCACTAATATCACTGTCAGTTAATTTGTTATAGAATAACTTGCGAGGCAGTAAAGCATTTTCTTCCAGACGATTCAGATTATCTACGTAATCATAAGGAAAAATACCTTTTCTTGTTAGTAGATTCCCACAAAAAACAGACTTCGCCTGTATAAAAAGGCGGCAAGTACATAAACCATTTAGCATAAATAATATAGTAAAATTATCCAATTAAAAAAAGTAGTGAAATCCAAATATTAGGCAAGTGTATTTTTTCACCTTAGCAAAAGTTAAATTTTTGAAAAAAAAAGGAACAACAAAGTTACTTGCCGGGCCCGTAATGTCCATGCACAGTGAGAAATAGAATCGCTGTGTTTCGGCTAACTTCACTCTGTATTTTAACATGACATTTGCTATACTACGCTATAGCTGAATCTCACACACGATTCAATTTCCCACTGTGCATGGACATTACGGGCCCGGCAAGTAACTTTGTTGTTCCTTTTTTTTCAAAAATTTAACTTTTGCTAAGGTGAAAAAATAAACTTGCCTAATATTTGGATTTCACTACTTTTTTTAATTGGATAATTTTACTATATTATTTATGCTAAATGGTTTATGTACTTGCCGCCTTTTTATACAGGCGAAGTCTGTTTTTTGTGGGATTTCATAACGTTTTGTAAGAGTATAATATTTAAAAAATTAAATAATTCTTTTAATTTTTCTACAGAATTTAAAGAAAATTTCCATACTTCTCGTTTTTTGAAACAGCAGAGCTTAACTAATAAAATAATATATATTAATATTGAAAAAATATCACAGTCAACGCATTGAGTTTATTGATATTTGTAATGCATTCTGCATAAATGAACTTCATAATTAATGCCCCGGCTACTTGTTACATGTTTTCAGTTTCACTATAATAAAAGTTTGACTAAATTTTTCGTAATCAATAAACACACTTTCAACATATAAAAATAATTAAGTAAAATGTATGTTTTAATTAATTTACATTTTCTGTTTATCAACATTTGACTTTTACCACCATCTGACCTTGCCAGACTTCACTAGTTTCATCAACTACTTGAGTTGATACTGGGGCAAGACTAGACAAGCAATTCGCAAAGCTTTGAATAAGCTACAATCAAGCATATATTCAAAGCTGACTATGTCGTTTTGCATACCACGTTTCTTTTTAGCACCAGTTACTATCACATTTATGCTGCTAATTCTTGACAAAGGTGATATAGGAGATATATTAGCGAGTCGTCCTTATAACATTCCCTGTGCCAGAGTCCTCAAATGTGTTCGTTTCGCTAATTTCTATACACTGTTGAAACTGGTCGGATTTCTGGTGCTGCAAAATGGAGTGGAAACCATTAATTTTTGGACTGAGTTTCAATTGAGAATAAACGTGCATTTTTTCATCCATACCAATGACTAGTATACTGCCTTTGGCCTAGAATACTAGCATAGGTAACAGAGGAAAACAATCAACAGTTATTAACTCAATTTTACAGAATTTCATCCAATGAATCTCATCCTTAAATTATGGCTGAGCAATGGATGACGATTATCGGAATATTGGCTTATTCTGACTTTGCCAATCTTTCAATGCTTTCATCCTTGCCTGTTTCAAATACCAGAATGCAGGAATGAAAAGCCCAATGATTGATTCAACTCCAATAGTCAGTATGTGAGCGAACCTTCTTCCTTGGTTTTCTAATTCAATTGTACCAAATGTATTTAAGTCAAAGCACAAGTATTACTATTTGCTATAATAAACTTGCACAGTGACTGTAAAATACTAAATGATAACACTATGCGTAAGCCTGAAATCAAATTCATCATTTAACAATCTTAATCTTCAAAGAAAATAAATATTTGAAGGAACATGAAACATCTCAGTTACTTACCAGTATTTGATTTTGCCCCATCTCCATTTTCTTTATTGCTTGTTGACCTAACTTCTGTAATATTTGGTTGTCTTCGCATCTTTTGTAAACATCTACTATCGTATAATTTGTTCAAATCCAAATACTGGTCAACTTGTATTTTACGTAAATAAAGATTTTTTGGAATGTTTCATATCTTTCAAATTAGCATTGCCATAATTTAATCTGAAATATTTGTTTATATATATATGATATAACCTATCGGATAATTACAATCAATATCAGTTTAAAGAAAATAAAAAGCAAAACATGCATTTGATTAATGATTTCAATACCTGAAAGTTTAGCATATGATTATTAAGTACCTTAACAATTTCTTTCAATTAATATCCTCCTGATAATGACCGATGCACATTACTGTTGAAAGTATATTTCTCATTGGCACAGACTTGTAAATATTAATTTTATTTAATCCAGTCAGCTCTATCCTCATCAATGAATATGAAAATATTCTGTCTTAATTTATCTGCAAAAAGAAATACCACAAAGTACCACAAAGTATATACTACATCCTGTATTGTAAAATATAATATTATACTTATCTAATTCGCGAATCCTTTAGTCACTGTTAATTGAATTATTTGTGATTGTAGAAATTAACAGATGCAATATCGCAACACGATGAATAACCTCACTGCATTAAAATAAAAATAACCTCACATTACAATTTACACAGTTCAATATAGTCGCCGAATTGACAGTTCACAACCATACATAGTTTGATCGTTGAGTATATTATGTTGGAAGCGTTGTGAAAATGACGTCATTTTTCTTAGCGACCAACTTCAGCCCGAGACATACACTCTGGCTGGAGAAGAAGAAGATGACGGAAAGAAATTAAATTCGTTATATATATAGCTAACAGATTATGAGATCTCTGGATTGCGTGAACCAATTTTGATGTTTATGGGCTCAAATAAAAGCTTGTTCTAATCCATTTCAAGAAAAGCTTTACTGAAATCATGACAGTGTTTCATTTACGGAAAAAAATCGATTTAAAAATTGAGACGGCCAATCTTGCTGTATAAGATACAGTAGTGCCTGGACGGCGGTATAGACACGTCTATACCTACTTTTATGTACTTGCCGTCGAGACACTACCGTGTCTCTTGATAAATTGTTCCGTATTTAAATTCGAAAATTCTGACTCTAAGTTTTTCAATTGAGATCTCTCCAAGTATGAGCTCAATTTGTCTAAACTTGATGCAAGAAATTTAAATGAATCAATAAACCTGAGCTGAATATTATATTTCCGTATGTATTTTGTAAATGAAATATACTTTTCCTTATGTACAGGTAGCAGGTATACTGAACCCTCATACATGTTAGCGATCGCATTGAAGATGAAATGTGCATCGTAATTAGATAAATTATGAAAAATTACTGGAATAACGTGCGAATCTTTATAGTTTAAATTACAATTGTTGTGAGAGGGTCCTCTATATTTACCTGTTAAATGATCATGATCGTGAACACGTATTTGATTTGGAAGAAATGGCTTTTTACATATATGACAGTCGGGATCATTGTTATGACGAAAATTTTCGCTAATACTTAGCGTTCTCATAGGCACTACAGTCTTTAGTTTTTCGCTCGCTATGCTAGCAATTTTATCGAGTTCTCGCACAAACCATTCTATACACTCGAGTCCACGATATGATTTATAGGTTGAGAGCGATGAATCACGAACGCTTTTAAAATAATATCCTACACTAAAGGGTAAATGTTTTTGATAAATACTACTATTACCGCTCGTTTCATTCGCTTTTTCTAATAAACATTCAATGTCTGCATATACGACGAATGGAGTCCTCTCATTGTTCTCGTCATTTTTAAAGGACACCCAACGGTCCTCTTCAGGTAGCAGTATACGGACGTTTATATTGAGCTGACTGCAATGACGTTTATGAGATTAAAGTTTATCCTCATTGAAGAAATAGTGTAAACATCTAAGAGAAAAAATCATATTAGTATATAAACATTAAATAAAATTATTTTAAAATATAAACAGTATAATATACCGATTACAAATAAGATGAGATCGTTTTTTTTGAGTCAGTTGTTTATTTAGCAAGCGAGAAAGATTCCTGATACATAAAAAATGTGCTGCACCTTGATGTTCGAGAAGAAGAATATTCGCATGTCTCGATTTCTCACATTTTGTGAGTTGAAGAGGTGCAATAATTTTATTCTCCTGCCCTTCCTGCTCATCCACCATGGTGAAAACATTAATCGACACATCATTATCTTCTTCAAATTTAGGTATCTGTCTTAATGTGGTTGGAAATGTTATACTTTTAACGTTGAAAACAGATTTAAAAAGGGGGTATGAAGATTGTCGTTGTGTTTAGTTGAAATAGCCGGATAGAGTGCAGCCGTTACAGACCATGCAAAACATGTATTATCATCACTCTGTATGTTTATCACTGCATGTTTGTTCTTAATATATTTTGGAAGGTCGATTCCACAGCCTGCATGTAGTGGATTATAATGATTAATATTCACAATTAAATTTAATATTTTTCCCAAAGCCCACCCACTATCACGCTCTTGAAATTCACCTAATTTTGTTAAAATTTTATCTGTGACGTTTATTTTATACCAATCACTAAAAGTATCAGTCTTGAATAAAATCACATTTTTTGTGGAAATATGTTTGATATCACTAATTTCCTTGGAAATAAATTATCCGTTGAATACCATATTTATCTTAACAGCGCTTACTTTACTGAATACTTTGTTCATGTAGGATTCCAGTATTTCTGATGCTGCCAATAGAAATTCATGTGGTTCGATATAATTAGTGTTTACTATCATGCCACTACACATTAGACTTTTAAATGATGAATCAAGATCTTTCCAAATAAGCTTTTCCACATTAATGCCCGCTCCAATTGAATTTTTATTTTTCGCCGCATGGAGAAGTAACTTTCGAATACATTTTATTTCTGCAAGATTTTTCTGTATAGCATCTGGAGTTGCATTCTGGTGGGATTCTCTCAAATTTCGAATATAATCACGACACTTGCAAACCCACTCGCGATAATCATGCTGAGTTCTTAAATCGGGATTCTTAAGAGTGTGATTTGAAGAATAGCTTTTTTCTCTTGCTGCTCTGATTAATTGGCACTGTATCTGAGCAATTTCTGTAAATATTTTCTGCCTTGCCCCTATACGTGCATTGCGGCTAGCAACTCTCAATTTTTTAATGTAATCGCGACAATCACGTACCCACTCACGATATTCATCCTGGCTATTTAAAACTCTATTTAGAAGCGACATCGTAGTTCTTTCCGTTTAAATGATCAGCGTGAAACTAATGAAAAATCTTAGATGGAGAGCCCTTCAAATAATCAGTCTCCGAGAAACTTCAGTGACATAAATACTTTACGGATCAGGTTTCGCGTTGAAGAAAAAGAATGCATTCATGTTTAAAATACATATATATTCTAGATTTTTGATTCATACATATATTTCATATAATATACATTTCTCAGTGCGCATATACCCTCATGATTCATGCAAATAGGAAGTTGTGAATTATATAAACCATCTTCTAAATTATAATTTCCCCACACATGTTCATCTACATTACGAATTTCTAAATCACAAATATTCCTTAACCAAATTAACTTTTCCACCCCTTTTACAAAAACCGTATCCTCATATACATATTTTTTTATAATATCTTTATATTTATAATATGGTGAATAACCATCCATCCAATTTAAGCCATGATGATTGAAAAAGATTGAACTGAAAAAGAAATTCCTTATTCATTGAAAATAATAATTCGTTATTGTTTTTTATAAAATATACTTACTCTGATTTCTTTCTCTCCTCTTCACTTAACCAAGTGTGTGGAAAGGGGGGTGAAAATAAAATATGATGCACTTTTAGTTCTTGTAAGACTGCAAATTCTTTAACTATAAATGTCTTACATGGAAGCCTTGAAAATCGACGAACGTTGGGATCATCATGTTAGCTTTTTTTATACTAAATTTATTACACTTTGCCTTTATTTTATATATTGTAACCGGTGGAATCGATCCAGGTTAAAAATAATCTAAACAATCAGTCCGGGAACACTAACTTTATTCACCACTAATATTAACTCAAAGCAGGGGCCTCCCGCGATGCTCTGGCACACTCTTTATACGTTACACCAATTGTCTTATCACTAAAGAGGGAAGGGAGGACTTGAGGGAGGTGGGCAGGGTCAAATTCAGGGAGGGCACTAACTGGGAAGGTGGACGGCAGGGAGAAAAGCAGGGAAAAAGGACTCAACCGCTCTGGCGACGTCTCTCGGCTTCCTCCCGCGTCGCCACTCTTCTAAAACTCCGCACGAAACCAATGTAAGGATGGGGGCCATGAATGAGAAGTCGGTACTCCCCAATAATCCCGCGACGACCCAATCAACTTCACAGTCCTCGACGTGCGGTCTGCTAATCACGAAGCGCAATCGGTGTCCAACCGACTCGTACGATAGCAGGAAAAGATCTGGCAGTCCTCACTGCCGGCAGAAGTGGCCCGGTCCTTAATTCCTCGTTTGTCCAAGGGTTCGGGTCCGTTTCCTAATTCCTAAGACATTAGTAATCAGCAAGGCAACAGCGCATGCTCTCGATCATCCAGCCAATTATCAGAGGTAATATTGACTATGATCCGCATTCGCACTGTTCCCTGGGTTTCTCAATCTCTCTTCCAGCGGTGTCGTCTGCTACATGGCTTGGTGGCTGCTCGGGCGGGGCGATGCAGTGCGGGGTCGGCAATGATGGGTCGGTAGTGGCACGGTCAGGGGCGATCGCCGCTCGGCGCGCTAGCTGCGCGACGCGGTAACGGGAAGGAACTGGTGGGGCGTTCAGCGGGGATATGCGGTAGGAGGACTGTAGGAGCCTCGCGTAAACAGTCGCGCTCAGCAGGAAGGTTAGAGTGAGAGGGCATTATAGGCATTGGGGCATGGGAGAGTAAAGGATAGCAGAACAACAGTTTTCTAGCTCATGTTGGAGCAGAGGAGACTTCTTAATACTAACTTTAAGTAAAATAAAATATTCTTAAATCAAGTAAGCTTATTTACAACTAATCCTACAAACATTCGCCCAATTCCCAATCATACCATTTCCTAAAAACATACACTCTCCTTCCATGGGCGACACTTACAATATTCCTTCTGCGGAAAACTACATGGTAGCTCCACGGAAGGTTCATCATACTACACTCACACATCAGCAGGCATACTGGGGGGGGGGGGGGGGGTGGGGGGGCGCCGGAGGCACTAAGGGGGAGAGAGGAGAACTAAAAAATATTTACATTTCTGTAACGTGTTTCCACCACGTTACAATATATTCTGTTTTTGTTTCTCTAAAGTTTTCTCCTTCTCTTCAAACCAAGTATTTCAATTCTCCCACTATCCTTAACTATTCTCTCTTTGGACCAATGGTGTTTCTAAGAGTGTCTGGTTAGTCACCTCCCACCACAGATCAAATTTTTCACATCCCTTACAGCATTTAAAAAATCTTGAGGAGCGTGTAGGGTAGTCTTCAGTTCAGTTTAAGCCAAAGAATCTTCAGTTCAGTTTTAGTCACAGAATCTTCAGGTACTCTGACATGCATCATTTAAGAGATATCACGCACATAATAAATGTGCATGGATTTATCGTTAATAAGAAGATAGTGTACAAAGAAGTGGCAATTAAAAATATAAACTCTAATTTAGCATATTATGGTGCATTTAAAGTTAATGGATCAATGAACACTTTAAGTATTGCTGATCGGAAAACTGCATCTTTTGTGTTTAATAATGTGCACGGAATTGCATATGGTAATACGGGAAATGAAAGATATTCACAAAATGAAATATATGATTTTTTAAAAATCATTGAACGTAACAGTGTGCAACCAGTGGTTGCATATAAAGGTGGACACTTCGAACGTGACTCATTAAATGTAATGAACATTAATAATGTCAATTTAGATAATTTTAATTGTCCAAAATTCGATTTCTTAATTGAATATATAAAAACGGACATTATTCCTTGTGAGCTGCATAAAATTAAAATTACACGAAAATCACAAAAGCCTGTCCACTAAGTGAAACAGGAGGTAGATGTTTTCGCAAAGTGGGTGCGGAAACAAATAAAAGGTAAATATTAAAAATTAAGTTCGCAATTTATTTGATATTAATAAATCTTTTATGTTTCAGAAGCTGTTATTAGCTGAATGGGTTAAATATTATTGTTTATTAATATTTATATAAGTTTCATTTGTATTAGTTTTTATATATAAGTTTCATGTTCGTTTTTAATTATATGATAAATTTTATTCAAATGTGTCTTTCTTTTCCCCTACTCCTATTTCCCTTAATTTATTCTGTAAAAAAAAAGAAAAAAAGAAAAATAATGAAAAAAGTACTTTATAATTATTACTAACTCATAAAAGAAAAAATCATCCTATTGCTCAATGTTTATGAAAAAATGTGAAATCATATTAAGGGGATGCATTGCGCGTTGAAAAAGTACTTCCAAATTATCTTCTACAATTTTAAAAATTTGAATATTTTCATAGGGACCAAATTGACTCGTATTGATCTGCTTAATTAATGTAAAGGCTTATTTTTTGGATTAAAATTACAATTTTTTAAATCGGATATTAATTATAATATTTTATTTCCCATCAATTATTTCGAAAAAGGAAGCCTTTACGACGCTGCGCCAAACTTCAGCGAGTAATTTGAGACCAAGAAGAAGCAAATATTCCCATAAATGTAGAAGATTTTTTGGAAATACTATTGTAGCGCAGCAAGGAAAATTTTGCAAATTTGCCATTTTTGCGCTACAATAGTACTTCCGAAAAATCTTCTATATTTATGGGAATATTTGCTTCTTCTTGGTCTCAAATTACTCGTTGAAGTTTGGCGCAGCGTCGTAAAGGCTCCATTTTTCGAAATAATTGATGGGAAATAAAATATTATTATTAATATCCGATTTAAAATTTTTTATCCAAAAAATAAGCCTTTACGTTAATTAAGCAGATCAATACGAGTCAATTTGGTCCCTATGAAAATATTCAAGTTTTTAAAAATGTAGAAGATAATTTGGAAGTACATTTTCAACGCGCAATGCATCCCCTTAAATGGTGGGTCTATAGTAGGAAAATAGTGGGAGGGTCTAAGATAAGTAGGTGAGGGGAGAAAAGAGCTTCCGAGGGTAGGTCTAAGAAAAACAAATGGCAGTCCGTTAGATGCTGAGGACCCCCCTAGCGGTTTAGCTGTTCCCCGTAATTTTCGTTATCGCCACCTAGTGGAGAAAATTGGAACTTTCTCCTCCACTAACTAAAATACAAAAAAAGTTATCTGGGTAACTGCTAGGATAACTAACCATCCGGGCCCTAGGGTGATGGGAGAGGGGTAACCCTTAGGGAACTAGTGGACCCGTAGGATAACAAGCCATCCGGGTCCTAGGGTCATGGGAGAGGGGGTAAGCCTTAGGGAACTAGTGGACCCGTAGGATAATTAACCATCCGGGCCCTAGGCTGATGGGAGAGGGGTGAGAGACTAAGAGAGAAAGAGAGGGTGAGAGGGATCTCTCTCTCACACTCCTCCCAGCCTAAGCATTTCCTCCGCACACACCCGCACCCTCCTCATCATCCCAATGAACCCTAGCTCTTAAGAAGACGCTTCCCCCGCACACCCGCACCCCCCTCACCACCATGTCACAGGAACCCCCTAGCTACCACTACTCTGGTAAATATAGGGGACCTGCTCATAATAATTGTAATTTAAACTTTAAAGAATCACATGTAATACCAGTAATTTTTCATAATTTATCAGGTTATGATGCACATTTTATTTTCGGTACAATCGTTAACTTGTATGAAGGTTCAGTACACTTGTTACCTGTACATAAGGAGAAGTATATTTCATTCACTAAATTCATCCGTAAATATAATATACAACTAAGGTTTATCGATTCTTTCAAATTTATGGCATCTAGTTTAGACAAATTGAGTTCATATTTAACGAGATCACAGTTAAAAAATTTAGAGTCAGAATTCTCATATTTAAACATAGAACAATTTAACCTTCTGACAAGGAAAGGTATTTTTCCTTACGGTTACATAGGTAGTCTGAACCGTCTGGAAGAAACTGCTTTACCTCCACGCGAGATATTCTGTAATAGATTATCCGATAGTGATATTAGTGAGAGTGCGTATAATCACGCTAAGGAGGTATGGACCAAATTTCAAATACGAACACTTGGGGAGTATAGCGATCTCTATTTGAAAACTGATGTACTATTGTTGGCTGACGTTTTCGAAAATTTTCGTGATAGCTGCATGGAAAATTATAATTTGGATCCTGCTCATTATTATACACTCCCAGGCTTCACTTGGGATGCAATGCTCAAACATACAGGAACAAGATTAAAACTTTTCACTGACGTAGAAATGCTGCTTTTCGTAGAACGGGGCATACGTGGTAGTTTAAGCCAATGCTCGCACCACTATGAAAAGGCTAACAATCGGTACATGCAAAACTACAATCCCGAGGAACCTTCTAAGTATTTAATGTACAACGATGTAAATAATTTTTATGGGTGGGCAATGTCTCAACCGCTACCTACTCACGGATTTCGCTGGATTGAAAATGTTAATTTAACTTGGATATCTCTAATATACCGATAGATTCACCCGAGGGTTATATTTTAGAGGTTGACTTAGAGTATGCAAGCATGCTTCACAATAAACATACCGACCTTCCATTTTGTCCCGTACGTGATGCACCACCGGGTACACGTCAGAAGAAGCTACTTGCAACTTTAGAAAATAAGGAGCGCTATGTTATACACTATCGTGCTTTACAGCAATGTATGCGTAATGGTGTTGTCTTAAAATACATTCATCGCGTTTTAGGATTTCAGCAGTCCACCTGGTTACGTAAATATATCGATCTGAACACTACTTTGCGTGCAGCATCTAAAAATGAGTTTGAGAAAAATCTTTTCAAATTAATGAACAATGCGGTGTTCGGTAAGACTATGGAGAATGTTAGAAATAGAGTTGATGTGAGACTCGTGAGTAGGTGGGAGGGAAGATATGGTGCTGAAGCAATGATTGCTAACCCTAATTTTCACAGTCGCACTATATTCAGTGAGAATTTGGTCACGATTGAATCAACAAAATTAGCAGCTAAATTCGATAAGCCTATATACGTAGGTACGAGCATTCTTGATATTTCGAAAACATGTTTGTATGATTTTCATTATGATTATATGCTTCCTACGTTCGGTAGCAAATGTAAAGCGTTATTTACCGATACGGATAGTCTAATATACAACATTGAGTGTGATGATATTTACACTATTATGAGGGAGAATCTTGCTAGATTCGATACAAACGAGTATTCTCCCAACTATCAGTACAATTTACCCCTAGTGAATAAAAAAGTCCCTGGGCTGATGAAAGATGAGAATAATGGGCAGATAATGACAGAGTTTATTGGACTGAGATCAAAAATGTACATATTTAAAGTACAAAATAAAATGATCAAAAAAGCTACAGGTATTAAGACTTACGTTGTTGCTAGAAACATAACCTTCGAGGACTATAAGGACTGTTTAACAAATTTTACTGTACAAGTCCGCAATCAAAATTTAATTTGCTCAAAATTGCATAATGTTTATTCGATTACGCAACGGAAAGTAGCTCTCAGCCCATACGATGATAATCGTTTTATCGTGCACGGAACGTATCGACTCTACCATGGGGTCATTATAGAATAAATTAATTATATTTAAATTGAATAATTTTATTAATAAATATTGTTTTTACAAAATATTATCTTTATTTATCCATGAATTATGTTTATTATCGAATCCTAACCACTTCACAAAGACCTTATCACCCTTCTTACGTAATACCTTCTCCACTAGATATACATTAGGATTAGCAGTTTTTAAAAGTTCATATTCGTAGAATCCTCCGTATATATCAGTACCACTAGAGTCTCTAAGTAAATATGTAACAGGATTTGTTTTCTGCACTTTTATAATTTCAAATATTTCAGTTGTCCAATTTGGTGTGTATCCCTTTGCGAATACATTCTTGTATTTATTAATTCGTACAAAATGACCTACTTTGAACTTGGCACGGCCAACAATCTTTATATTATTGTATACTGTAGTCAGGAGCATATTAGCATGATCTGGCGTCACATCAACTGGTCGCATTCCTATAGTACGATGTTTTCTTGCGTTTTAGTCTTCAACTAGTCGCTGCGGTATGCGTCGCCACTTATAATTTCCATTCAACTTAAATCGTTTCCACATTTCAGTCTTCAGCGTGCGATTCCAGCGCTCAACTATCGTAGCTTTTAATACGCTGTATGTTGAGTAATGATTTATTCTACTTTTTTTTATAAGCGATTTGAAATCACTATTATAAAACTCCTTGCCATCATCTGTCTGCAAATTTTTGGGACATCTCCCACTTTTCAGAATCTTCGTAAATGCGTCTGTCACTTCCTTGCCTGACTTGGTTTTCAGGGCTATTGCCCAGCCATATTACGACAATGCATCAATAACTGTGAGAATATAGTGGTAACCTCGGTCAGTATAATTCTTCATATCAACCAGATCTGCTTGCCGGAGGTCATCGAAGCCTCGTATTATAACTCTTCTACGTTGAAAATTCCGTCTTGCAGGTACATGCAGTTCTTCGACCAATTTTTTCTTTTCTTCACTATCCATAACTCTTCAGTTATGAGTTGGGTTTACAAGGGTACAACGAGCACTGATGGTAGTAAAAGTTTCTTTTTCCTAATAAAACTCATTGTCGAATTATTTCAAGAAGAATTCTCCTTAGCATGATTCTCCCCATGAAAAATAGCCCTTTTTTTTAATTTCGCATTATCTTCATTATATGTTTCTTTGATTCAGCATCCTCTTTAGTCTGATTCTCCATGAAAATTGATGCATATTTCTTTAAATCTGCATTATCTTCAGCATGTTTCTGCATGAAATTACTCAATTTCACTTGAAAATCATTCAGCCTTAACTCGGTTTCATCCAGTCTTAACGCAATACTTCGTATAATATCACTGTTTTCTTGCATTTCATTTTTAAGGTTCTCACGTACAGCATTCATATTATCCAGCAGAACACGCATATTCACAGCACATTTCTCATCAGTAACATCAAATCCTAATTTTGAAATAATATTCCCCTTAGCATTAAATGCATTCATACGTTTATCAAATTTTAATGTTTCATCTTTAGTTTTGCGAAAATATTTTCTCACATTACTGGCAGTGGAAATACCTCCAAATTTATTTATCGACATTGTGAAGTAACACAATCAACTGGGAAATTATGGAAAGTGTAATCTCTTTTATAGGATAATACGTTCTTCTTGAAGCTCCTCAATTATTGATTGTATCTCATTATGATGATTCGTATGTCCTGCAGCATATGATGCTATCAAAAGTCTCAAAAGTTCAACTAATTCGTTCGGATCATTCCAATGTACATAGTTCACTGGTTTATCATTAACACACATATAACCGCTACCTTTTACAAGATTCTTTGGAGGAAATAATGGGCTAATTATTTTCTTCCATTTATGACCCTTATTCCCACGAAGCTTTCACTCGCTACTGTAATCTGCTCTGTGTACATTAGTTTGAGAAAGAATATTCTTATATGTTTTTAAATCATCTTCAGTATAATCATGTAGCTCTTTCATGAAGATCAATTCAAATAGACCAATAGTACCCTGATAATACTCATCATCAAAAATAATAAAATCTTTACGATTTACTTTAAAAGAACATTTTCCAAGTCTCATTTTGTTAAGTCTAGTATCTCGTTCAACTCCAAAATTATCATCAATTAAATCCTTATTTTTACGCATAAACATCTCTATATATTTACGTCCAATTGGTGCATATTCTGACAAAGAACTATCTAAATCTAAGGATCTTTGCAATGGCGATGATGGAGTTTCTGCTTGCATTGGTGATGGTATTGCTAAATCATTAACATCCTTTTACACTTTCACTCCCTCCTCCTCCTCCTCCTCCTCCTCCTCATCCTCATCCCCATCCTCTTCCAGAGAAAGGTATAATATTTCATTAGGTCGTGAATTTCCTTGCTCATCATCATCATCATCAGATGAAGAGGTAGGAATTTTAATTCTAGAGTTGTCTGCGAAATATTGACGTTGTGGAGTCGATGAGAAATAAGTCCTTTTACGTTTCGATGGAATAATCAAAGAATTATCGCTTACAGTAGTCTTCTGTAGCAGTTCCTGTTTATACTTATATTTCGGGGACACGAAGGTCATCTCATTATGTTCAGTGAGCTTCTTCAATGGCTCAACAATTGGTTTAAAAGTTTCATTTAAATTGGTTTCCATCATTTCTCTTCCTGATTTGAGTGCACGATATTTTTCACGAATTACTTTACTTTTCGCGGCAATCTTTTTAAGCAGCATCTTTTCTTCCATTTTCCTGCTTTCCATGTTTTCCACGTTCAATCAACGTTCAATCCACGTTCAATCCACGTTCAATCCAGATTCGGTCCACGTTTTTATATCCACGTTTATACTAGGTTTATTCCATGCTCATTTGATGTGTGTGTTTTGATGGACACTTACCTCTAAACTGAACAATCTTAAGCAAACGGTATACTATTTAATCTTAGCATACTCATCGAAACCTTTCCGATATCTACCATTTTGAATTGTACTATCCTTGTCGATCACTAGAAATCCATAATCATGGTGCCAGCACTTTGAACACAATTCATTGAATTTTTCAAATGACATATCCGTGTTTACATGATCGTTATAAATATGTTTTAAATTAGTACCATCTTGCTTAAAGATTATGAGAAGATTTGCATTATCACGAATCATGTGTTTAGGAATTTTAGCATAAGTCTGGCAGAGGTAGAAGCAGTCAATATTTGAATGTCTACCCATGGAGAAGTAGTCTCTGATATTATCCTGCTTATCGTTAGCAACATCATCAAATATGAAAATAGAATTGGGTAACGCCTCAGTTACCTTTACAACGTCGCTATTGTTTGAAAATTTAAAATATCCAATACCTTTTAGTCCTTTTAATAACCGTTCAAGGTATTGATACTTGGGTTGTTGAAGCGACTTTGAGTATACATAAATATTTTCAAATCTCACACCGTTAGGACTTTCTACGAGACTAAGCAGTACGTTTGTTTTACCGCAATTCGAGGGTCCGCAAATTATACTACGAATTGTAGATGGAAGTCGGGATCCATGACGTTTACTCCTTCCTCCACAACCCCCACCGACAATAAAACGATCGGCGTTGGAGACACGAATGTGCAGTGGTTGCTTTACGAAATCCATAACTGTAAAACTCTATGATCATGCAAGCTATTTATAGGCTCGAAGCAGATTATCTCATCAGTTCTCATTATGTCGTTGTTAATATTAGATGTGCTACGTTTGGAGGATTTAACTATTGAGCAGCTTTAATACATTCCAAAAATTTTACTATTGAAGCGCTTTCCAAACAGTATTCGACTTGTTTGGTGTAAATTACCTGAGCATATTCGTGCAGATCTTGAAGTGCAACAATATCGTGCCTGTGCGGAACATTATAATTTACCTAATCAAGATCATTTTGATGGAATACCGCCTTCAATAAAAAATTGCTGGATGTGCCAACGAACCCGTTAGGAAAGCATGACATGATGAGATATGGTTGTGGATCTTTTTTCAATAAGCTGCTAAATAAACTACCCTTCGAGCTGCATGTACCTGGCTACAATTATTGCGGTCCAGGTACTCGCCTTCATGAACGGTTAGCACGTGGTGATCGAGGAATAAACCCTCTGGATGATGCTTGCCGTGAGCATGATATCGCATATTCAGTATATAAGGACCTGCCCTCGCGTCATCATGCTGATAAAGTACTTGCACGCCGTGCACGACAACGTATCATAGCTAGTGACTCATCCGTAGGTGAACGAGCGACAGCGACTGCTGTCTGGGCATCAATGAATGCAAAACGGAAACTCGGCTTAGGATTGCGAGTGTCTAGAAAAAGTACGAAGAAAAGAAAAATTCATGTACCGAAAAAACGAGGTGGTTTATTGAGGAAAAAGTCACTTACTAAAACAAAACGGGGGGGTTTATTACCATTGCTTCCGCTGCTTAGTGCGGTGGGCGCATTAGCTGGCGGTGCAGCAGGTATAGCAAAGGCTGTAAACGACACCAAAGCAGCCAAAAAACAATTGGAAGAAATGCATCGACACAATCGCTTAATGGAAGCGAGACGGGGACAAGGTTTATACCTCGCACCATACAGTCGAATAGGAGAGGGAGTGAAAAGGAAAAGGAAAAGAAAATAAATGGACTTCCTAAATCTGGACCTACTAGTAATATGCAATTATCAAACGTCTGCCGTAAAATACCGCATTGTCGGGGAGTCTTTATGCGTACATCTCTACCTCAAAATGTGCAACGCAATGAGTGCGCAATTGTGAATCTTTATGACGAACAAGGTCCTGGAACACATTGGGTCGCTTACGTTAAACGTAATAAGCACGTTAAGTATTTCGATTCCTTCGGAAATTTAAAACCTCCAATTGAACTTGTGGAATATTTTGGACCTTCTGCTATAATCTACTACAACCACGACCAATATCAATCGTATGATTCAAGCATATGCGGTCAGTTGTGTGTCAAGTTTCTACGTGAACAATGTCTTTAACAGTTACACTCTCTGGCCGTGACTCGGTATTGGGGTCAGATTTTTTCCCCCCGATCGATCTTCGAGATGGACATTATGAACTCGGTCTCGTAGACTTTCAGAGCTTCAATTCAATCTCTAATGTTGATGAGACAAACAATATATTTTACGCTGGTGATCAGGAGCTACTATACCTACAGGTTGTTATGAGCTCAATGCTATAAATGACTTTTTACGTGCTCAGATGTTCGAAGGTGATGAAGAAGTAATTGTTCTACGTGCTAATAATAATACATTAAAAAGTGAAATAAAGTGTAAATATCAGATTGATTTTACACAACCTAACAATATAGGCTCTTTGTTGGGTTTTTCATCAGATCGTGTTATTCCACCGAACACACTAGCTGAATCAGACGAGCCCGTAAACATTATAAGAGTAAATATTCTACGAATTGAATGCAACATTACAGCTGGTGCGTACACAAACGGTAGACCTCGACATGTTATACATGAATTTTTTTCGAGTGTTCCGCCAGATTATAAAATCGCAGAAACACCGAAGAACGTCATTTACTTGCCAGTCATTGCGAAAGTAATTGACCGTCTCACCTTGCGTATTCTCGATCAGGAAGATCGTATAGTAAATTTCGGAGGTGAAGAAATCACAATTCGTTTACATATTAGAAAATGTTGATTTACAAAAATACTTATAAATCACCGATACTCGATGAGCCTATCAGTCCAACTGCTGCAGCAGGACAGAATACATTGAGTGAAGGTAACGCTGGAGGACAAAATACATTGAGCGAAGGTAACGTTGGAGCATCATTAACAAGAAGAAATATCACCTTTCTACAATCACTGGGTTTCAACGTTAGAAATAAAAATGGATCCATTAGATGTAACCGCTCAACCGGTGTTCGACAATCGCATCACTAAAATGGAAATGCATGCATACAATCCTTATGCAAATGCCTCATTGGGAAATAGTGATGAAATTCGAATTCCTATACAACAGCAAGATTTAATTCTTCTACCCTGTGAAAGTTATCTCTACATTGAGGGAAAGATAATCGTTGGAACCCGTGCTCCAGATGCAACAGCCCAAGATGTCGTAGGACTTGACTGTAATTGCATGGCATTCTTGTTTGATGAAATTCGTTATGAATTGAATGGTATTGAGATTGATCGCTGTAAGAATATGGGTATTACTAGCTCCATGAAGAATCTCATCTCCTTAACTGCTGAGGAAAGTGCAAGTCTACGTCATTCAGGATGGTTTCTAACAGATCACAGGTCTACGAATCATTTCAACTTTTGTGTACCATTGCAAATGCTGTTGGGTTTTTGTGAAGACTACAGAAGAGTTATAATAAATGCACGTCATGAACTCGTTCTTATTCGAGCACGTGATGATATAAATTCACTACATTCTTCGAGAAAAATCATCAACTCCAAAATTGATTTGCAAAAAGTGCAATGGAGGATTCCTCATGTATCACTGAATGATTATACAAAACTTAAATTTCTACGTTTGATTGAGCAAAACAAAAGTTTAACCATGGCTTTTCGTTCCTGGGAACTCTACGAATATCCACTTCTACCTGAAACACAGAGGCATACATGGGCCGTAAAAGCTGCAACACAATTGGAGAAACCTCGATATGTTATACTAGCATTTAGACAAAATAAGAAGAGTACGCAGCATTTGGAGGTGCTTAGATTCAATGACAGTTCTGTTCGTGATGTTAAAGTCTATCTGAATTCAGAATTTTATCCATATGACCGAATTGATAGTGATAGCGAAAAAAACCGTTATTCTGTACTATATGATATGTATGTTAAATTTATCCATTCATATTATGCAGGAGAAAAACAGTCGAAACCAATGCTTAATTACAAAAACTTTGTGGAATACGGTCCTCTCTTCGTCATCGATTGTTCGCATCAAAATGAATCTATAAAGTCAGGTACTGTTGATGTTAAAATTGAGATTGATTGTACTAGAAATATTCCAAGTAATACTACTCCGTTTTGCTTAATTATACATGATAAAATCGTTGAATATAACCCGCTTACTAGTATTGTTAGAAATGTAAGTTAATAGACTAGATTTATATGTATCTTACTAATGTAGTGAGGGATAAAGAAAAAATAAATAAATAAGATATAATAAACATTTATTAATGTCATTCCTTAAAAACATTCCTTACAAACATTTCCAAAATTTATCTTATGATTATCATTGGGTAACTTTAAATTCTAAATTATTGTATCGTCCTCCAACATATAAGATTTTTAATGTATTCGCTGATGCAGCATTTTGAAGTTCTTTGATTAGTTCAGGCGACTCCAGTAATTTCATCATCCTTGAGGGTAGGAAGAACCATTCGTCGGTAGCCAGCTTCGCTATTAATTTCTCTCCATATTTGGTCTTAATTTTCACTAATTCAGTGATTTGATACTCCTTATTCTCCTCAAAAGTATTCAGCTTTACGAAAGTCTTAGGTTCGTAAGTTACACTTGCAAGTGCATTGATCTTGGTTAAATCCATTTTTCTGTGAACAAAAAAACATAGAAATTGAGAAAAGAAAAAACTTTGAAATAGAATAGCAAGAAAAGAGAATAATAAAAGAATAATTCTTACCACCCAAAAAGAGTTTCTGTGGTACAGCAAGGAAAATATTCGGAATATAGCTTTGCACTGGATCTTTCACCTCCTTGAAGCTTCTAATGAAAACTGACTGACTGAAATTTCCCGATTGCTAACAACAAGGGTTTTAAAAATGGTGGAAGGGATGAGATGCATTCTTATTGGAAGTTAATATTTGGGTGGTTGGGTATTCTTGCCCGCCTACGAAATTTGCGTCAAACAAGTCGTAACACGTTACAAGCGGTTTCTCCTGAATTCTTTTAATTGCATAATCATGTTGTAGACTTTTCTAAAGTGAACTGGGGAAAATTTGCGTCAAACAGGTCATGACACGTTACCAGTGGTTTCTCCAGAATTCTTTTAATTGCATAAACGTGTTGCAGACTTTTCTTAAGTGAAACGGTAAAATTTACGAGCACTTTCCTCTCGATAGCTAGGCATATAAAAAATTGAGAGAATATGAAAAAATCGAGGATTTAAAAGGTCATAAATCAAGTAACAAGTCATGACATGACATGATCTCAGGCGTCAGGTACTCGAGCATATCCGTTCTAGAAGATATCAGCACACTCAGCAATCAGTTCTCCAATCGCTAGAATGGTGCCAATACAGCTTCTTAATGTCTAGGTAAAAGTTATGTTTTGCTTTACCCTTCAAAAAATTGAAGTGCACTGACAACTCTTTCCCTTTCTAATACCTAGCCTGCTTGTTAGATGGATCGTATGATATGCTTACCTGAAAAGCTAAAAATGGCTAAAAGATAAGTCAGGGAAGGCTATAAAAATTCTTAAAACTGTTTTTTTATTCAATAACTAAAGTTTTACTATCAGTTACTCATCCAGTCTCCATGTCTCATCCTCCTCCTCCTCCTTCTCCTCCTCCTTTTTCATCCACATCCTCCTCTTGAAGGCTAGCTTCTCTATAGCCGTATCCCGTGGTACCGCGAATGTATAATTTTAGTCAAACATCTTTTTATCACTTTAACTAATTCGCTCGTAGAAAGGTAAATGATTTCTTGAATGAAAGTCTAGAGAGAGGGTCCATAGAAGGAGAGAATAGTGGGAGGGTCTAGGATTGGTTCTGAATGGTCAAATAGTACCCTCTAAGGACATACTATAAGTGTGGTTTATCTGTGTAGCAGAGTCGGAAATAGTTAGGCTACGTAAGGTAACTAACCATCGACTTCGAAGGATGAAAAAACCTTCCCTTAACTAGGGTCCCGTAGGATAACTAACCAACGGTACCATAGGGTGAAAAATACCCCCTCCCTAACCAAACCCGGTCCCACTATAAGACCTTCCAACTGTGACATAGGGTGAAAAATACCCCCTACCTAACCAAACTCGGTCCCACTATAAGCCTTCCAACTGTGACATAGGGTGAAAAATACCCCCACCCTCCCTAACCGAACGCGATCCCACTATAAGACCCTTTCCTTCCTCATCCCCACCACTACCATACTAAGAGAGTCTTATCCCCACCCATCCCCCTTCCACACCACAAAACAGCTTCCCCCACTCCCTGTCATCGGAACCGCATAGCTTCTCTACTTGCCTCTCCCTTCTTTCCCCTCCCACAGGCTAGTCGAGTAGCAGATTCACGTTCACCGTGCGTCGCCTGCCTGGGAGGGAAAGAGAGAAGAGACAAAAGCAGTGTTTTATGTTTTCGTCTCGTACAGGCTCATTTTTGATGGGAAAAATCTGAAATTAATTCAGCATCTTCCTCATTTACTATATTTTCGACTAAAACAAGAAAAAAGTTGGTCGAATTAATAGTTTGGCTGTGAAAAATGTTTGAATGTTACAAAGTGTAGATTGGACAAGGACAGACGAACTACGGCACGCGTTACTCTCTTTCCAACAGCAGCTGAGCTCTGAAAATTGATGAATACATGATTTTGGGATGGTAGATGTAGAAAATAACATCTACTTTAAAACAAATGCTTATTTTCTTGAACATTTCTTCGATTTTTACCAGGAAACACAGCGAGGCATCAAATAGTTCGTTTATCTTTTTTCAACCAACGCTGAGTAACTTTCAAACATTTTTTACAGCTAAACTATTAATCCGAGTGACTTCTTTTTTGTTTTAGCTGAAAGTGTGGTAAATGAAGAACATGCTACATTATTTTCAGATTTTTCTCATCAATAATAAGTGTATACGACCGAAATTAGTACAACGCTGCATTTGACGCCCCTCTTTCCACTCCACAAAGCTATTACGCCACCGTGAAATCGAGTTTCATGATTATTGCGCGGTATGAGGTAAGGGGTATGCTCTGCTCGCTAGCCGGTGAGACGGAAAGAGACGCGAGGGGAATGCAAGTCTCCCGAAAGGAATTTTCATACTACGGGCTTACTTGTAGGTGGAAAAATCTGAAAAAAATAAGGCATATTCATCTTTAGACAGACTATCGTCTAAAACAAAGATATTCTCAATCGGACCAATGGTTTGGCAATAAGAATTGTTTAATCCATAACTTGCATTCCCTTCGCTTCTTCTTCCGTCTCGCCCGCTAGCGAGCGGAGCATTCCCCTTACCTCATACCGAGCAATAGCCTAGAAGCTCGGGTTCACACTGCGAAAATGCTTTGGTTGATTTGGTACGGGTGGTGAGGGGAGGGTGCGGCAAGAGCAGCGTTGTACTAATTTCGGTCGCACACGCTCATTATTGATGGGAAAAATATGGAAAAATTATAAAGAGCTCCTGATTTGCAACATTATCATCTAAAACAACAACGAAATTGATCCGACCGATAGTTTGGCTGCAAAAATTATTTGAATATCATCGATTGTTGGTTGGAAAAGGAGATTCTACAGTTTGCGTCGATTCTCTCTGTCATTAAGTGAGCAATCAAAACAGTAATTTCTATTCTTTTAAGCTAAAATCTATATCACAACATCTACCTTGATAATTATCATTTTATCTTCTTGATTTCGTTTATATATTTGAGATTTGTTGCTAGAAAGAATAGGAGACAGAAATCACTACGTTTATCCTTTTTCAAACATCTTCTCTGTTAGATTTATACATTTTTTGCACCTAAACTATAAGTCCGATCGTCTTTGTTGTTGTTTTAGCTGAATGTGTAATGAACAAGGCATCCCTCTCCTTGTAACGTCAGCTTCAGCATTCTCAAATATTGTATGTAATAATAATTCTGGGAAGCCTTATTTTGTTTCGAATACTATTATTTACAAAATCGTGTATTTACAGTGCCCTCTTTTGGGTAAAATAATATTAGAAAAAGTGTTCTGTTTTACCGACATTACGTCTCTTTAGAGCAAATTTCATCATAATTACTAATTTTCAAACTACAGCGTTATTTGTGAACCGATTTTCGATTTTGAGGATATTTTGGAATCAGCAAAATAATGTCTTTGGGATAAAACAGCGAAATCTTTAGATTTTAGCTTCATTAAATTTTAATATTTCTTTATTAATTTTCATATATATATTTTTTTTAATTTTACAGTATTTCTTTGTTTTATCCCAAAGCTGCTATTCTGCCGATTCCAAAACCATCGTAAATTTGAAAATCGGTCCATAAATAAAGCTGTAGTTTGAAAACTAAGATTTGAGGTGGAACCGCTCTGTAATGTCGGTATAGACCTTACTCTTAATGATAATGCTTATAAAATTCTTAGCGCAATCTTTCATAATGGTACAACTATTGACGAAGGAAACTACATTTCTATGCTACGTCATAGTGGTTCTTCTTGGATAGTTGTAGATGATGAAAAGATAACCAATACGAATTGGCCTCGTAATGCAACAATTATTTACATATTATTTCTTGAAAAAATGTTAATTAATTAAAACATGCATTTTACTTAATTATTTTTATATGTTGAAAGTATGTTTATTGATTATGAAAAATTTAATGAAATATTTATTATAGTGAAACTGAAAACATTAAAAAAGTCGCCTGGGCATTAATTATAAAGTTCATTTATGCAAAATGCATTACAAATATCAATAAATTCAATGTGATGACTGTGATATTTTTTCAATATTAATATATATATTTTTATTAGTTAAGCAATGCTGTTACAAAACATGAGAAGTGTGGAATTTTTTTTTAAATTCTGTAGAATTTAAAAAAATAATTAAATTTTTTAAATATTATACTCTTACAAAACGTTATGAAATCCCCCAAAAAACAGACTTCGACTGTAAAAAAAGGCGGCAAGTACATAAACCATCTAGCATAAATAATATAGTAAAATTATCCAATTAAAAAACGTAGTGAAATCCAATTATTAGGCAAATATATTTTATTACCTTAGCAAAAGTTAAATTTTCGAAAAAAAGGAACAAAGAAGTCACTTGCCGGGCACGTAATGTCCATGAACAGTGAGAAATAGAATCGTTTGTGGTTCGGCTAACTTCACTCTGTATTTTAACATCAAAATTGCTATACTACGCTATAACTGAATCTCACACACGATTCAATTTCCCACTGTGCATGGACATTACGGGCCCGGCAAATAACTTAGTTGTTCCTTTTTTTTTCAAAAATTTAACTATTGCTAAGGTAATAAAATGTATTTGCCTAATATTTGGATTTCACTACGTTTTTTAATTGGATAATTTTACTATATTATTTATGCTAGATGGTTTATGTAATTGCCGCCTTTTTTTACAGGCGAAGTCTGTTTTTTGGGGGATCGATATGACTGACTAATTGAGGAATAGATTGTTTTGATGTATGCAATTTATAATTCAAGGTGTTAAAATGATTTGTTAAATCTGTTATTAATGCTAGCTCACAAAGGGAATCTATATATTCTAAAAATGATTTGAACTCATTATACATTGCTGATGTCATTGCTATAATTTGCAAGAACATCATTATTTTATTCTTTAAAGCGAAAAACCTTTCTAAACATTGCCCTGCACTAAGCCAACGAACATCAGAATATAAAGGTATATCCTTATAGAGTGAATCATGCTCAGCTAAAAATAATTTAAATTGACGATGAGTTAATGATCTATTTCCTCCTTTAATGAAATTTATAATTATGGTGACCATTTTCATTGCAGCATTAATCTTTATTGCTTTGCCACATAATCCTTCTTGATGAATAATGCAATGGATTAAAGGAACTTTTATATTTCTTTGAAATAGCTGCCCATCAAATCCTTTTCTAGTTCCTACCATAGACGGTGCACCATCCGTAACGATACATGAACACTTGGAAAAATTAATATTAAATTTTTCAAAAGTGTTTTCTACCGCGCTAAAAATATCTACGCCTATCGTTGTACCATGTAACGGGAAGAAATCTAATAACTCTTCAGTATAAGAAAAGTCATCTTGTACAATGCGCACAAATATATTTAATTGACTGACATGACGGTTGTTAGTACTTTCGTCGAGGTACAATGAAAAATATACACACGACTGTAGCAGAGACTTAAATTTTTCATCAATAGAACCAGCTATTACTTGCACTCTGGAAGCAAACGTTTTATCGCTCAATGGAATTTGAAGAACATCATCAACCGTCAAAGATCCTCGAAATGCATTTACTGCTTTAAGAAGACACGATTTAATAAATTCGCCATCAACAAAAGGCTTATCACGTTGAGCAATAAGCAAAGAAATATCGTAGGAAGCTTTACGAGCAAATGAGGATGTTTGGGCAGCAATATCCAAATTTGGAGGTTCATCAGAATATTGTTTAAGAACTAGTTTCAATCCTTCTATTAAATTTCGTCTTTCATCATCTTTATAAATTGAATGATTATATTTCGACATGTGCTTTGAAGAATAATGTTTTTCTATAGTAAATTTAGAAACTATGGATGGCTCATAATGGCAAATCAGACATACCGTTTTGTTGGATATATAAGCGAAGAATTTGTCTTCTCAGCAACTGTTGAAACGCTGATTATATTTTTGATTTCCACTCATTTTATCACTCTAACTGTCAATAAATTAGAGAATTCACAACACAGAACCAGCAAAATCAAGGAAGAAATCGATATCACTTGCTATCAAAAGAAAGAAATTTTGATGAACAAAAGAAAGAAGAGAAGATTTATTTCGACCTCTAAATTACAAAATCGCACAATCGGAGACCTAATCGACTAATCCGTTCTAATGACCGTTTATTGTGACACTTTAAACGGCAATAATCATCTATCGAACAACTGCTGATATTTGGCAATGTCAATAATATTGTTGTTATACTGAAAAAGTTCATTGGGAGACTGAAAATGATACTAAAATATTTAAACCTTCTAGTCAACCTCTTGAGTATAATAACAACACAGGGTGCTCGTTAGAAAAGTTTCCAGTTGATTATTTCGAAATCCAATAATTTTTCAAAAAATGTTTCATACAAAAGTTTTATGGTTCAAAAGGGGACATAAAATGTTATCATTAGATTGATTTTCAAATTGTGTTTCAAAAACATATGAAGGTCACCTTGAATTTTTTAAATAACCTACTATTTATTATTGCATATTCTTTTAGCTTATCTCAAGAGCTTTTCAAAACACTATATGAAAGTAACATTCCTTCTAGCAGTTCACTAGATATTGTGACGCTACTGGCTGTCCTTGGGGATAGTATAGAAGGGGAGGGAGGAGTGATCCCTCACCGATCGCGTTCGCGTCCCAATAAGCGACTTCCTACAAGACCCGGGCGCCTTCGATGTAATGTTAAAATTACCCGAATATATATATATATATATATATATATATATATACATATATTTTTTTTGTTATGACGACTTGAATTTTTATATCAAAAAACCTCTAAATTCAGTAATTGAAAATTGGTAATAACTTCAATTCTGATTATATATCACTGAAGACAGAGCTGAACTGAAGATACAAGCCCACAATGAAAGAAAATTATCTACACTTTTATATATATGTAATTGGAAGTATATGTATATTTGTCGTGGAAGAACAGTTGTATATGTTTTTAAAAAATATGAAATAAAAACAATTACTCTCCGTGCTATGTAGGTCTAAGTAGATTTTGTATTTTTTAAAGAAATTGGAAGCTACATGATTTTTTGTCAACACAAACACCTTGTGCCCTGCTAATCCTATTATCACGCGAATGTATGATTCAACGGAAATAATTATTTCAAAAATTGTCTCAACGCGTCGTTTTATCACCTTAAAAGAACAGCATTAATTGGATATACTTACAAAAAAATTTGTGCACAGGTGGCTTGGTTCCTATTATTTGGTGTAGATACAAATGGTATCTTTCTTGTGCATTATTTGTCCTATCTATTGATTTATAAACGGACATTACTTCAGGCAAGGTTTTCATGATCCATTGCCTTCTATAATACATGAGGAATGGAGAAATTATATCGAATAATTCCTCATATTCCTCAGCTTCCTCGCACAATTGAAGGAAGGCATCTTGAATGAATGCAGGAGGCAGGAAGCATAAATTGATAATTTTTCTAATTATCTTTTTCAAAATGTTTGCATCATTCTGATCCAATTCTTGAATGATACGTTGGATCCCCATTTTTCTTAGCTTCTTTCTGATATTCTGTAAATTAAGTAATTATGTCGGGATTGCTATCTTATGAAGGATCAATTACATAAAGCAAAAACTATGGTACATTTCTGTTTAGTATTAATTCGGATTTTGGAAAAATTTGAAGTTAATAATATCAGAAGAAACTAATTATATAATTAAAAAACTACTAAATAATTGCTCTTACATATATCAAGTGAAAATAACATCCTGTAATTTGACATGTTGGAAAAACCTTCTTTATGGAACCATATAAACCAACTTCATAATCGGCCATGAATTGCACTAAGGTCATTTGCGGAGCAATGTGCCGTTTTATCATTATAAATGTTTTTTCATATAATCGTTTGGTTTTCCTCGACATTATTGCCCATGCAATAGGTATGAGCTGGAAGAAATATTAATAATAAATAATTAAGGAAATTTTTATTAGTTAAAATACTAATAAATATCTGCAAGGTGCATTATCCTAAAGAATTTTCAATTGAATTAAATATCTTTAGATCGAATGAGAGAGAGAGAGAACGAAATAAAGTACAATGCAATTTAAGTATGCGTGATATTCTAATTTTATAATATATATAACTTAATAATTCATACAGCACCATATATGACGGGAAATCATATTTCAGTCGTCTTCTAGCCACCTTTTAGTCTTTTGTATGACTAAAAGATGTGTATAAAACGATTTTTAGTCAGGGGTGCTGTATGGGGAAATAATTATATTTTAATAATTTCAGTCAAAGCTCGAAAATTTTTGCACGTTTAGGTTGTTTACTATAATCACTAACAGGAAATCCCTATTATTAACTATAGCAAATAGCTGAAATGTTAAAATAATTCCGAGCTCTGATTTAAGACAAACGCACTTTCGTATACGAAACAAGTTTTCTTGTTATATTAAATATGACATAAAACCAAACCTTTTCATATCTTTTCGTTAAAATCGTTAGCAACTGATAAGCACCTTCTACTCGTGGCCTTGTCTTGTATGTTGCATCAGCGAAAAAACAAGTTGCATTTTGTACAATTTCTTCGTTAAATGTGTGACAACCAAACACAATTGACACGTGGTCTTCATTGAAATTGTCAACATATTTAAAAATGTGTGATTTGTAGTCCTTATCATTGCATTTAAAATGTAACATTTGCTGCCAAATGTTATTATCATTTAATAATATGTCGATGTCAGATATATATTTCCTGGTAGGGGAGGCCTCGATAATTGACACCATTTTTGTAAACTGTACTTTATTTCGTTGAATGCCAAAAATTGAGTGTCTTCTGGAAAACTGAAATTCAAAATTACACCATGATTAATTTCTTTCTTGTTAATATAAAATAATGTAGTTGCGGCTTATAGTACAAAAAAATGTTGGAAAATTTAATTTGCTTTAAAGTACACTTTCATCTACTAGAGACCGTCAGCCACTTCAAATCTACTACAAACTTTGTATAAAAATTAAAAATTATATAATTTTCTTTTTATAATCGTGGAATAATATTAATGGCGCTGATAATACCCGAAAGTTTCAGCCAACCATTGATAACAACTGCGAATTACTAGATTTTACCAAGATTAATTTTTAACGTGTTCTAAATAAAATTGAATATTAGCAGTTTGAAAAATTCTTGAGACTGTTGACTTTAAAAGGAAATGAAGTTTTATAATTAAAGAAGAGAGCATTGTTTGACGGGTAATAATAAATATTACATACTTTTGTAATAATTGACCATACACTTCTTGGGGGGTTGTTAATGTTTCTTGTGAATACTTAAATGCAGTTTCCCTTGTAACGTTGTGGATTCCATACGGATCCACCCGTTAATAAGTCTATTTGAATGTCGCGCCGCGGCGATAGGCGAACAGCGCCGCTGTAGTAGCCTAGTGGCGCCGCCTGTGGGCCCTCAGAGATAGCTCCGAGGAGGAGATTCATTCCCTGCTAACCCAGCGACGAGTACTCTCGCACAGGACTTTCGAAGAATTTTCCCCGGAAAAAAAAGGGGGCAAGAACACGGTGGTTAAGCCAAGGGAGCGAGAGAGCCCTAAGGACACGCTGTAGGCCGTAGCAGTCTGTGAGTGAAACAGAGCGGTAGAATACCAGGTACCTGTACAGGTTGTTATTTTTCGCGTGCGAAAACTCTGCCCGGCCATGTGCAACCAGCCGGGGGAGTCGTAGAACATAAGAGGTGCGCGATCGGATCAACGCTTCTTTGTCGCGATCGAGAGAAATAAAAGAGAGGCCCGGGAAAGTTAGCCTACGCGGGAGTAATAGGCTGGTGTAATATCCCGAAAGTACGTAGGCAAGAGTACGACGATTAAGCCTCTGTGAAAGAAAAAGAGAAAATCACTGTCATGTTTGCCAGCTCAGGCGATCCTGAGCCTGGAGTCTCGTGCCGGGACGAGCCTTAATAAATTTTAAGGTAAAGTTGTTTGTCGCGAATAAGCATAGCCTGGGGGTGGCCCCGTAGGGCCTGGCGCCCAACACGCTCCAGGAGCGTAACTGAGAAAGAAATTCCCCCTGGTCAGAGAAAGAGAAACAAAAAAAATAGTATTCATGTAATTACCGCTTAATACTAGCCTGATGTTTCCCTCCGTTAGGCGGGTAGAAGGGGAAAGGCGAGACTTACTGTAGAAGTAGTAAAGTGACATAGTAGTAATAAAGGAAATAGTATATAGAAAAAAAAGGAAGAAAAAAAAATTTTTTTTGAATATCTTTCCCCTGAAAATAGAGCGAGTTACACCCTTAGTTTAGCAACTTTTAAGTATTCCTGGTCAGCTTCATGCAAATTATGGTTGCTCGTTACAATTAATTCATTATTGTCCGTTTTTTTTGCTCGACCACTACATAAACGGTCTTTGCATCTGAAATAACTGAAAATACGCGAAATATAGTTGACGCAGAACGTAATTATTAAGCAGGAATGTTTTTCTTAAATGATTCTGAAGCGTTGTGCATCTATTTCAAAATCACATGCTCTAATAACTTGGAGCCATCTTCCTGAAAAGTACTATGTACGCGAAATAACGATTTTTTTGTCTGTTCGACTTATTTATATATTATTTCCCTAAAATAGTAAAATTCACTTGAAAAACTTACGTTATACATTCACCTCTTGAATTTGTATATTTGCGGATCATATGGTAGGTGAACCCTTAAAAAAAAACTCCACTAGTCTTCCTTATTTTATAATTATCCCTTTTCACAAAAGTACGCTCACAGCACTTTTTGTATAAAACGTTCAAGTTTTGATTAATATACATTATCCGACTGTATATAAATTGGTAAAGCAAATCTCACGACACACAAGATATGAATGTAGTTATTAAATTAACATAGAAACGTTATTCAATTTTTTTTAGATATATCGATTACGCTCAAATAAAAATCGATTGAGATTTAATGATTTTTGTTTCTAATTATATATATAAATGTATTCAGACATACACATAAGGGCGAGTATGATAAAGTAACTTGTATAAAGACGATGACGTCTTTGTAAATCATTTTACAATTAATTTTAATATATATTTTTAAACTCATTAAATGTAAGTTCTCTAATTTTCGAGTATTTTAAAAAGCCAAAGTAGCTTGTGGTAACTCTTAATATTTTTATAAATACATTTTTCAGATTACAAAATACACATTTAAAAATATGAAAAATGATCAATTTGGCCCATAGGTATACGATAATAAAGGTTGTCCTTAGACATGAATCATGTTTCGGCTTAGAAAAATTCCATTTATTTACCATTATACATATGTATGATATGTTAGTAATTAGAAACATTAGTAGAACATATAGCAGGACTTCAAAAGCTTTAGCATAGATCGAAGCAGGCAACCGCATTGTTATATTAATATTTTAATTTATAAGATCATGATAAAAACGTCCTCTCGTATATGCTTCATTAAGGAAGACTATTACGCAACATTCTCTCCATATCTACATTAAGCCAACCTCTTTTCTTAAATAACTAATATTATTGATATTCATATATAAAATGCATTCAAACATGATTCGTTGTGGTTTTCCTTATGTTTCGCTACAGGTTCAATTCTATAACAAAGCTGATGAAATATATTGAATTGACGAATAAAAATGAGGATGGCAATGCCAAATCTTCTGCTTCGAATTTGGAATCCAAACATTTAGAAATGAAATAGAATCATTAAAAAATGAATTGTTATTCAGGTGTTATTTAAATAAGATTTAATTTAAATATATCAATTTGACAATTTAGTAGTAATTTTCCAAACTTGTTATATTAAAACTTATTTCCTCAGCTGTTTTAGGACCAGTAAATGTTAAGATTTTACTTCCAGTATTCGGTTTGGATAATTATCCTGCATTATAAATGAAGATGAAAGAAAATCTTATCTTGGTTCTACGTAGGGTAAAATATAATGAATTAACCTTTCAATATAATTTTATTTTTCTTCGTTTGATTACGTTTATATATTATACTGCGAATTATGAAAGATTTATTGCAATAGATACTTTACAAACAAAATCATGTGATGTACTTTTTCCATTTGTACAAATTATGATGTTTATAAAAAAATCAAGGCTCGTGAATGGAGTCATTTTAAAAATCAATTATATACATTTGAACATATTAAAGAATGATTTTTTACTACTCTCAACATTTTTCCATATATAATACTCGTGTCAAATTTCTAGGGACCGCTAATCTCAGAATATCTGCCTTCCCCAATTTTGAATTATTTCCACACATGCCTCTATTTAGCGTATAAGCTTTAAACTATCGTTGAACGAAAGAAGTGCGTCTTCTGCCTGCCTTCAACAATGGTAATGGATCAGAAAAAAGAACCGGGCAAAAATTAGGAACATGACAAGTAAAGCTTAGTATTTTATTGGATATACAAATTGTTTATTGAAACCAGTTATAAATATTTCATTAATTAGATGTTTAATTAGAAACCAAAGGTTTGACCAATAGACTCGCTGCATCCTTGATTTCTCGGTTTTCATACTTTTTATGAAATTCAGAATATTCACCTGGAATTAAATAAGTTTTATAAATCAGTACAAAATATACTCCATTTGCGTTATTTTTGGTACTGGCTAAGTATAAAATTCACCAACATAAATATGTGAGTCTTTCAATAAATAGCTAGCATACAGTTTCCTAAATCCTCGAATAAATCACGACATTCCAAATCGCCATTATCAGCATAAAGTCTCAAAAATTGATCGGCAATATAAGTAATAAATTCATTATTTTGCACTTTCAACGCCCAAGTAAGAGCATTTCCCATTCGTCCTTGTTTTATGCACTTTAATCCTCGGAAATTGCAAATACTAGAAAATAATACAAATTCTTTAAATATTTATTAATTGTCAGTATGAAGAAGCCAATTAAAATACTCACCAACATAATACATGTTATTATCCTTGACAATATCTTTTATTTTATATATTCTACATTCACTTCCCATTGACAGTGATTGCAAAAGAATCTCTAATCTTGCTTTGCTTTACGTTTCACAATGCATTAGGTTAGTAGCACCACGTTGCGATAATGAGTGATTGCATATTAATGTAGTGCCGTACTCAAGTAGAAGGCATTTGTGAAATTGTTTAATAACTTCAATTTGATTTTTATCCTGAATATTAAGCTTGTCACTCTATAATAAAGTCTATCAAATGAGCTGCAAACCATCCATTCTCATTCATGTTTTGTATATTTTCTATGATCTGAGGTAAATTGCTTACTATCAAAGCAAGCGTAATGATATCTGCTAGCCTGCTTGCCTGCCATTTCTCTGCTACTTTGTTAGCATTATGAGATAGTTTATGGAGTTTGCAGTAAGGTATTGAGTAGATAAGTTTTGCAGTCAAAAGTTCAAATCAAGCTTGTGTTTACTTAGTATGCTCCAATAAAATTGCCTCATTCCCTGAAACCACAGTTCCATTAAATACTCTAGTTCATTGGTTTCCTCAGCTTAATATTATGTTAAAGAAAACCCCTCCTCTCTTTCCAGTCACGAAACGTAAGAACTGCTTCAGGCCGGGAAAAATGCATGGTGGGGTTATGGTTCTACATGTGTCAAAACAAACTTAGTGACAGTAACTGCACACATGCAGTCCAACGTTGCCAGCTCCTCAAATTTGACCATTCGGAAGATTTTATCGACAATCTGTAATACCGACTTTTGACCAATGTGAATATAGCGTTTTTAGGACATAATCTTATTTGGTCATATTCTTATTTGGTCATCTTGCATACGACCACAAAAAAAAGTTCTCTGGGAAACTGTCAGGATAACTAACCATCTGTACCCTAGAGTGATGGGAGAGGGGTAACCCTTAAGAAACTAGTCGACCCGTTGGATAACTAACCATTCGGGCCCAAGAGTCATGGGAGAGGGGGTACGCCTTAGGGAACTAGTGAACCCGTAGGATAATTAACCATCCGGGCTCTAGGGTTATGGGAGAAGGGTGAGAGACTCTCTAAGAGAGAAAGAGAGGGTGAGAGGGATCTCTCTCTCTCTCTCACACACACTCCCCACAGCCAAGACACTTCCTCCGCACACCCGCACTCCCCCTCATCGCCCAATATACCCCAGCTCTTAAGACACTTCCCCCCCCCTCCCCCGCACACCCGCACCCCCTCATCACCCAATATACCCCAGCTCTTAAGACACTTCCCCCCGCACACCCGCACCCACCCTCACCTCCATGTCACAGAGACACTTCCCCCCGCACACCCGCACTCCCCTTACCATCGTGTCACAGGAACCGCCTAGCTACCACTACTAGAGTATAGAAACAATAGACAAATATTTCGTATTCTGATGTCAGCGACAAGATTACTTGTGGACGACTTTTAAGGCCTAAATGTCTGAAATTAGTAACAAGACATTATAGGGACGTCTTTAGGATCTGAATGCTGTGCGGGATATTTTACGAAGCTAAAGCTAGCGTTCGATGCGAGCAATTCGATAAAGCTCAACATAGCCTGAAGTAAACAAGCAATGAAAACAAAAAAATATGCATCTTCTTCCTTATTTCACAAGGAACAGATCCATATAGGTTAAAAAGTGGACCCGGCAAGGGAAACAGCTGAAAAAAAATTGTAGATGCCTAGAATGCGCGACCTTTTTGCAGATTTCTCTATGTTTTAGCAAAATTTAACCCCGCTGCTACCCACAGAAAATTCGTCAGTTAATTAAACAAGTATGCATCTTCTTTCTTATTTCATAAGAAAGATATCCATATAGGTTAAGCAGTGGAGCCGGCAAGGGAAATAGCCGAAGAAAATTAGTGAATTCGGATTATAATAAACGTAAAATATTTGTGAGTACGTCGCACATTTTTAGATTCTATAATTTTTTCAGCTATTTCCCTCGCCGCTTACAACACTTCTTAACCTATATGGATCTCTTCGTTATGAAAAGAGGAAGATGATGCATATTTTTTTAATTGGCTAACAAACTTTCTATTGGCAGCAGTGAGATAAAATTTAAGCGAATAATAGAAAACTGTATGAATAAGTCGCACTTTATTACTTTCAATCATTTTTTTCACCTCTTTCCTTTGCTGGCTCCACTGTTTAACCTATATGGATATCTTTCTTATGAAATAAGAAAGAAGATGCATACTTGTTTAATTAACTGACGAATTTTCTGTGGGTAGCAGCGGGGTTAAACTTAGCTAAAACATAGAGAAATCTGCAAAAAGGTCTCGCATTCTAAGCATCTACAATTTTTTTTCAGCTGTTTCCCTTGCCGGGTCCACTTTTTAACCTATATGGATCTGTTCCTTGTGAAATAAGGAAGAAGATGCATATTTTTTTGTTTTCATTGCTTGTTTACTTCAGGCTATGTTGAGCTTTATCGAATTGCTCGCATCGAACGCTAGCTTTAGCTTCGTAAAATATCCCGCACAGCATTCAGATCCTAAAGACGTCCCTATAATGTCTTGTTACTAATTTCAGACATTTAGGCCTTAAAAGTCGTCCACAAGTAATCTTGTCGCTGACATCAGAATACGACATATTTGTCTACTGTTTCTATATACGCCAAAATAGCAATCGATATAGAAATCCAAGTTTAGCTGAATGGTGCAAACGTCGGACAGCTGTACGTGAGATTGGCATCGGTTTCAGGTTCGAGTCCCACCGCGGAAAAAAAATTTCATGCAGTTAAATTAATTAATATCTGTATTAATCGGTAATCATAATAACAAATATATGAAAATAAATAAATAAACGAATTAACTATAACCTCCCGCGTAAAAAAATTTCGACTTGCAAAGCGCTTGGATTCGGCTGGAAAGATCCTCGAAAGATCTTGGAAAGGTCTTTCAAAAGTATTGGAAAGTAGCTTGCTCTGTCCCGCCAGCAAGACAAGTTCCGAGCTCTTGGCAAGCGCTTTCGAAGATCTTTAAAAAATTTTTAAAAATCCATTAAAAAAAATTAAAAAAAATTTGTAATGGATAGGTCAGGCTATTGGCCGTTCACTTTTTTAAACGAAATAGAACTTATATCATAGTATCATCCATTGAAAAAAGAAAAAAATGTAATTAATTTGTATTTTCCACTGACACTGTCTCAACTTCTACTGCATGAAAAAAAAGCAACATGAACTATAAATTTAAATTAATCTTTGGATAATTAAAAGAACAGTTTCAAGAACGAAGATAAAATCGCAATTGTATAGCCTGAGACAATTCCAATGGGATAACGTATAAAGAAATAATGCAATTTTACAAATACCATATGCAAATATACTTTAATATGTTGCAATAATATAATTGAAAATACAAACTCCATTATTATCATAATTCTATATTGCACAGAATAACTGCCAAGGAACAACCAACTTTCGTTAAAGGTAGGGGTTCTCCGATAGGAACGACTAAATGTTACATAAATATGTTTTGTCAAACAAAACTAAAGAGAACAATCGACATTGAATTAAACAATTATAATAATTTCAACTAGAATATCGTAACGTAATATTTAATGCGTAATCTACATTTTCAGATTTCTAACTGTCCACCGCGACATTAATAGCTAATATGGTCGGATGGAAGAGTTGACACTCCACAAGCGTTGGTATTATACAAGTACATTTTGGTTACATTTAGCATTGGCAGCTAATAAGAAGCAATTACATCAATTTGCTCTATAATGCAAGTCTAATAATACATTCGACATTTAATAGTACAATTGCAATCGTCGAAAATATTATATCGTCATGCAACGTTTACTCCAGATTATACATTTTCAGATTTCTAAATATCCGACGTAACAATAATAGCTCCTATGTTCGGATTGAAGTGATTACACGCACAAACGTTGGTATTATACAAGTATATTTTTGTTACATTCAGCATTGGCAGCTGATAAGAAGCAATTACATCCAGTTGCTCTATAATGCAAGTCTAATAAAACATTCGACATTTAATAGTACAATTGCATTCGTCGAAACTATTGTATCGCAATTTAACTTCTACTCTGGTCTCTACATTTTCAGATTTCTAAATATCCAACGTAACAATAATAGCTATTATGGTCGGATTGAAGTGATTACACTGCACAAGCGTTGGCATTATACAAGTACATTTTTCATACATTCAGCATTGGCAGCTAATAAGAAGCAATTACATCCAGTTGCTCTATAATACAAGTCTAAGAAAACATTCGACATTTAATAGTACAATTGCATTCGTCGAAACTATTGTATCGTCATGCAATGTTTACTCCAGATTATACATTTCCAGATTTCTAAATATCCAACGTAACAATAATAGCTATTATGGTCGTATTGAAGAGTTGACACTCCACAAGCTTTGGCATTATACAAGTACATTTTGGTTATATTCAACATTGGTACCTGATAAGAAGCAATTACATCCATTTGCTCTATAATGCAAGTCTAATAAAACATTCGACATTTAATAGTACAATTGCATTCGTCGAAACTATTGTATCGCAATTTAACTTCTACTCTGGTCTCTACATTTTCAGATTTCTAAATATCCGACGTAACAATAATAGCTCCTATGTTTGGATTGAAGTGATTACACGCACAAACGTTGGTATTATACAAGTACATTTTTGTTACATTCAGCATTGGCAGCTGATAAGAAGCAATTACATCCATTTGCTCTATAATGCAAGTCCAAGAAAACATTCGACATTTAATAGTACAATTGCATTCGTCGAAACTATTGTATCGTAACGCAACGTCTGCTCTGGATTCTACATTTTCAGAATTTGAAACATCCATTATAAAAATAAGAGCTACTATGGTTAGATTGAAGAGATTACACTCCAAACTCATCTTAATCATGCAATATTTTAATTGTAAATTACGAAATGAATATTTCCTTTTAAAAAGTATAAATAATCATATTTTTGGTTTTATCTTATGCTAAATGAATTAGCTTGCAAGGATAATATATAAGTTGATCAAATTTAGCTTTATTGGGGATATGTTATGGAAAAAAAAGAGGGAATCAATTTATTTGGTAAAACGCATTATATGAAAAACTGGGAAAATTTGATAATGTGATTTTAATATTTGTTTAAAATAAGAAAGTTAATGAGACAGTAAAAGTGATAATGATTTGTAATACATAAGACAATTCTAGAAATAAAAAATTTCTTAATACAAATTATTATAATGATAATTTATGATGACAAAACTGATTTTAAAGAATTAAATGTATAAATAAAAATAAAAATTATATGCTTCAAAACAACTCTTTAAAGTGATGATGAAGGTACGTTCCTATATGTACTGCAAGTCCTTGAATCTAAAATGCGGTTTATGCTGTAAATAGGGTCAATATTTTAGCTTTCATTAAATACATTCTCCTTCAAGTTGAAGCTTTTAATACTTTGCATAGTGTTTCTAGGGTGATACTAAAAAACTTATAATATTTTGGTTTCATAATACATTTAACAATAAAGAATTTTCAATTGTGAATTATTTTAATATGGTCAACTAGGTAATATACAATATTTTACCACCATCGTGCAAAAACTCTTACGTACCGGTTATATCTAATCATGTACGTTATTTGTAAACATTGGAGATAAAAGCTTGACTCTTTTATTATTCAATTCTATTGTAAATAATTTTTTTTATAAACGATATTAAGATATTTATAAATTGTTAGTATCAGTACTGCGTCGGCTATCTAGAAACTCAATCTGTAAATACGAAATAGAAAGTAGCGTCTTTAAATTTAATCGATTTCGTTAAACAGTTAGCTGTATTATATGTTGTGAGGCACGTGGGTGAGCCCACGGATTTTTAATTAAGTGAGTCCATGCAATAATCGTTAGACGCTCGCAATTACATAAATTATTGTTTGCTTATAGATGTTTCGAAAGAAAAAGGAAATCGAAAAAACATAATTATATATATATATATATATATATATTCTTTTAGGGGATATATTAGTACATATTTGTGTAAAATATCTTTCTTTTATTATACTACTAACAAATTAGTTAAAAAAATAATGAAATAGACCTTCATTCGTGACTTATTTTTTTATTTGTAAAGGGGTTTGGGGGGTGGTTGCATTTGAATTAGTTTGGGAAAAGTGATTTAACCGGTTTTAGAGGTTTTTCAAGTGTTTTTTGCGGTTATGTCAAACTTTTGACGTGTGTAAGCAAAACGGGTTGCTGATGCGGCTTCAGCGGGATAAAATACATGGAAATAATATATTGGCATCTAAGACTCAGAAAGAATAAAGAAAAATTGTTGGCCTGTGTTATCAGTAAAACTTTCTCAAAGCCTACAGTATAGATCTGTCGCTTAATATTTTTCGAAATTGATAATTCCTTCTACTCTTTTAATCTTTAAACTTAGGAAAACGAGACATTGGTTGGGTATCCATTGTAACATTGCATTCCTACAGCATTAGAATAGCTGCCATCTAGCGCTTTGCTAATCTCAAGCGCTAGATAGCCGGGTCGATTGCGAACCTAGGAAGTTATCAACCGATGAGTTATTGATCTAGGATCGATAATTTGTCGGCTTCCTAATGCCGCGCGATAAGTGTAACGGGGCAGCGGCGGGTCAGATGCAGGGCCTTACCAGCTTCCGCGAGCTGCCCCGACACACGTATTTTGGAGATCTTCAGTGACACTTAGTGACGATTTGTGTCCCGCCGATACAGTTCACGGAAGAGCAGCAGCCATCGCTTGATAGAAAAACACGATACAAGTGTAAGTGCATCGACTGCCACCCTGCCGCGAAGCCATACCGGATTAGAGGAAACTTAAGCTCTAGGGGCCAGTACTGGACATACAGGGAGAGAGCAAGAGAGAGAGAGAGATCGGCAGGAGCCAGAGATTGAGGAAGCGAAAGAGAACGAGGGAAAGAGAGAGCGATAGAGAAGAGAAGAGAGTTGGCCCCCCTGGCGCAGAATTAAGGGTGAATATTAGTTTGGTATGAAAGTCCTGCGACGTCCCGTGGTGTGCTAGGTCTTATGGGCTGGTAATACCAATTGGTTTTATAGGGGACCGTTGGCCCTGCTCACCTGTTAAGAGTAAGCGGGCAACATAGGGGAGTGGTCATTCCGACGGACCTTTAAAGCGAATATTATAGTGTGTAGAGACGCGAATAAAAATAGTGTTACGCGATTACATAAGTTCGTACTGATTTGACGGTTAACGTGTGTGTTCCATTGAGTCGGTTCAAGCTTGCGGACTTAGTACATTTCCGTGAGAAGTCACGACTTTAGATTCCGAACCAATACAATCCGGGTCGTTGATGTTGTGATCTAGTACGCTGAAACTCAGTAATTTTGAATAATCGTCGAGTAACATGCACGTGCGAGAATAGGGACTCATCCGCGTGGCGTAGCGTAGTAGTTGTCTTAGGAATCAACCAGTGGCGCGCGAAGTACCGCGTGACTTGGTAGATTGCGTCGCGAACGCCGTCTAGTGGCTCGAGCGCGAGGTTAGCTACCCATGTAGGAATTTTTCATCGGGCCATGCATGGCCCATGACCGGCGAATGTTCGATTATATTGGCCCAGTAGTACTGCCATGCTTGTACCGATCATGGCAATTGATCGGATGATAACCTCGTGCCAATATTATAGACCAGTGCTTACTCAACATCGGCCAATGCTTGCCCATGTGTCAGCCAACATTGGTCTAGTTTCGGCCATTAAATTTGAACCAGGCGAGGGGTAATAGGAGACAGGAGGGTGGGAGAGAGGGGGGGGTATCTAGGGAATTATATTTAGCACCGTAATTTCTAGTATTTTTTGTATTCACGAAGAGTTTATGAAGGTAGTGTTTGATGGATGACTTAATTAATCTATTTACTTAAAAGGATAATGACAATTTCGAGAGTATAATTTCTAAAAATTGAAATTATCCTTTTAATTTCAGTAAATAGATTAATTAAGTTATCTATCAAACACTAACCTTTGTAAAATCTTCGTGAATACAAAAAATACTGGAAAATACGGGGTCAAATTAAATCTCTAGATAACCTCTCTCCCTGCCTCCTACTACCCTTCGCCTAGTGCAAGATTAATGGCCTAAACTGTCCAATCTTCTATTTCGAATTTCGATGATTTTCACATCCCCCATAAGAACAAATATGTATTTCAAAATGTAATAAAATAAAATGTAACATACTTCGGTCAATATTCGCATATTTTTTAACATATTAGAAATTTTTTGTATTATATTTTGGAATATTTATTTTTCCGTGGGGACAAATTATATAATATGTATAATCTACTAATAAAGCTGGTGTCACAATTTAGGTTTTTCTTAAAGAAATATTTATTGATGCTGAAATGGAATAGCAATGCATTTCATTTTACAATCATTGATAATAACACATTTATTTACTATCATCTTTGCACTTATTATTAATTTAGGGTCTTTAAACTTGACAATTGATATAATACCTAAATCTTCCAATGAGGTAGGATAATTCCCTATAGATTCGCGCACCTCCTCTTCATAACCCCCAAAAAATACATCTTCCACTTTAATATCTTTTTCTCTACATTCTTTTCTTATATATATGCTATCTATCTTAAAAACCTTATTTTGTTTTAATATTGTAAAATTATTTGGATATTTAACCTTTAATGTAAATCCGTTTAACTTTATACTAGTAGCCATAGAAAACTTCTTGTTTTCGTGTAATAAAAGATGACCTCCGTTATCCAATGTATATTCGCTTACATATTTTTTCTTCTTCATTAATAATCTGTCACTGCTTTGGATCTCACTCAATCTATTTACAATTTGCGTGAGTGGTTTTTTTGGAGATTTTACTAATTTTTTAAAAATACTAATAAAATTTTCACCCCAAAAAGCGGATATCTCATTTAAGGGCAAACCGGTATACTCGACGTCATCGGCAATATGAATAAGATTAGGCATGTTTAAAGTTTGTGAATCATTTCCGTATAACGACGGTAAGAGATGAAAAAATTTACGCAGCAAATCTTTGGCATATGGAACATATACTTTAATAGATTCTCTGTTATTTAATATACGACATGCTACAAATAGTAGCATAAAATGGTCGTAAAAGTTTTGTTTCAGAATATTTTGTAAAACAATTGGACCGCAGTAATGTAAAAAAAATCGAAATTGGGTGGCTTTCCATTGTTTAATGAAATCTAAGTTAAATTGATTTCGTTGAAATTCACATGGAACGCTTTCTGATAATGATTTTAAGCGATTTCTTAATCGTTGCACATCATTAAGCTTTATTTTTGCGATGCTCCCTCTTGAAATCCATTTGTCAATTAGGAATTTCATAACCCTCGCATAAAAAAGATGCATAGGGTCAATTATCATGGAACTCACCATATTAAAATTAGATAGGACCAAAAGTGGCGAAGTTACACCATTATGGTGATGCTCTATTTGTCGTTTTTCATGAAATGATTCATTCGTTCGTAATTCGCAATCAATTTCCGGATAAATTCTTTTGTGTTTCTTTTTCTTATCATTTATGCATAACGAATTTGATGTCACCGACACTCCTTTAATGGCACACCTTTCACATGCGTAGAAGCCTCCCGGATATTTACAGCATTTTAAAAATGCACGAGCAGGCGAATCGACAATAAGGGCAATTATTGAAAATTTATATATTTTGTTATGCAAAAGGATTCCATTTTTTGTCAATTCGTTGGATTCTTGAATAAAATCATGCAAGAAATCTGTAGCGCTATTTGGCTTTGAATCCCCGCAAAATATAGCACTTACAAATGGCTTCGATTCATATTTTAAATTATGCACTTTAATTAAAATTGGCCAAACTTCCATCTGTGAGTTATTAAACAATTGCATTCCATCAACATGAACCATTACACGAATTGTTCCGTTAATGTATTCAGCTGGAATGGTTTTTTTTAATCCATTATAGATACCTAAATATACGTATCTCCCTGTCGTACCTCTTGCGCCTATCATTTCTTTTAATGGCCGACAATGCACAGTTCCAAATAGTTTTTGTGCTGTCTTCGGTAAAGTTGAAAAATGATTATTTTCATTTCTTAATAATGTTAGTAACTCTGTTACTACGTTTAAACGTAACGTGGTAATATTTTTTAAACCCCATGATCTCAACTTATCCACAAAATGGTTGGTACCTTTCGATGAATCGCTATACCAAATATCATACAAAAAAAGAGTTTGGTAAAAATACTAAAAGTTATTTTTATATAAAAATAAGTATGAGAAAGAAAGCGTGTAAAAATTTTACTAACCCTTTTACTATTCCAATATTATTTGTACTGACGCAACACAACTCTTCGTTGCAATCTGAATTGTCAATTTCCATACAATTATTTGCAATATCTAGATTATCTAGGTTATTATCCACATTTACGGAATCAGTCATCTGAGAGTTATCAATATTTTCGATAATGTTAATGTTATTTCTCTTTTCTACCCTATCAACAGTCGCAACAGGTTTGCCATCCTGCGTTTGCCTATTATTCAATATTTCGTAGTTTTCTTTACTCAATTTACGATATTTTTTAACTTTATAATATCCTTGTGACATTATAAAATCAATTTAGCGGTTTGGCAACAGCAATGTAAATTAATCGTGACTTCAGGTTCAAGTCACTTCAGAAGAAACTACAAAACAGAGGCTACAAACTTCATTGTCATTACTATCCCAGCGTTAACAGTGCCCTCTTTGGAATCTATGTTAAATGCAAACTAAATTGTTTACGCGTGTTTAAATGTATTTATAGGGAATGCTGACGTCATTATTTGGCTCTGTGTTTAATATGTTTAATAAAATTGAAATTTGTTAGCTGTCATGCTGTGAAATTTCAACAAATTTATTATATTTATTCGTCTTTCATTTACGATTTCGTATCTTAAATAATGGGATTATAAAAAAGCACCCAGGTAAATAATTGTTACCTATTCATTTTTCGAGTCACAAATTAATTTCCACAAAAAATATATACATGCAATATAAAATCATTATATAGTTTTTGATGTTCAAATACTACAAAAAAATCTATGCTACGTAAAATTAATGTATGTAATTAAAAAAACGCGTTTAAATGAAACGGGATAACATAGAATATAATAGAATAATCTTTTATTCATTCATGACTAAAACTGATTCCACTTAAAATCCAAAGCACCTCTTATATAATACTTAATGTACTACACATTATACATTGTGAGCATTGCGGTCATTTAATGGAACACACATGTATTTAGTACTCCTACAATTTCATTGATTTTGCCTCCAAAACTATGACATTTTTGAGATTTTGGCAATACACTTCATTGTAACCAATTTCAAAAGTAAGATTGATGTTGGTTAGGTTCACTATATCCATCAAATTTCGATGTAGAGTATTCTACTTATCGAATATAGATACTTTCATGTTGAACAATATCGACCAACTCATTTGTTAGTTTAATAGCAAAGATTCTTAAGACTGCATATTTGAGTATACAATAAAATGAATAATTCAGTCATTAAGGCAAATAAGAATTATTCTATTGTATCATTCGGCCAAAATTTAGTGGATTTAGTACCATCCTCGTGGACTTTTGAGAAAGATGGAAAAAACTTCTGTTATTATCCACCTAAAAATAAATATAAAAATATAGAAAGATGGACTGCAGAAAACTTACCATACAAAAAAACATGGAAAGCATTCGAGGTGCAAATACTTTCTCGTACAAGTACGTAAACGTTTTAATTATAGTTATTTCTTATATATTGTATTAGATTCATCCCTTGATTTCGTTATTCCCCCTTGAATCATTTTCATGAGTATGATGTTAACCTTAAAAAAATACAAGCTCGGAAAATAAGTTATTTTAAATTATTTTTCTCTTTGGTATCGAGGATAAAAATTTTAATTCAACTTAATCATTGTTATGTTTTCCAAATTTATCAGATATATTTTTATAATTATTATTAATTTTTTGGATAGAAACATTAAAAAAAGGAAAAGAACGTTTGACACGTTCGTTTAAAACGCAAGAGATCGAAAGTGCTAGTAGCTGTATGTCATCATTCAGGACAGAAACACAAGTTCCAAATACATGTGACGATGACATAAGATCTGTTTTGAGCACTATAAAGCCTATGACGAACATGATATGTAAATATATTATACATAAAATTCCAATTTATAAAATAATGACCATTGATTGTATTTGGTATATATTAGATTATTAATTTAATTTATAATCTAACAATCACACATTCAAAAATATATAGATAAGACAAATCTACCTTCTACTCTTGAAGATACGTTTTTACTAGATGAACCTTGCATCGAAAGGCAAATTTCAGAATTAGATGAAGCAAATATAACAGAAGGTTAGTCAATTTCATTAAATAATCAAGAATCGTTCTGCATCATAAATTAATAACAAAATATATAAGAGCCATGGAGACATCTGTGTAAGTGACATGTACCAGAATATGTCTTTTTATTGAATTAAACATCTATTTTTTTTTAAATAGGATAGTTTTGTCCTTACTATATGTATATAATTAAAATAGAATTAGCAGATTCTCTTAATGACGGTTGTTTGATATTTTTCAGTGATAACTAAAGATTATTTTGATGAAAAAATTAATGAACTGCGTTAATATGTTGAAAGAAATATTCAAAATGTGAAGCGAAGTCTTCAATACGATTTTAACAATAAAATTAATGAAATAAAATCCCAAATTACCGTTTCCTTGGCTTCACCCCATATAACGATAGACCAGTTCAAGGCAAATTTAGGGGTTGAATTGCCAATTACCGATTTAGAGGAATTCAAAGAATTTGATGAATCGCTAAAAAATATAGAAAATAAGAAAGATTTTGTAATAATAACTATCAAAAAAGCCTTATAAACTACTTTAGAAAAAATTTATGTTCTTGCACTCATGTCAATGGGTAAAATTTTGTATTTAATAATACACTTTTCGTTACAGATTACCTTTTACAAAACTTCTATTTATGGTATAGTTGAAGTAAATAAATGTATTAACAAATTAATGTCTACAACCACCACAAAAGAAGTGGAAGTGCATTATTCAGGAAGGGGCCGAAAAATAAATGGCAAAGGAAAATTAAATTTTAGTGAAACAAATACATTTACTTGTATTCATGGTAATTTGATAGTAATATAAAATTAAAAGTAAAACTCAAATTGTAAAAGTGAATAACCATTCTACTAATTTTGAATTATTTATGAAATATAGGCGAACTTAATTATACTCAACAATTCAATTTTTGATATATTTATATTTGTCAATATTTTAGCGCAGGAAAATTTGTATCAATGATAATTTTTTATATGGCTGTTAAATTCATAAAAGAATACCATATTTAAATAAAGTAAAACTTGGTACAAATTTTTTGATGGTGTCTAACCAGTTTGTAGAGCGTTTTGAATGTTGATTGCAATTATTATTAATATTGTGTTACTAATTTGATGTATGTACATTTACAGAGGCAATAATGGCTAAATTCGGTGACAGTATTGGTGTTGAGTCAATTTCTCGAAAGGTTGGCAAATGGCTTGCTGGTGTTTGTGATCGAAATGGAGGAAGACAAAATAGAAGAAATATTAATGAAGAAAATTTGTTGTCCTGTTAAAACTTTTAATTTTTCTTAAAATAAATTGTTAACAAGAAAAGTAATGATTATTTTTGAATTCAATTATAATAACAGAAGCGCTAGTGTCTCATGGCTAGTAATTTTAAAAAGTTGGGGTACACACATTGCTATCTTTTGCATGAAGAGATTAAAATTTGTTAATGAAAACAACAGATCGCACTTATCAGAAGATTAGAAAAAAAAAAAAATTTTTTATAAATTAGTTGATTTCCATAGTTGTTGGTACTTTTTTAAAATTATTTTGATCATTTAATTGAAAAGATAACGATTAAAAAAATGATCTAGTAGCAAACAGAATTACATAAAAAACATTAAAAATATTTAAAAAATACTACTTTCAATGGGTTCCTAGCATCATATATTGCAGTAAATTCGGTAATCTAATCTTACTAACCATATACCACAATAAAATAAGACAACTTTCTTGATTGTTGACTTATAACATTGGCGCAGGTTTAACAGACTATGCTTGTCGAACTTTCATGCCTGCAGTTATTTGAATCAGTATTAGCATGTATAATCCAAAAATTACTGTTTTATTGAGTAATAACTGCCAATCTATGGTCGAAGATCGGCACGAAATTGGCAATCAATGCTTAATTAAGCAACGGTTGTAAATTAATGACCGAGGATCGGTACGAGATTGGCAGTCATTGTTAGCTGAGCATTAGTTGCAAATCGATAGCCAAGCATCGGCATAAGAACTGTTATCAATTTTTCCCGATAAACAGTTAACAATCGTTGGCCAAGTATTGGCTCAATCCTAACAAACAATTGTCAGACGCAAGCATTGGCCCGATTATTGTACCGATGAACGGACCAATCGTCACGATTGGCAACTCCTACATGGGTACTACGTCATCGTTGCTTCAGCCGCGTTCGCACAACTTAGCCCGCGCCCACATTAGGGACTTCGCGTTAGGATAATTAATTCGTGTGATGTAGAATATTGTATTGTCATTTATTCGAGAGTTATAATAAAAATAGTTGAATCTAAGAATTATTATTATTAGCACATCATCTCCTAAATTCAAGTACGAGGGTTAGAACCCCCTATGTAAAAATAAATATTCGGTTTGTATTTTATAGTACATTGAAGGCGCCCGGGTCTTGTAGGAAGTCGCCTATTGGGACGCGAACAAGATCGGTGAGGGATCACTCCTCTCTCCCCTTCTACTCTCTTTTTTCCGGGATAGACAGTAGCCTCACACCATTAATATTAAAATATTATTGAATATTAAAATAATTAAGGAGTAAAATAATACTCATTGATATCGGAATAATATCATACATTTTTGTGTGCCCTACATTTCATTTATTTGTCTGTTTACGTATTGCAAAGTTTTAACGAATTAATTATTAGAAAATGTTAAAACTTCAACCATGTTAAAATTTCAATTTTAATTTTTAATTTAAATAATAATAGTGTAATATAGGGGAGATATTTTACAAAAATATGTACTAATATATCTTCTATATAAGAAATTATTACATATTTCTATTTTTTCTCTAATTTTTTTTCCTTTCAAAATATCTATAAGCGGATAATATTTTTATTTATTTCAGATTGTCTAACGAGTTATTATACAGGGCACCCCTCATTTTATTCCAGTAATTACCATTCTTCAATTACTTTTAGTATTGTACCTTCCTATATCTGGAAAGAGAGACATGTTAGACATGTGTAGTTATTCGGGAAGCAGAAATTGTACAACGTACATACTTATTAAGGTTAGTGATATAAAATAAAAAATTGTTAAATGATTTGACCCCTCAGAATGTGTAGCAGTTTACATGTTTAATATGTTCAATCCATTCCTTATTACACATAACAATATTCCTCATTATTAATTGACCAACAAAGCAATATTCATAAAAATTCAACTTTTGATCCATATTTAAAAACAGTATATCTTAAATATTGAATAAAGTTGGAGTTGAAATTTTTATTTTTGGCAAATACAATAATTATAGGACCAATCAACATGACCATTTATTATTACTGAATTTAAATATACAGCGATATGAATTGTTTTAATTTTATAAACTAATTACTAGCGGTTGTACGTTTTTCTATAAATGCTACCTTCGATCGATGAAATTTGAATTGACCTTTTGTGAATATAGGTACTTCTTTAACAATAATTAAAATTATAGTTCAATCAAGTCTTTTTAAAAATTCAAATGTTTCTAGTGCATTAATATTAGCAATTGTACCTGAAATATATATATTTTTTTGAAAAATACAAAAAAAAGATTAGATATATGAATTAACTTTATATACGAAATTATTAGTGAAAGCAATCTTATATTAATATACATTACAAATCTAATATTTGTTATCATTTTAAATTTAAGAGCTATTTTAAGAAATAACTAATTAAACCTGTAATTGAGTTTCAAATTAATTTTAAAATACAATTCATTTGAAACATCTATAATCGTTCTAGAAGGGCACTACAGAAATAACGATACTTTCCTATTTAATTTTTATCGCCAAAAACATATATATTCATAAAATAATCCACTAAACATAGTTTTCAATAAATTGAAAGATTAAGATGTAAAATTCATATTTTCAATGTTTCCAAAATAAGAAACTCAAGTCTGCATTACTTATTTTACACCGTTAGCCGTTATTAAAAAAATTATTCATTTATAGTTAGATTGATTTTCTTCGTTGAAGTACGTCAATTGGATCTTTTAATACCATAAAAACATTAACATAACGGTGAAAATATACATTAAAGAACCATCCCTTTGTATTAGCTAAATAATAATTATATTAATGTGTATGTTAAATTTTAAGGTCGCCATAACTGTACAAGTGCTTTATTAGTGAAGTTTCTTTCGAAAAATATAACATCTAAATGAATTGCTATTTCACAACAGAATTGTCTTAGCTTAATAATTGTTAAAATGCATGCTAGCAATTAATTTTAAAGAAATTTATGGTGATTTTGATTTTTAGGGTACATGTTACCTTGATGTATTCAGACTGTAATAGTCAGACATGTTTTAATTTGAAATAAGCAAAATCCTTAGTTTTAATTTAATTAATATTGCTGTAATATCAAATAAAATATATAACACAATGTATAATAAAAGTTTGCACTTTTAAATTTGCATCGAATGTCATTTTATTAGATATCATTGTTTAATTATTACATTAATTTGTTTTTATTAAATTATTATTAACCCTTTCTGTACGACCGGTGATTTAAATCGCTTAACAATTGATGCTCATTAGGTAAATACGAACAGTGACTTACTGCGTAAGATTCCGCGATATTCAACGTATTATGAGCGATTACAGTCATTTCGCAAATGCACACTTTTTGCGCGGCGGTTTGCTCGGTGAAAGTACAACACAGGATGCGTCCGTAGCGAAAGGGTTAATGCACATGGAAATATCTTTTAATTATTAAAAAGATGCCTAATGATGTGAGAAAAAAATGATATTTTTACTGTTTCTGTTTATAAATTGAATGATTGATTCGGTGAGACTGTAGGGTATGTTTTCAAAATAAATATAACATATCAAAAATTTTATTCAAACGAAAAATAAAAATTTAATTAAAATATCACATTTTATAAAATGGCATTAGATGCAAATTTAAAAATACAAAATTTTGTTCTACATTGTATTCTACTTATTATTTGATATTTCAGCAACATTTGTTCAATTATAGAGTAGGATTTTGCTTATTTAAAATTTAAAACATGTCTCAATAGCACATTCCAAATCCAGTCAGGCAAATACCTTCAAATTTATTCTGGGGACGGATCATTTTTTTAATTAACATTTCACCGCATTCTGTTAAAGGTCTTTTGAAATTTAATTTTCCATTTGTCGTACCTTCATGAAGGAAAGTAATTTTTGCAAAATTTTAAGTTTCTTTTAAACGGCTATTATTAAATTATTATGGATAATATAGAGTGGCGCAGTTGAAATAACGCAAACGATAGTGTGGATTGTTGGAAATAATGTAAACCATTTATATTGCACCTAAATATTAAATTATATTAACAATTTTTATAGCTGAATTATTTTAGGAATGAATTTGTTTACAGTGTAAAAAATTGAATATTAAAGTACCGTAGAATTCCCGTCCCCTTCAAAGATCTAGAATCTTATACATCTATGCAGTGTTGCCAACTCCGTCATTTTGATTATACTACGCTATACAATGATGTTAGTGATGCCAGAAATAAGCTTTTAGCAACGTAAATGAAGTCAGTCTCTAGTCAGCAGCAGTATACAAAATTTGAAGGATAGGAGTATATATCCCTTCTCTTCAAATTTTCTATACTGCTTGCTGGCTAGCGACTGACTTCATTTTCGTTGCTAGAAGCTTATTTCTGGCATCATTAACATCATTGTATAGCGTAGTATAATCAACATGACGGAGTTGGCAACACTGCATGTTAAAAAAAAAATTTTACCCTTTACTCAATTTCAAGGTTGTTCACAGGCTCTATTAAATAGCTTTGGTTGTTATCTTATAATTTAATATGATAACAAACATATTGCAGATTTGCAATTAATGTCAATTGCTATATTATTATCTTTCTTAATAATTTTGTGTATAAAGTTAATTCCAATTTCTTCTCTCACTTTATATCTTCGCAAAATAGCAATAATATTCATGGTACAATTACAAATATTAGTGCACATGCAATTTGAAATCTTTAGAAAGTACTTGATTTTGCCAAATTTATTTTTATTATTCAATGTATATTTACAAAAGGTCGAGTCAGATTTCAATGATCTGGTATAGCTCTTAGAGAAAAGATACTACCGTTTTTCATTAGCTTAGAGAATTTAAAGAATTTGTTGCCAGATATATTTAAATTCTGTATTAATAGTTGATCTTGCTCGGTAATCTCATAATTATAATATCTACCTGCAATAAAAATTTCATCAGCAATTTTGTACAAATTTTTGGTATGCGTGTTTCTTAAATTTAGACCAAATGGAGAAATTTCGTTAAAATTGCTTTGTTGGGCAAGGAATAAAGAAGAATATTGCGATAATGTATTGTATATTTGCAATTCTGGTTTTCGGCTGCTATGTATAAATTTCATTAATTTACCATTTATATCCTCATAAGGGAAACAAGAGGTGACCCACAAAGGTCCGAAATCTTGTACGATCTGAGGAATGTGTAATAGGGAATGGATTGAAAAGAACATAAACTCTTTTCCATATAATATTTCAAATTGTTTAACGAAATCGATTAAATTTTCAGATGCCTTTTCTATATCATTTTTACGGATGGATTCTCTAGATAGTTGATATATACTGGATACTAACAATTTATAGTGATCTAAATATTGTTTACTTAAAACATCACTTAAAATAGGAATTGAATAGTAGAAGAACCAAGTTTTTAACTCAGAAGCCTTCCAATAACTTAGATGTTTCGATATACTTCTAGGATAACGATTTGTGTACGATGGGGGCTTAATATTGCATAACCGTTCGTCTACTATGTTCAATGAACTCACGATTGAAAATGCTTTATTATTAAATTTTGAAAGAAACCAATAGCTCATAAGATTTTTAGTAACGCCTTCGAAAACACAATGCATTGTGTCAATTACCGTAGTTCGAACGAGTTTATATGTAATTGAAGATAATATAGTTGGCCCTTTAACACCACAAACCGGCATTGAAGATTCTAAGGCTTGTTGTGCGTGTATGAGCGTATCCTTGTCATTTCTTAATGGAGAGTCTTTGTAAGGATAAACCATATTTCTATTTATACGTTCTCCATTTTGCAAGCATTTATGGCATCCGAACTTACCATTATATTGCTTCATATTAAGAAATAACGCTTTTGCAGGCATGTCACATGTACCGCAAATAATTATTCCTTTTACGGTTGTTGGAACTTCCATATTTGCTACATTTACTAAAATTCCATTATACAAAGATCTGAACTCTTCATATAATGGTTTTAAAAAATAATTTGGTTTTGGTTTTTTTCCCCCGTACCATAAGCCCGCTAAAACTAAATTATGGAGCTTATATCTATCTTTGTAGGGTAGTTCATTTATTATTAGATAGAACGGCCAAACAGAAAATTTAGACGATTTAAAAGGAGAAATACCGTCGGTATACCAGGTAAATGATATATTCATTTCGTAATTTACAATTGTTTCATTTGTAAGGAGCTCTTTATAAATTTCTCCGTCAAAAATATCGGATATTTCCTCTGAATTTACCCTATTGCATCGATTTTTAATTTTAGAAACAAAATCAACCCTATTAAACATTGATCTAATTTGACTTTGAATCGGGAATTCTAAAAATGTATAGGTTTCTTTATTTTGGGAGCACTGGATGCATGCTTCTTCATTGGCTTCCCACATTTCTTCCGCACAATTTTCACAAAATGTATGTTTTTTAACATCGAAGTTAGACTTACAAAATTTTTTTAAATTGTGTACACTTGTGATGCAGTTGTTGGGAGTTGGCACATGAATTTTGATTAGATCCAAAATGTCTGCAAGTAGCACTCCAGATATTCGATGCTTCATTGCAATACTAAGTATTGATAAAGCACTTTGTTTTTGGGTAATTTTTGCTTGGGGGTATAAAAGTAAATCATCGGCGTCTGTTTCATTTTGAGATACACCATTTGAATCCTCATTCATCCAATCTTCATCTTCAAAAAATGGGGTTTCTTCATTTGAATAACATGCATCTAATATTAAAAAAAACATTTTTTTATTATTTTTTGTAATTTTAAATTGTAATATAAAATAAGTTTGTATATATAGCACATTTCAAACATTTTTATTTTTTGAATTTAAATTTTTATGCAATGTAACTAGTTAAATAAAGGTTTTGTTAATTTTTTCAGCTATTTTAAATTTATTTCACCTTCATAAAATTCATTCAAACATTATAAAAGGTATTTCGTTTTTACACAGCTTTGACTAATTTACAGATTATTCACTATAGATTAATTTTTATTGAAGTTGGTAGAAAGTTTGCGAAAATAAAATGTAGCATCGTGTGGCATGAAGACTAGTTCCGATAACTTCACAATGCAGAAAACGTACAAGTTTTATTATTTTCGTATAAAAATTTACACGGAAGGAGGTACTGTTAAGAATTGTGGAATATATATTTTTATGATAAATAAAAAGACGAAGAGATGTGATGCTATTTTAATTCATGATCTCGACTCCCTTAATAATTTTTATTAACGAAGAATGAGGAAATGAATTAAGAAAATCGCGTTTTCGTAAACTCTTAACGGGATCCCTAACGCTTGCTGTACCGACAGTACAAGTCAATAAACAATTAGTTTAATAAAATTCAAATGCGAAGCAAATTTAACAATCGGACGTTTGTAGGACAATGTGCCAGTTCTACGAGTCAAACGAACTTAAAAACACTCAAATTAGTTGAAAAATAACGCTGTACCATTGTGCTGCGTTCTGAAGAGAGGTTACTTTTGGTTATTTCCACTTCAAGAACGCGGGACAGTGGTACAGCGTTATTCTTCATCCGATTTGAGTTTTTTTAAGTTCGATATACTCATTAGAATAGGCACCTTGTCATAAAGAAGCCCGTTTTTGCAATTTGCTTCGCATTTGACTTTTATTAAACGAATTGTTTATTGACTTGTATTGTCGGTAGAGCACGCATGAGGGATCCCGTTAACTGAATCTTTTAGGATTTAAAGATTTATGTTTGTACCGTCAATTGTGATAAATCGATACATTATAAACATTATCTTCTTGTAGAAGAGTTAACCAACATATATAATTATTTTCTTAATAGAATACTTGAAAAAGTAATGAGACTGAAGATAGCCGCAACTTTCTAGCCGCGAGTTCAGGAAACGCACAGCATGAAGTTGGCGAGTCACCCGGTATACGAAATCGGTGGCACTCCTACTTTCAATCGAGTTTTTTAAAAATAAAGAAATTTTTTTAATTTCCTTTAACAAGACAATTTTGAAGCTGCTTAAATTCGGAATCCAACAGTATGGATTTCGCGAGGGTTTGCGACTCCCTTAATGGTCTTCTTAAGAGAGAAACAGGACATTAACCTAACAAACTCACGTTTTCCAACTTTCGGCTGGATTTTTTAAATAGCAGGCATTTTTTAAAATTTTTTTCTCCTATACAGTCTCAAAGCCCATTAAATTCTGAATATAACGATATGCATTTCGAAAGGGTTCGCGACTCGCTTAATGCCCTTTTTTAACCAAGAAGTAACCAGAAATCAGAATAGATGGATAAACTAACGTTTTCTGTCTTTGTGCTAAATTTTTAAATAGCCGGCATTTTTTTAAATTTTTTTCACATACACAGTCTCAAAACCCATTAAATTCTGAATATAATGATATGCATTTCGAAAGGGTTCGCGACTCCCTTAATGCTTTTTTATAACCAAGAGCTAAACAGAATTCAGAATAGACAGAAAACGTTAGTTTTTCCATCTATTCTGAATTCTGATTACTTCTTGGTTAAAAAAAAACATTAAGGGAGTCGCGAACCCTCACGAAATCCATACTATTTTATTGAGAATTTAATGGGCTAGAAGACCGTCTAGGTGAAAAAAATTTAAAAAAATTCCTGCTATTTCAAAAATCCAGCCGAAAGTTGGAAAACGTGAGTTTGTTAGGTTAATGTCCTGTTTCTCTCTTAAGAAGAGCATTAAGGGAGTCGCAAACCCTCGCGAAATCCAGACTGTTGGATTCAGAATTTAAGCAGCTTTAAAACTGTCTTGTTGAAGGAAATTAAAAAAATTTCTTTATTTTTAAAAAACTCGATTGAAAGTAGGAGTGCCACCGATTTCGTATACCGGGTGACTCGCCAACTTCATGCTGTGCGTTTCCTGAACTCGCGGCTAGAAAGTCACGGCTATCTTCAGTCTCAGAAAAAGTAAGTTCTATAGAAATTATAAAAAGGTAGGGTCTTTTATATCACATGTACCTTTTATAATATTAATGGGAAGTGTGTGCTTTAAGGGTTAAGTTATATAGTAAAGAGAAAATTCGAAAATTCAGAATACACATTTTCAATCTCTCCAAAGCTTGCTGCTTTATGTTACATACATATAATAAAATAAACGTAAGGGATCTCAAATCAATGTTAAGTATTATTTCAACTGATATTCCTTGGGAATGCTATATGTAGAATTTTTAACCGACTCTTTCAATGTGACGTACAGCATGAGCGAGCCTACAATATCATTCTTTTACAACATTTTTGAATTAAAAAATAAATAATTTCAATTATTAAAAACCCATAGAACACCAAATGACTTAAAGACATCTTTTAGGCATCTTTCAGTCAATTGGCTGACTAAAAGATGTCTATAGGATAACTTTTAGTCAAGTGTGCTGTATGGGGATTCAAAAAGCAAGACAAGTCGCTTTTTATTTTATGAAATTTATTATTTTGAAAAATGAACTTAAATTATACATGAAATATAAAACAAATTTACCAACCATCATAATCATCTTCATTATCTTCATCATTTATAATAACATTATTATCGCTGTCATTATCGTTCCAATTTATTGTATCAACATTTATGTTATCCGTAAAAAATTCCTGATTTTGTAATTGCAGACCTTCCGAAGTTATTCCTCTGTAACTAAAATGTTAAAAAGATTTCAAGAAATTTCTCATAAATGGAACAAAAGGAAAAATGTATTACAACCTATGTAATGTTTATAATGTAAAGTTTGTAAAACGCTAAATTTTAAAATGATGTTATGTGATAATGAACTTATTAACGGAATCCCTCACGCGTGCTTTACCGGCAGTACAAGTTAATAAACAATTAATTTATAAAATATCAAATGCAAAGCAAATTGACAAAACGGGCGTCATTATGACAAGGTGCCAGTTCTAACGATTCAATCGAGTTTAAAAAAACTCAAATCGGATGAAGAATAACGCTGTACCACTATCCCGCGTTCCTGAAGAGAGGTTACTTTTGATTATTTCCACTTCAAGAACGTGGGATAGTGGTACAGCGCTATTTTTCAACCGATTTCAATGTTTTTGGGCTTGTTGGAATCGTTAGGTCTGGCACCTAGTCATAGAGAAGCCCGATTTTTCAATTTATTTTGCGTTTAAATATTATTAATGAGAATTTTTAAACAATTTTTTTTTACGTTTTTTTGGAAATTACGGCTTTATTTATAACTATATGCGAGTCCTAACGATTCCAACAAGCCCAAAAATATTGAAATCGATTGAAAACTTGCGCTGGACAATTCTCCCTCGTTTTTCGTTCCGTAATGTTGGCTACAGAGGGCTTGAGGGATCCCTTTAATAAGTTATAGTATAATGCAATATTAGAGAGCACGAAGCTAAATGATATTGTTAAAATATTACAATTGTCTGCATCTTATATAATGCGAAGACAAATAAAAATAGATTGTCTAAAGAATACCACACTTGAAAGACGAAACGTTATTTCGTACTTTCATTGTTATCAATCAATATCACGGATCAAATAGCTATTCTTCGCTGCTTAATGCAATACTACGGTTTAGTGCACCGTGTTCCCTCGTTGAGACAACGTAACGTTAAAGCCTACATAATTCTTACAGCTGTGATGGAAAAAAAAATAAAATACCAAGTACATGTAAGTAAACAATTTTTATAAAATGTTGTTAAAATGACGGTTAAGTTAGCCGTGAGTTTCAGTGTTATATAAACTGTAATTATCGTTCCAACCCGTTATCCATCGCATAAAAAAGAACAAATAGAATAATTTTAAATTAAATACAACGTTTTTTTTTTAAATAACACCAGAAAAACAAAGTTAAAATGAATTTTGAGATATAGAAAAAATATTTGAAGGAAATATAAAATTTTAAATTCATTTTTATCGTGTTTGATCAACGGGAAAATTGATCTAATTCTTCTTAATTCAAAAGTCATCTAGCCTATTAAAGGGATCCCTCACGCGTGCTTTACCGACAGTAGAAGTCAATAAACAATTAGTTTAATAAAATTCAAACGCGAGGCAAATTGAACAATCGTGCCTTTGTAGGACAATGTGCCAGTCCTAACGAATCAAACGAACTGAAAAATACTCAAATTAGTTGAAAAATAACGCTGTACCATTGTTATGCGTTCTTGAAGAGAGGTTAATTTTTGGTTATTTCCACTTCAAGAACGCGGGACAGTGGTACAACGTTATTCTTCATCCGATTTGAGTTTTTTTAAGCTCGATTGATTCGTTAAAATTGGCACCTTGTCATAAAGAAGCCCGTTTTTGCAATTTGCTTCGCATTTGACTTTTATTAAAGGAATTGTTTATTGGCTTGTACTTCGGTAAAGCACGCGTGAGGGATCTCTTTAAGGGGAATCTATATATCGACATTACAGAGGGAAATTTGCGTCAAACGAAACGGCCTAATTTCTTAACCGATTTTCACGTTTATAAACCTTTTTTACGCCAGAAGATTATCAAGCGATCTTTGTTGGCAGATTTTTAAAAATATAAAAAACCAAAAACTATAAAAAAATTGAAATTTTAAAATCGACCAACGAAAATCAATAGATAATCTTCTGACGTTTCAAAAAAGATGTATAAACGTTAAAGTCGGTTAAGAAATTAGGCCGTTTCGTTTGGAGCAAATTTCACTCTGTATTGTCGATATATAAATTCCCCTTAAATTTCGAATAAAATGGTAAAAGAATCAAGGTATCTTGACTCCCTTCAAATCTTTTATTAAGTAAGAAATATGTTTTTAACTACATAAACCTATGTATTTCAAATTTGGGCTAATTTTTTTAAACAGTAGGATATTATTTTTTTTTTAAATATTCAGCCTTAAGTCCGATAAATTCTGAAAGCAACAGTATATATTTAATGAAGGTTTGCGACTCTTTGAATTTCCTTTTTCAATGACAAATAGTGGCTACATTGGTAGAAGAAATTGAGTGAAAAAGGTACGAGTCATAATAAAACAATTTACAAGCATTAAAAGTACTGCCCAATATTTTTTTTCGCTGAAAAATTTTTTATACATGTTAAATTTATTATAAATTATGAAAATAAAAATTTAAAAATATATTTTGATTTCCTTATCTCTCTGCTACTTAAAAAAAAAATTTAAGCAATTGAGAAACCCTCATGGAATGTGAACGCTATTATATTAAAAAATTTAACAGGCTTGAAGACTTTATAATTGAACAAAATAAAATAAAATTCCTGCTATTTCAAAAACTTAGCTCAAAATTTAAAAACGGAGTTTTATGTAGTTAAAGTCCTATTTATTTAAAAAACAAAACATTTAGGAATTCCCAATACCTAATGAAATTAAATTTGTTGTATTTTTATTTAATATCTTATTATTTTTTTTATTCAATTATTTAATTATATTTATTATTTATTATATCCTGTATAATTTTTTTATTTACATAAAACACTATAAATTCATTATGCATTAATGATATCGTGAATTCTTTTAGACATTTGCTGATGAGATAAATGACTGGATCATGGATAACAACAAAAAATCTAAAACTTTTAATGAAACACAGGAACAAAAAAAAAAGTATCCGATGAAGCAGCTTCATCCCAAGCAGGAAAGAGTTATGAGAATTGTTGGAGAAATACAAAAGTAATATATATTAATTTTTATAATCTTCTCTTACGCAATTACATATATTTTATATTGAAAACCCTTTTTTTTTAAGTACGACAGAGCGGTACATGAACAGCGTAAAAAGTTAAAAATGAATGAACCAAAACCTAAACCATACAATAGGTCAAATACTCCAGAAGGTAAGAATTTAAGCAAATTACTATTTTAATATAATGTATTGAAATTTATACTTTATAATCAATATTTTTAAAGGTATTTGGACTTATAATTTCGACACAGTGTCTTCTGACGAATCGCCATAATTCGTAGAAGTTATAGGTAAAAATTTATAATTTACTTCGTCTTTACTAAGTAAGAAAATTAGTGATTATTTGTTATAAAAAATGTTTTGCAGAAAGTCTTGAATGCTAATCGGTAGTCGAATATTCAACCAAACCATGATTTTGATTCCCATTGAACTTTAGTAAAAAGTAATTATACTTTCTAGCCTTCTTATTGTCCAAAATCTACCTAGAGCGGTGAAATTATCATAGCCCTGCTCTGTTCGCTTTAAAGTTTACTATTATACGTTTTGGAGCATATTAGCTGATAGTAGTCATTTTCAAATAACAATTGATATTCATAGCTGATATATTAATAAATAATTAGAGTAATTTGGTTTTTTACTTTCATGATATTTTGTGACCACAAAAAAACAAGCTTCGCCTGTAAAAAAAGTATAACAAGAAAAGAAAAAAGTAAATTAATTTCCAGCAAAGTAATAAGATTGAAATTAAAGCAAGAACATGAAAATTTGAGAAGAAACGAAGAAAAGGCAGAAGGCATGACATATGCAAGTAATTAAAATTTTGAAGCTCCAGTAAATATAATGGAGAAAAAATGTGATTTAATATCGAATTCAGACAAAGTAAGATATTTTGATTTTGGAATGTATTGGATTCGATGCTGATGCCGATATTATTCAAATTGCTGCAAAACATGATGATAATATATTTAATGTATATGTCAATTCTGAAAAAAAAATATTTATGGAGCTATGAAAGCTACCGGTTTCAATAAAATAGGCAATACATTATATATTCGCAATGAACGTATTGAAACTTTAACAATCACTAAAGCTTTGTCATCGTTTGAACAATTTTCATATTTATCTGCAGGATCAAAAAATGTTTTATTGGTTGCCCATAACGCAAGTTTTGACAGACGTCTTTTCTTACATTAAATCACAAAGCATGATATGCTTAAAAATTTTCAAATGATTTCTGGTTTTACAGATACTTTATCAATTTTTTAGAAATTACTCGTTGATTGAAATGGTCATACAAAATTTAAATTAGAAACACTTGTAATTGTTTTTTTGAAATTAAAAGGACTAATATTTCACAATGTTGCTTGTGATGTCATAGTTTTAGAGAATTTCGTAAATGTTTTTGTTTTTAAATAAAATTTATTCCAATTTTTCAAAACATTTCGACTTACAAAGAATTTCGTTAAATAACAAAATATTAACAGGTTAATAGTGTATTTCTATCTATGAATTTATTACTCCCGAATATAAACTTTACCTCGGGAGAAATAATTCAATGTAAGCTTGCTTTATTGTAGAATATATGCTTTACATTTTTAAAAAAATGGATGCTTGTTTGCTGTTGAGAAGACAGTAGATTTTTTACAATTATAATAAACGGCACCATTAGCTTCGGAAATTTAAGTCATATTACCAGCTTTTTGTATGATGTGAAATACATAAACGATGATGTAACAATATGAAATAAATAACGTATATTTAAATAAATAAATAAATATTATTATTTTGTTTATATTATTCCAATCTGAATCCTTCTTCAGGAATTCGTTATTCGTCGGTGTCATTGTCACTTGCTGTGGTAAATGACTTTCTTCCTTTCTAATCTTATACATCAAATATGTTTCCTAAAAATTCATTACAATTAAAAAAAAAAATTTCAAAGCAAAACAACTTCGAAAATTTTTTAATAAAAAAGAAAATACCTCATCGATTCCAGAACGTATTGCAATACTTTATAGGTGTAATCCTGATTCACTAAAAATCTTAGATTTTTTCGAGAATAATTCAACTTGCGATACCTATGTATTAAAGAATGCAATGAATTTTTCAGCAATTGCTCATATAAAACGAAAAAAAGAAGTATTTTTTAATTTTAGAACTAATTTTACCAACCAACCGGTAATTTTAATCTCGCAAAATTCTTCTAAAACGCTACGCTTCTTGTCTGCAGGATCCATCATGCGATGATACATCTATAAGAACATTAGCAACTCTGATAAATCAAAAGACTTGTCTACTACTTTACTTCCAAATATAATATTAAATTTAAAATTCTGCAAAATTGTTATTCTTTCACTATGACTAGTAGGTCTATAGATATAAGATTTATTCATTTTTATTGCATACTGCTTTAAGGCAAAGACATTGTCAAAAATCAATTTTTTCATCTCCCCTTCTTTCATGATATCGTATCAAATATTGGCAGCAACGAAATTCATTTGGATTCATTACATAGAGCAATGCTACTTTCTCAACTTTCCATTATTCAGATACTCTCTATAAAATTCAAGTGTTACGGAGCAACAAACTTCTGCACACTGTACCCTCGCAAAAAACGTTTTTTTGGAAATTCAAACCAATTGGCTTCATAAAGCTTAAGTCCGATTAAAAAGTTAAGATCCACAAATTTATTATCTTATCTTGATGATGTAGCCGTTAAACATAATTTACCATGGGAATGGACAATTGTTAGTACTCGATGGAACATTCTTGCAGGAATTGTATGTACTTTATCCAAAAATCATAATATTCTATTTCTGTTCCTACAGCCATTTCATTGTATGTTCAGCTTCCCAAGAACGTTTTTGTGTTTATGAAATCTCTGAATATATAGTAAGTAAACTACAACAGCTCACACACATTAGCTTATCTCTTGCTTCGCTAGAAAATCTACATATCATCGAGACATCAACAATTTACCAAAGTTTAAATTGCTGTTTCCAGTGCTTAACCAGTGCTCCGTAATTGCATAAAACTAAAGCTCTTTTTTTCAGCGTCATATGGTAACACTATTATACCAGTCTTGCTCGACCATTGCTATACATCATTGTCAAACTTTTCTTCTCATAATGCCTTAAAGCTGCTGATGTTTTTAAACCAATATTGTTGGTAGGGTTAACAGAATCATTTCAAAAATCATGCTCTGCTTACAAAGGATCCTCAAATGCTATACATCCCTCTTTTCGATTACTTAAATTTTCTCTTCTTTAACGTCGAAACTAGTAATCTTGATTTCCGCAACTTCTTCTTCATACCTATCTTCTTTATCTATTTCATTATAATAACAGTAACATCCTGTGAAACTGCAAATGATTTCTCTCTGCGTCTTCAGTCATAACTCCTGGTACTTGTATTTTTCCACAGGAACTGTTGGAGCAATTTACATTGGTTTGGTAAAAATATGTAAAATATGAAATGATGCTTTATATATACCTTTCTTCAAATTAAACAAGTTTATTCACAATGTATTTACTTTAAATTTTTTATGTTTATTAGGAGTAAATGCAACAATATCATCCTCCTCTATTTCATCTACAGTCTTGCATAATCTACAATCTTGACCTACTATTTCCATTGCTCAACCGACCCTCAGGATTTTGCATTAATCCAAAGCTCCTTCTCTTACTGTACAGCATGCTTTGACCCATACTAAAATGTTTCCAGCGTCATATGGTAACACTATTATACCAGATCTTGCTCGACCATTGCCATACATCATTGTCAAACTTTTCTTCTCATAAGACCTTAAATGTGTTTAAAGCCTGACACTCACAGCTGCGTATAAGGAATATGCAGTTAATTTTTAATAACAAAAAAAAATGTATTATTTTATAACCTATAATATATTCACACAAAATACTTCAAAATATTAAATTTTAATTTATTTTACAAAATGTTTTTACTTATCAGATTTTATTACTACCTTCTTCATGTTTATTCCCCTATTTTATTTATTTGTTCACACTTTTTAATCATATATATGACACTATCACCACAAACGAACAAATTGAACAAAATATTAATCGAGAATTCGAAGAGCTGCACTGAATCGTACTGAGTGTATCTTTATCATTTTATAATTAATGTGAAAACAGAGGATAGAGATATATCAGTGCACGTCATTGCAGGTCCTCGAATTCGCGATAAGATTATGCCGGTATGGGTTCATAAATCTGTTAATTTTGAATTAAATTACACGTTACGATACTCGAATTCGATTACGTAATAATTTCGGGGGAAAAAAAATTCATGAAAACTCACTTTAAAACGAAGTCATACTCCAAATCATAGAAGAAGAAATTGTAATTTCAAAATGTTTTGGGCATATCAATAATCAGAGATATGAGATATGTGGATTGCACGAACCGATTTTAATATTCATGGTCTCAAATTAAAGCTTTCTTAAAACGATTTTAAAAAAAGCTGTACTGGAATCGTGACAATGAATTGTTCACTGAAATATATCGTTTTGAAAAATTTGGTATATTATTTTTGTAAAAAGTTGATAAGTCTTTTTTTTTTATATATATTAAATTGAAAATAAATTCTGCAATTTTTTTTTATATAATTCGAAAAAATTTCAATGACTAATAATTACAGGTATTGTATTTAATTTTGTGATTGAAAAAATCAGAAATAAAATCGAAAATATTAAAATATTTACAAAAAAATAAAAAAGGGTACTCACTCTGAAATCGGACATATTTGCCGCTGCTCCCTTTCTCCTAGGGTCTCACCAATTTCTACTTGCGATTGGTTTTGAATATTTTTTACATTTCTGTAAATTTTATATTTAGCAGAATCGCAATAGTCTCTACAATGTTTTGGTCGTTTCGGCATATTTGGAGCACTATTTTAATAGCCACAACTTTCACAGTCACTATTTTACCTATCACTAATGAAAATGAAACTATTAACAAAAAAAATGCACCATACACGATTTGAATTTCAAAAACGTTTGAGGTCGTCTTCTCGGTCAAGTTAAGATGCGTACAGCGTATGCACTCAACACTCAATTGTTTGAGAAAGCACATTGTGCCTTTTCATGTAATTCTCTGATAGTATCTATAGGTATAGTTTTTACCAGAATGGTTGAATGCAATGGGCGCTAATTATGGTGAATTTTCGCTTAATAAACGTTGCAGCATATTGAGACTGAATTTACCAATAGTAAGAAGCAAATTTTCATCAAGACTTCATATTTAATGAGATTTATTCTAACATCCAAACTAGTTATACAGTTTTATATTATTTTAGCAATAGTCTTCTTTTATTTTTAAGATAAAAACGAATTAAAAAAAAAATTAACTTAACAGTAAAAATTACAGTATCACATGCAAAATAATTATTGTGGATTCGTTGTGAATAAATCTAAAGCTCTATGCTAATCTTAACAATATTTCCATTATCATTGTAACAAGTAGATATTTTAAATTAATCAATTCCTTTATGCTCATTAATTATGATTCAAGAATAAAACCGAAAACTAATGTAGTTCAGAAATGCTTTGAAATTAGAAAAATAGTACTTTGAATTACATGCCTCAAAAATAGTTACGCTTAAGGGGATCTACGACCGACAAAAAAATTCATTCAAATTTATCTCTGAAACTAATAAAAATATGAACTTTTTAGTAGAGACTTAATTTACTCTTCTAACAGTGTTTAAGAGCGCTACAGGCTCCGATTCTCATTACAAAATTTATTTACAAAAATTAGAAACAATATTTTGTATGATACTAATAATATTCACAAAATGGGGTTATAGCGCCCTGAAGAAGAGTTCGATGAACAATTTGAGACCAAGAAGAAGTCAATATATTCTAAAATGTAAAAGATTATTTTTAAAAAATATTGCAGCTTTTCGAATAGAAATTTAACTAATCTAATCAACGGAGAAGAGTCGTCCTGCGTTAGACAAAGACGCGTGTATAAGTTTTCTCGCTTTAAAAGGACTCTAAATATGTCTCTAATACAGCTACAGCAAACGCCATATTACAAGGTAGTGAGGTGACAATGCCTGTGATTAGTAGGTTGTAACGCAAACCAAGATAGCCAGACATATTTTTTAAAAGATTTCAAGAAATTTTTCCTCTTAGTACTCTGCTTACAAATTCCTTGTTTACGAGGAAAAAATTCATAAATATATTGGCAACATTTTTACGTTTTGGGCGCAATTTTGAAATTACCTAAATGAGAAATTAATTGTTAAATAATGCATTCTTTAACTTCAAATATTTATTCCACAAATTAATAAGATTCCAAGTTGATTGCTAAAGGGAAAGTCTTTGAAAAATTCAAATTAAATAAAAAAAATCATGTTTTTTGGTGTTTAATCGACGTTTATTCATAATTAACAATATTTTTTAGCAATTTTCAATCCATCATTGAAAAGGTTAGGTTTCAAACTTTAAAAACATGTACCTCACAATATTTTTTAACGCTTGTAGAATTAGTCGTGAGCGTTGAAAGATCAGCGCACAATGAGTGACATGCTTGGCTGTAACAGGTTAAACTCAGCGTTAGTAGTAAATTTATAAATTTATAAATATCTAACAACGTAAGAAAATTAGGAAAATAAAAAGGGACGGCTGCTAACTTAGCAGACAATGATGTGGTAATTAAAATTAAAATTAAAAGTTAGCCTAATATACAGGTGCATGAAAGTAGACCTAAGGGTGATTTGGACCATGTATAGGCTTAGCCTTAATCTGATTCAATTTTGTATAGCTTCTGTTAAACAAATTATATCACTTTAGCTGAAGTATAAATTAACAATGAGGTATCTAGACATGGCTAATAAACGAACAAATTTTTCAATGCTATTGCAATCTGCTCGCTCGCATATCCGAAACAAATGCAGTTTACTTTAAGTGGTGTGATTCGTGATTAGCAGCGTTTCTGTTAAAAAAGATTTTATTAATTGTTATAAATAAAAAGTTGTTTCAAAGGAAATTCTAATAAGCTTATTGGTTGTGATAAATACTGAAAACGTAAAAATGTTTTGCCTGGTGCAGTGGGTTAGGGGAAAAGAAACAAGCGTTTTGAGCAAGGAGAGCATACCAGAAAATAGCAATGAAGGTGATAAAGTTTCAATTAAATATGGTGATAAAAAATACAAAGCAGTGGTGCTTAAATTTTGTGGTACGTACAACATTTATGTATATTTTGTATTTTTATAGTTCTAATATCAATGAATATTTTCCATAAAAATTTCCCATACAGCACAGTTGATTAAAAGACACCTAAAAAGTGCCTTTAAGTCACTAAGTGTTCTATGGGTTGGAAATCGGTTTAATTTCAAAATTCGTATACTACATTATTTTGACGTGCTATATATAATTAAGAATATAATTTTGAATTATCGTGGAGCGCTACCGTGTAAACTATAAAGTGTGGTATAGGTTTAGGGTGGACGAAGTCGGTGGAAGATGATGGAAGTAAAAAAAAACACATAAAACGTATACTCAAACGTAGACGTGCGGGGCAAGATTGTGTGTTTAGTTACTTCCATCCCTTCCCACCCACTTTATCCGAATTAACTATTTACTCTGGAAAGCATATAGATTTCAATCACTCGTGGACTCTGTAACTTTCAATATTTATAAAGGACATATAATTGCCAATTGACCTTGTTAATTTTCACGATCTTCAAATACAACCCTCTCATTTTTATCGCAAAAACGCCCCTTTCCCGTGTACCCCGGTTGGGCAACAGCTGTTCAAAAATGTGTGTACAATGTGTGTGCCTTTCTACATAAGTTTGTAAATATGGCGATCTGTGAAAACACTTATCGCAAATTCAAGAACCTGCAATAGTGTGCACTGATATATCTCTAACCTCTACTTTCACATTAATAATAAAAAGAAAAAGATACAATCAGTACGCTCCAATGCAGCTCTCCGAATTCACGATTAGTATATTCAGAATCAAAAGTGTGGCACCTCAATCTGCATTGCTTGTTAATTCATTTAAAATACTTCTTAGTGATGAACTTTAAATAAAATCATGTTGTGTTATAAATTTGTATAATAAATATGTTTTATACTAACCTATTATTGTGTAACATAGTGTATAAAAATAAATTCAAATATTTATTTTACATAAAATTTATATTACTTTTTGATATTTGTGCATGAAAAACATCATTAATTTTTTTATTATTAATAAGAAGCAATATTTTCTTGAATCGTAAAGTCCATTACAGCTTGCAAGCCAACTAGAGATAATAAACTAACAGCAAGAAGATTCTACAAAAATAAAGAAGATGCAATTTATTAATGAAATAGATAATCGTTATCATAGATTTCTTTGCAGAAACATAATATGAATAGCGACAAGCTTTTGTATGTATTTCCAACTGATGATAGTGTAACAGAACCTCTGATAGCTCCTGACAGCTCATCTGCCACAGGTCCAAGCAAGAGCAATTTATGTAAATCTGTCTAATGCCATCCAATAAATTTTTGAGAAGCCAGTCTGTTATTATCCAACTGATGTTTCTACCTAATATAATTAATTTTTTATTAAGTTTCAAATGTAGTAAGTACGTAATGAAGAAAAAGCCATTAGATTAAAATCCATTTACCTACACCACATCACACTATGCAGCCATGAGTCAATATTGTTGATTGGTGACAAAATAGCTTAGTGTTGCAGAATCTCAATGCGTTCATGTGGATAATGTTGCTGGGTCCTTGGCCTTTCGCAATATCCTAAAGTAGTAGATTTGCAATGATTTTTCAATTATAGCCTATAATGAAAGGAAACATTGAAATTTAAGCTTAAATTGATGAATGTTCAAATGATTAATAGTAATTCCTCACGGATTAAGATGTCTTGCACTATTTTTAATTTCTGCTAAGTGTGCGTATTGGCAAATCTTGTTGTACATTGTCATTCTCACCATGTAGAGCTTGTTAATCCTACAGGTCACATAGCACTTTAAATTGGACACATTAAAAAGGAGGGCAGGCTCACACACATTTCACATGGATGTATTCGTATCAGTTATTTAACATCCAGTTAAATAATAGGGTAGGTTAATATGTATAATTTTATCAGAATGGAAATATATTACACTTACTTTTAAGAATAAATGGACATTTTCATCCTAATATTTTTATCCATGGTGTAAATATGCTCATGAATAAAAATAATATTTTAATTTCCAAAAAAAGCAAAGGAAAAGGATACTAATATAATGATGCGTAATGATTTTTTTGCTCAATTTAAAGTTCTGGATAACCTGCAGGATTAACAAGCTCTACATGGTGAGAATGACAATGTACAACAAGATTTGCCAATACGCACACTTAGCAGAAATTAGAAATAGTGCAAGACATCTTAATCCGTGAGGAATTACTATTAATCATTTGAGCATTCATCAATTTAAGCTTAAATTTCAATGTTTCCTTTCATTATAGGCTATAATTGAAAAATCATTGCAAATCTACTACTTTAGGATATTGCGAAAGGCCAAGGACCCAGCAACATTATCCACATGAACGCATTGAGATTCTGCAACTCTAAATTATTTTGTCACCAATCAACAATATTGACTCATGGCTGCGTAGTGTGATGTGGTGTAGGTAAATGGATTTTAATCTAATGGCTTTTTCTTCATTACGTACTTACTACATTTGAAACTTAATAAAAAATTAATTATATTAGGTAGAAACATCAGTTGGATAATAGCAGACTGGCTTCTCAAAAATTTATTGGATGGCATTGGACAGATTTACATAAATTGCTCTTGCTTGGACCTGTGGCAGATGAGCTGTCAGGAGCTATCAGAGGTTCTGTTACACTATCATCAGTTGGAAATACATACAAAAGCTTGTCGCTATTCATATTATGTTTCTGCAAAGAAATCTATGATAACGATTATCTATTTCATTAATAAATTGCATCTTCTTTATTTTTGTAGAATTTTCTTGCTGTTAGTTTATTATCTCTAGTTGGCTTGCAAGCTGTAATGGACTTTACGATTCAAGAAAATATTGCTTCTTATTAATAATAAAAAAATTAATGATGTTTTTCATGCACAAATATCAAAAAGTAATATAAATTTTATGTAAAATAAATATTTGAATTTATTTTTATACACTATGTTACACAATAATAGGTTAGTATAAAACATATTTATTATACAAATTTATAACACAACATGATTTTATTTAAAGTTCGTCACTAAGAAGTATTTTAAATGAATTAACAAACAATGCAGATTGAGGTGCCACACTTTTGAATCTGAATGTACTACTGTTTTGACAGGTCGCCATATTCACAAAGTTATGTAGAGTGACATACGCATTGTACAAAAATTTGGATAAAAAAAATTTGGAACAAAAGGGCCCCTACCAATTAAAGTTACGCCAAATTTTACTGTCATACTTGCAATCTGCACGTCAAAATATAATAAAATTAATTTATAAGGTTCAAAGTTTAAAAAATATTATCCCCCCCCCCTTCCACATATGTACAGGGTTTTTCTCTAACAGCGGAACATAGGATTGTGTTATTTAACTATAGCAATGAAGCACTTACTATACATTATTATAATTAATAAAAGCGTAGATAGTTAGAATTTAATGGTTATTTTAGTTTAATCGCTTTTATTATTCATTATAAATGTCATTTTACTCAAATAATCTTGGTTACTACGTTTAATATTTAAATTAAATGGAAAACAGTAATTTGACTATAATAAAATTTACTATAGTCAAATAACACGAAATCTCCTATGTTCCGCTGTTAAAGAAAAACCCTGTATTGATTATATTGCAATACTATTTACATAATCTATTAAACATTCAAGTGGAAGATAATAATAAATATATAATTAAAAATATTTATTTGTACATTATCTTCGTGATACATTATTAAATTTTTCAGATGATAAATCTTGGCTAAACAATTTATATGTAACCATAAATGGTGAAGTATTATATAAAGGAAAGCGTAAAATGAAGGATCCAATAGCGAAAAACATTTCATTCAAAAAATATAGGAAAAGCTTAGATTCTTACAAGAAACAGAAGAAAGGTAAACTGATATTTTTTATATAAATAGTAAAAGTAATATAATGTATGAGATTGAAGTTAGTCCAGAATTTACAGCCCCGAAATTCGCCATCGGTTTACCTAAAATTAACGTGACACCCGGTATATATCGCACACTAAAAATTTTAACCAAATGCTTTAATTCCAAATTAAAAGCACAACAGATATATTACATTCTTTTTAAAATTACGAAATTGAAGCATTAAAATATAATATTTTTACATTTTATATGTATAAAAGTTAATTAAAAAAAAAATAAAAGCTGAAATTAATTTTTATCGTATTTGACCTACGGGGATTTTTCTTAATTTCATACTCAAATAGTCTATTCAATTCTACGTAGACTAGTATGAGTTTCATTAGAGATCGTAAGTCTTTTAAAACTTTTTTTCGAATATAAAAACATACATGGATAGCGAAATCTATGTTTTTAAAATTATCACTAAAATATTCATATCACAGGAAATTTTTTCACTTATTTTCAATTTCACAGCCTTCTAGCCTAGCAAATGTAATTCTGAGCAACCCAATATGAAATACATTAGGGATTATGCAACACTTAACGTTTTTTTAGCCCAGATTTTGTCAACTAATAGGAAATGTTTATATTTTTTTTTTTAATTACACTGGCTGCGTTTCAAAACATTAGCGCTATAGTAGCGCTAAGTAAAATATGTATCATATTAAACAATGTGACCGAGAGGTGATCAATCCAAGACAAGAAGAAACAAAAATGTTGAATACTTTTTATTGCTTAACACTTTTATATCAGACTAAAGTATGTTACAAGTCTTAACGGTCCAACTCTTTCTCTAGTAACGGTCGAACAACTTATTTTTAAAAAGAATAACTGCCAAGAGAAGGAACAATACCGCCATCTATGCTCGGTATGCACTCAGTAGTACCAACCTAGAGCCAGCCGCAAAAATAAAAGACCCATTTTCAAATAATCGTTTTCTTTATCATTGATTTCCAACATATCATAATTGGTCAAATTGATTCAAGTGACCAATCATGATATAGCGCTACCTTAGCGTTTAAAATTTGAAACACAACTATTGACTTTATTGATATTTGTAATGCATTCTGCATAAATGAACTTCATAATTAATGCCCCGGCTAATTGTTTAATGCTTTCAGTTTCACTATAATAAAAGTTTGATTAAATTGTTCTTAATCAATAAACATACTTTCAACATATAAAAATAATTAAGTAAAATGTATGTTTTAATTAATTTACATTTTCTGCTTATCAACATTTGACTTTTTACCAACATCTGACTTTGCGAAACTTCAGTAACTCCATCAGCTGCTTGAGGTATTACTGGGGCATGACTGGACAAGCAATTCGCAAAGCTATGAATAAGCTACAATCAAGCATATATTCAAAGCTGACATTGTCGTTTTGCATACCACGTTTCTTTTTAGCACCAATTACTCTCACATTTATGCTGCTAATTTTTGACAAAGGTGACATAGGAGATACATTGGCGAGTCGTCCTTATAACATTTCCTGTGCCAGAGTCCTCAAATGTGTTCATTTTCCTAATTTCTATACACTGTTGAAACTGTTCGGATTTCTGGTGCTGCAAAATGGAGTGGAAACCATTAATTTTTGGACTGAGTTTCAATTGAGAATAAACATGCATTTTTTCATCCATACCAATGACCAGTATACTGCCTTTGGCCTAGAATACTAGCATAGATAACGGAGGAAAACAAACAGCAGTTACTAACTCAATTTTACAGAATTTTATCTAATGAATTTCATCCTCAAATTATGGCTGAGCAATAGGCGACGCTTTTTTGGAAATTGGCTTATTCTTACTTTGCCAATCTTTCAATGGTTTCATCTTTGCCTGTTTCAAGTACCAGAATGCAGGAGTGAAAAACCCAATGTTTGATTCAACTCCAATCGTCAGTATGTGTGCGAACCTTCCTCCTTGGATTTTTAATTCAATTGTACCAAATGTATTTAAGTCAAAGCACAAGTATTACTATTTGCTATAATATACTTGCACAGTGACTGTTAAATACTAAATGATAACACTATGAGTAAGCCTGAAATCAAATTCATTATTTACCAATCTTAATCTTCAAAGAAAATAAATATTTGAAGGAACATGAAGCATCTCAGTTACTTATCAGTATTTGATGTTGCCTCATCTCCATTTTCTTTATTGCTTGGTGACCTAACTTCTGTAATATTTGGTTGTCTTCGCATCTTTTTTAAACATCTATTATCGTATAATTAGCTTTAATCCAAACGCTAGTCAACTTATACTTTACGTAGATGAAGGTTCATCGGAATGCTTCATATTTTCCAAACAAGCATTACTATAATTTAGTCTGAAATATTTGTTTGCATAAATGATATAACCTATCGAACAATTGATATCCATATCAGTTTAAAAAGAGAAAAAGTTAAACATAAATTTTATTAAAGATTTCCACATCTGGAAGTCTAGCATATGATTATTAAATACCTTAACAATTTCTTTCAATTAATATCCTCCTGATAATGACGGATGCACATTAATGTTGAAAGTATGCTTCTCTTTGGCACAGAGTTGTAAATATTAATCTTATTTAAGCCAGTCAGCTCTATCCTCATCAATGAATATGAAAATGTTCTGTCTTAATTTAATCTGAAAAAGAAATACCACAAAGTACCACAAAGTATACTACATCCTGTATTGTAAAATATAATGTTATACTTATCTAATTCGCGAATCCTTCAGTCACTTTTAATTGAATTATTTGTGATTGTATAAATTAACAGATGCAATATCGCAACACGATGAATAACCTCACTGCAATAAATAAAAATAACCTCACATTACAATTTACACAGTTTAATATAGTCACCGAATTGACAGTTCACAACCATATATAGTTTGGTCGTTGAGTATATTATGTTGGAAGCGTTGTAAAAATGACGTCATTTTTCTTAACAACCAACTTCAGTCCGAGACATACACTCTGGCTGGAGAAGAAGAAGAAGATTATGAAGGAAAATTTTATTTTCGATATATATATAGCTAAAAGAGTATGAGATCTCTGGATTGCGTGAACCGATTTTGATGTTTTTAATTGCAAATTTAAAGCTTTTTCAAAAGCATTTTAAAAAAAGCTTTACTTAAATAATGGCAATGGATTATTCGCGGAAAAAAGTCTATTTGAAATTTGGGACACCCCAACTAGTTGTATAAGAGAGTAGTGCCTCGACGGCGGTTTAGGCATGACTTTTTATATTTGTATGTACTTGCCGTCGAGACACTACCGTGTCTCTTGACTCAATGTTTATGTATTAATCTGTTAACAAATGCATTTTTATATTTATTATTGACTATAATAAGTTAATGGTTATTAAAAAAAAAACTTTGTAATTAAAAAAAAAATGAAAAAATTTTAAACTTCGCCAAGATTCGAACCCGACCTCGCCGCGTGAGAAACGGCAACCTTGTCGTCTACGCTACAGCGCTGACTTGATATACCAAAAGCAAAATAGCCTTTTAAAGATTGACTAAAATTCTTTCATTAACTCGTTATAAACGATCAAGAATTAGCTGCAATAATAAATAAATGTATCTACACAGCATTATTGCACAAAATTTATTTTCATTTTAATTTGAAGCCTACATTTTGCATGAAGATACGATAGTTTAATGGTATTCATGCAGTACTTTAAATACAAAACTATTCATAAGCTTAACTATCATAAATTATTCGATTACAGGTAACATATATTATTGTTCGGGATTTTAAGTGTGTTATTGCGAGCGGTTCGAGAATCGGGCCGACTCCCTCTAGACCACTCTGTCTCTCTTCCACCTCATAGTTCGGCATAACGCCGTTAGGTGGCTGGCTCGCGTAGCGACTTTCTCGCTGGTAAGATTTTGCCTGTGAGGTACTTAAGCCGCGAGTCGCACTTGTTCGTTGTCTCTCGACTACGTCGAGACCCTAGAGACTCTGCTCTCTAACTTTCCTCTTTGGAGTGCAATAGCACTGTCACTTCCTTTAACTTCACAATAACCCATCTGCGTACACCACTCTGGTTGCGCAGTCTACATTCTATCCTTTTTTTAACCTTTATTGACTTTCGTTTGAAAGCCATACCGGGTCAAATCTCTCATAAATATAATATTAATTAATTAATTTATGACAATAGAGCATATGAATAGAGTTTTGTATTTAAAGTACTGCATGAATACTATTAAACTATCGTATCTTCTGTAACGGTATTCCCGTCAGTGTGAGGGGCCACTCACACTACGGGTTTTCCCATTACCTTCGCCCGTCCTTTTCTATCGGTATCAGGGCGCCAGTTGGTCAGTTGGGTGGCCAACAACCCTACGTTATCAATTGGGTCCTTCGACCCCATTCTTTATGCATCTCATACGGCCCTGCGGCCATGCATATGGACGGTAGCGGTAGCCAGGGTCGCTCAGTATGCTAGGTCGTGGAGAGAGGGGAGGGTTCCTTACGAAAGTCCGAGCCACGCAGACCTGCCTGCTGAGGGGCATACATTCATCCCTCACCACCCACACCCAGGTGGTGGTGAGGAGTGCGGGAACATGCGGTATCAATTGCCAAAGCATAGAGTTTTGCCGGGAGCGGACCACCACGGAGGCAATGTTCACGGCCCGTCCAGCCATAGCGCAAGCCTATGGGATTACGGAGGGCACCGGGACACATTCCAACGGGCTAACTACGCCCCTGCACAACCCACTATGCATTGGCCGGTATCCAGTCGTGACGTACGTGCAGGCTGGACTATAGCACACGCCTCACGTACGCGAACCGACCCATGGCTGTCTGAGTGCCGCGTCACGCGCTCACCAGCACGCACGGACACATCAGCACAGTCCCATGGTCGCGTTCCGACTGCCTGCTATGGCAGTCTGCGCACGACATTCGCGCAGCCTGCTTGACGCGCAAAACCAGCGTTCAAGCCAGACTCGATGTTCTATTTCCCCTCCTCGTGGGGACTTATAGACACTTTCATTGTTTTAGGACTCCCCGAGGCCGCTTCTCCTTATCTCAGGTTGCCTGGGTTGTTTGGCATGGCCCTGCCTTACTTCTCAGGACAACCTGGACATCGTTTACTGGAGCGCCGGTCTTTTCATCCGGGCCTCTGCCTGTCAACGGGGTCTATCCTTGACGTTAGCTATAATCCACTCGTGAGCCTATCTCACGAGTCGGTAACGTAGGGATTAATAATATCCACTGTTCGGTAGCTTTTATGTTCTTTATTCAGTATCTCGTATACGTAACGGGGAACTTCGTTACATACCCCCCTCCGTAACGGAGGTTTCGACCCGAAACCGAAAGCGCCCGAACACGAGTTCGTTTTTCGCTGCCACGCCCAAGCGTGCAGTGATGCACTTCAGTCTGGGTTTACTCTTGCGGTAGCTCAGGCTTATATGGCTTGAGGTCTGCCGTAGACATTTTGCCAGTGACGTTTCCTGCCATATCAGACAATTCTACAACTGTCTCCGATAACTTCTTCGCAATCATAAACGGTCCACCGAATGGTTTGTTCAGTGCGGCCGATATGTGTTTTGCGGCATTCGAGAGCTGTCGGTTGCGAACTAAGACTAACTCGCCAACCTCATAGTGCTTTTCACGACGACGTAGATTATACGGTCTTGCCTGTCGTTCGTGCGCTTCTTCGAGAGCATACTTGAAAACTGTTCTAAGTGTTTCCAAGCGTTTCATGCGTGCCAACCACTTTTCTGTCGGTTGCTGCATGATTTCGTTATCGCCTTCTAATTCACGTCGCATCGACCTTGCCGATTCTGGTTCTCTACCCAGATTAGCAAATGCAGGTGTAGCTTGCAGTGAACCATGGTGGGCAGTATTAAATGCAAATCTAAATGCATCCAAATGCTGATCCCACTCTCGATGATCAGAATCGAGAAAGGCCCTTATCATCATCTTCAAGCTTCTATTCACCCTTTCGGTGGGGTTTGCCTGGGGATGATATGGAGGTGTCGTGGTTTGCCTCATACCCGTTAATTGTAATAAAGCAGTTATGTCTTTATTTACAAATTCGGTACCATTGTCGGTAACTAAAACTTTTGGTGTACCCCATCTATGAATCACCAAGTTTTCGATAGCTTCTGCAATCTTTTTGCCGTTAGCACGTCGAAGTGGAGCTACTTCGATCCATTTTGTGTATAGGTCTTGGATTACCAACACATACGAGAACCCTTGTTTACTTGGCGTCAGTGAGCCCATAATATCTGCCGATATTACAGTCCACGGCTGTTCAACAATTCGACGTCCCATGAAGCCGACGGGAGCTTGTTGTTCTACCTTGCAACGCTGACATTCGTCGCAGTGACTGACGTAAGCCGTTACATCTTTGAACATACCTGGCCAGAAGTAATTTATCGAAAGGCGTCGATATGTACGATCGATACCTTGATGGCCGGCTTGCGGTAACTTATGGCATTCTTCGAGCACTTTCTGCCTGTACTCCCTGGGTATCACCAGTTTCCAAGCATCAAGATCTTCGAGCTCAGCATCTGCCAAATCTGAACGTCGTTGATGATACATCAACTCTCCATCTAATTTCCAATCAAGACATTTTTCTGGCGTTCTTTCGATATCCTTTACGCGCTTTAAATACCACGCATCCTTGGTATCGGCGTAAGACGGTAGCAAAGCATTTAAACTTTCCGGTGCTCTTGACAAAGCATCAGGAACATGATTTAAAGCTCCTTTACGATGTACGATCGTAAAATCGTATTCCATCAAGGCGAGAGCCCAACGAGCAAGTCTTCCAGATGGATCTTTTAAATTATGCAACCATCGGAGACTGCTGTGGTCGGTAATTACAGTGAAGTGGTAACCCTCAAGGTAACATCGAAACTTCCTTATCGACCACACCACTGCCAAGCATTCCTGCTCGGTCACGGTATATTTTCTTTCGGGATCCGTAAGCGCTCTACTCGCGTAGGCGATTACTCTTTCTTGACCTTCGATAACTTGTGTCAAAACAGCACCTAAGCCAACATTGCTAGCATCGGTCTGTAATGCAAACGGGATCGAAAAATCTGGACAGGCAAGCGTTGGCGCGCTTGTTAAACATCCTTTCAGCGTGTCGAATGCTGACTGCTGATTGGCTGTCCATTCCCATGACTGATTTTTATTTGTCAATTTCGTTAGCGGTTCAGCAACTGTCGCAAATTCTGGAATGAATCTTCTATACCAAGATGCCATTCCCAAGAATCTACGAATTTGCTTTAAATTCTTCGGTATCGGGAACGTGATTACGGCTTCTGTTTTCGCCGAATCCACGCGAAAACCTTGACTGTCTACGATAAATCCGAGATATTTTACTTCCGTTCTACAGAAGAAACTTTTCTCCTTATTTATCGTTAGCTCAGTTTGCCTTAACTTTTCGATAACTTTATCCAACCATAATAAGTGTTCGTCAAATGTTTTGGTGACAATGATAATGTCATCCAAATAGACGAATACATGTGGATAAAATTCGGGACCCAATAATTTATCCAGAGCACGCTGGAATATTGCGGGAGCATTAGTTAATCCATAAGGCATTCGCTTAAATTGAAATAAGCCTCTGCCTGGAACAATAAAAGCCGTGATACCACGTGACTTTTCTGCTAGCGGTACCTGCCAATACGCTTGACTCAAGTCGAGCGTTGCTAAATAATTGGCCTGTCGTAACTCATCTAGGATCGCAGCCATGTTCGGTAATGGGTACGCATCCTTTTTAGTTACAGCGTTAACGCGCCGGAGATCCACACAAAAGCGGAGCTTGCCATTGGCTTTCTTCGCCATGACTACCGGGCTCGCCCAATCACTTTGCGACGGTTCGATAATGCCATTGATTAGCATATCGTCAACCTCTTGCCACATAGCTTGGCGGATTTTATCCGTGCACCTATGAGCTCGCTGTCTGATTGGCTCGTGATCTTGCACGTCAATTATGACTGCCGGTAACTTTGAAATTCCAGGTTTTCCAGAAATGGGGGGCAGTTTAATTTCTAGAAACTCTTTTAATTTCTTAGCGTTATCATTATCGGGAACCATTAGGCCGTTATTCACCACTACACAGTTTAGTGATTCGGCATTCGAGAACCAATGTTTATTTTGAGGTTTTTCCTTGTAAGCCCATTCTCCCGTGGAGAAATCCACGACAACATGAGCATCTTGTAGGAAATCAAGTCCCAAAATAAAATTACTCGACAAGGAAGGCATCCATAGTGTGTCAACTATAGTTGTCTTCCCCTCAAGAAATATCGGGATCTTGGCGGACTCAATTACTTTACATGTGTAATTGTTGCCAACGGTAACTCTTAAGGGTTCTATCTTATTGGCTTGTATACCAATTGAATTAAACAATTCAATGGCTACTTTGCCTGCAAACGTGCGTGAGACTCCCGAGTCCACCAGCGCACGCAGCTTTTCCCCTTGTACGGTGATCGTGGTTTAGAATGCTAGTTTCCTAGATCTATCGCCAAACGTCGTAATTACTATATCAGTAATATCACCGACCGGTAACTTATCGACCGATTGATCATCGTTCGAATTTTCGGTAGCAACCACTCGAGCGCTTGTGTCCTCTGAGTGTTTGTTTACATTCTCCGTCTCCAACATAACATGTTGGTCTGAGAAGTCGCGGGAGCGATAATTATGGTTAATATTCACACATTGCTGTACTGAATATTCTTCGACATAATTATCCGGGAATATATTATCTTGGTTTTCACCCAAGATTTTCGGTATCATGTTTTTCCGCTCTTGGAGTGTCGTAACATTCTCGGGAAATTTTACGAACTCCTCTTGGCGTTTTTTGAACAGCATTTAGGGCACTCCGCTGTAGAAACCCCTTTGCTGCCACATCGGTAACAGAACATTGTTCTCTGCTCTTTACACGCACTCCAACCGTGTCCAGCTTTCCCGCAATTAAAGCAGGTAGCGCTCGGGCCCGGTTGTTTACGTTTTGAGCCCTGCCGGCTGTTATTGTTGCCAGCTGCCTTATCTAACGAAGGTTTCGACTTAGAACTGGTTCCTTGTCGGTTCCTTGTTGATTTAAAGGCTTTCAAATGCTCTTCGTTATCATTCGAATCTTCCGTTGTTGATTCGTCGGTATCAGAGCTGGATGTTTTATCCACTTCTAGGGCACGCACACCGTGTCGCCTAGACTCTCGGGATCTTCCATGACTGCCGGTATACGCCAACTCAGGAACTAAACTTTCCTCAGGCGCGGCAGGTGGACGGTATTTTAATGACGGCCTATAAGCGGCTTCGAAATTGAGCGCCAAACGCTCGAATTCTCGATACGTCATGTATTTGTGTATAGCAATGCCTCTTCTATACACCGGTAGCATATTTTTGTGCGCGATAGCGATTCGGCTCCAATCCGATCTTTCTCTGCCTATTTTCCGAATATACGACTGTATAGTCTGCAAATAGGCTCGCACAGATTCGTTAGCGCCCTGAGTTCTTGTTAGAAGCTCAGTCTCCAGTTCTTCTTCCCATGTTTGTGATCTGAAATAAGACCTTAAGGCGGACTTAATATCAGACCAGGTTGAGAATTCATTATCCTCAAACCACATCCTCGCCACACCTGTTAGGATGTGGGGAAAGACGTCAACCAGGTCGGAATCTCTTACCCTGAGAAGGTTCAGGACGGCATCGGTTCGAGAAATAAAACTCTCAACCGCCTCCGTTCCATCGCCCGCAAAGGTCAAGTTTGATCTCTGGAGAGATTCGAGAACACGCCAACGGGGCATACAGTCATCCCCTTGGCCGGTAACTTTTCCAAGTTTTCCCTTCAGGACCCTCGTCCTGCAGGCCCCCTGGAATATCTCAGCCGAAGCATCGTCTGATGTCGGTTGAGATTCGTGATCATCGCTCGGCATTGTCACTGTCAACAAAGGTTGACCCTGATTGGCCGATGCCGGTAGAGCGGCCGCGGTCTTTCGCGGTCGGCCTCTAGCGCGCTTTTCGGTAGCAGAAGCAGCTGCCACTGCTGCTTCATCGGGAACAGTCTTATTTTTCAGCAGCTTGTCAAAAGCCTGCTGGACTTGAGAAATGAAATCCTGGAAAGACCCTTCCAGTTTTTCCATTCTCTCGTCTAGACTCGAGATCTTCTTCTCCAGGTTTACCTGGGAAGCATCGGTAGCTGTCGGTTCTGCGAACTCATCAGAGTCGCCCGACCCGGTACTCCTTTTCCGTCCCGTGGACTCAGCCATCTACGTATGGATATAATAGTGCGTGTTGCTTCTTCTGTCTGGTCCAAGGGTTGTCGCTGGAGTGATCCGGCAAAATTTTGTTTTGCCCCGTTAGCCGTCCGTCGGATAGGTTACCCCCACCCGAGCTCTAGACATGCGCAGACGATCTAAGTGATTCTCGTATTCTCACTTATCGCCTCTGCTCGATAACAATCGCCTCTCGATTAATCGAATTTCGATCTAGGCATTCGATAACTCTGCTTCCTCTACGGGCCGCTAGATGGCAGCACTAGGATCGAGTTCATCGACCTCTAGTACCGTCGATCACGGCCGACGGCAGCACTTCGACGAATTATTGATTCGTCTTGCCGTCGATTACCGCTAGATGGCAGTACCGGTATCATTTTCCGACAGAGGGTCCACGTGTGGTCTCTGTCTCACCTCGTCCTGAAAACATTGGCCTTTACTGGCTCAAGCTCATCAATTTCTGTTTTTGTTTTGGATGGATAGGAAAGGAATGAAAAGGAAGGAAAATAGGATGGAAATTGATGGGAAATTCACCGAGGTGTACGGTAGCGTGCGGGATCGTACGATTTCTCGTACCGGTAACATTCGATAACTTGCAGGAGGAGTATTTCTAGGGCTCGACTACCTGCGAAACCCTATCCATACAAACCTCCTTACGAGCCGCCTTCGTCTTTAGCGGCTTCGAAGGTTTTTCCTTCGGTGGGGTCACCACCTGGGGAACTCCCTTCGGAGTCGCCTCGGAAGGCCGTGGTTTGGCGTGTACTTTCCCACGCTCGGATCTGCGTTTTGCCGCTATCACCTTACGTGGTACGTTCGTACCCGCATTCGCCACGTATGGACCGATTGTCTGCCAATGCGGCCCACAGGCAGGGCAGGTGCGCAACGTTTTCCCGGTGCGCCCACACCCCTTACAGAAAGCATCTGTAATTGGTGTAGGGCATTCGGAAAACCGATGGCCCTTACCCTTGCAATTCCAGCATACACGTATGCCGAAATTGCCGGTAGCTTGCGTGGCCACCGACTCGGAAGGCTTCGCCTTCTTCACCGGTGGTGCCGGAGTCACCTTAGGCGGCAACGGTGAAACCACGTTGGGCGCCATTTGTAATGCTTTTCCCGTCAGTGTGAGGGGCCACTCACTCTACGGGTTTTCCCATTACCTTCGCCCGTCCTTTCTATCGGTATCAGGGCGCCAGTTGGTCAGTTGGGTGGCCAACAACCCTACGTTATCATTTGAGTCTTTCGACTCCATTTGCTATGCATTCTTATACAGCCCTGAGGCCATGCATATGGATGGTAGCGGTAGCCAGGGTTGCTCAGTATGCTAGGTCGTGGAGAGAGGGGGGGGTTCCTTGCGGAAGTCTGAGCCTCGCAGACCTATCTGCTGAAGGGCATACATTTATCCTTCACCACCCACACACAGGTGGTGGTGAGGAGTGCGGGAACATGCGGTATCATTTGCCAAAGCATAGAGTTTGCCAGGAGCGGACCACCACGGAGGCAATGTTCGCGGCCCGTCCAGCCATAGCGCAAGCCTATGGGATTACGGAGGGCACCGGGACACATTCCAACGGGCTAACTACGCCCCTGCACAACCCACTATGCATTGGCCGGTATCCAGTCGTGACGTACGTGCAGGCTGGCCTATAGCACACGCCTCACGTACGCGAACCGACCCATGGCTGCCTGAGTGCGGCGTCGCGCGCTCACCAGCACGCACGGACACGTCAGCACAGTCCCATGGTCGCGTTCCGACTGCCTGCTATGGCAGTCTGCGCACGACATTCGCGCAGCCTGCTTGACGCGCGTAACCAGCGTTCAAGCCAGACTCGACGTTCTATTTCCCCTCCTCGTGGGGACTTATAGACACTGTCATTGTTTTAGGACTCCCCGAGGCCGCTTCTCCTCATCTCAGGTTGCCTGGGTTGTTTGGCATGGCCCTGCCTTACTTCTCAGGGCAACCTGGACATCGTTTACTGGAGCGCCGGTCTTTTCATCCGGGCCTCTGCCTGTCAACGGGGTCTATCCTTGACGTTAGCTATAATCCACTCGTGAGCCTATCTCACGAGTCGGTAACGTAGGGATTAATAATATCCACTGTTCGGTAGCTTTTATGTTCTTTATTCGGTATCTCGTATACGTAACGGGGAACTTCGTTACAATGTACTTGTATAATGCCAACGCTTGTGCAGTGTAATCCCTTCAATCCGACCATAAGAGTTATTATTGTTACGTTGGATATTTAGAAATCTGAAAATGTAGAGACCAGAGTAGAAGTTAAATTGCGATACAATAGTTTCGACGATTGCAATTGTACTATTAAATGTCGAATGTTTCCTTAGACTTGCATTATAGAGCAAGTGGATATAATTGCTTCTTATCAGGTACCAATCTTGAATATAACCAAAATGTACTTGTGTAATGCCAAAGCTTGTGGAGTGTCAACTGTTTCATCCGACCATATTAGCTATTAATGTCACGGTGGACAGTTAGAAATCTGAAAATGTAGAGACCAGAGTAGAAGTTAAATTGCGATACAATAGTTTCGACGAATGCAATTGTACTATTAAATGTCGAATGTTTTCTTAGACTTGCATTATAGAGCAACTGGATGTAATTGCTTCTTATCAGCTGCCAATGCTGAATGTAAGAAAAATGTACTTGTATAATGCCAAAGCTTGTGGAGTGTCAACTCTTCAATACGACCATAATAGCTATTATTGTTACATTGGATATTTAGAAATCTGGAAATGTATAATCTGGAGTAAACGTTGCATGACGATACAATAGTTTCGACGAATGCAATTGTACTATTAAATGTCGAATGTTTTCTTAGACTTGCATTATAGAGCAACTGGATGTAATTGCTTCTTATCAGCTGCCAATGCTGAATGTAAGAAAAATGTACTTGTATAATGCCAACGCTTGTGCAGTGTAATCCCTTCAATCCGACCATAAGAGTTATTATTGTTACGTTGGATATTTATAGAAATCTGAAAATGTAGAGACCAGAGAAGAAGTTAAATTGTGATACAATAGCTTCGACGATTGCAATTGTACTATTAAATGTCGAATGTTTCCTTAGACTTGCATTATAGAGCAACTGGATGTAATTACTTCTTATCAGCTGCCAATGCTGAATGTAAGAAAAATGTACTTGTATAATGCCAACGCTTGTGCAGTGTAATCCCTTCAATCCGACCATAAAAGTTATTATTGTTACGTTGGATATTTAGAAATCTGAAAATGTAGAGACCAGAGTAGAAGTTAAATTGCGATACAATAGTTTCGACGAATGCAATTGTACTATTAAATGTCGAATGTTTTATTAGACTTGCATTATAGAGCAAATTGATGTAATTGCTTCTTATCAGCTGCCAATGCTAAATGTAACCAAAATGTACTTGTATAATACCAACGCTTGTGGAGTGTCAACTCTTCCATCCGACCATATTAGCTATTAATGTCGCGGTGGACAGTTAGAAATCTGAAAATGTAGATTGCGCATTAAATATTACGTTACGATATTCTAGTTAAAATTATTATAATTGTTTAATTCAATGTCGATTGTTCTCTTTAGTTTTGTTTGACAAAACATATTTATGTAACATTTAGTCGTTCCTATCGAAGAACCCCTACCTTTAACGAAAGTTGGTTGTTGCTTGGCAGTTATTCTGTGCAATATAGAATTATGATAATAATGGAGTTTGTATTTTCAATTATATTATTGCAACATATTAAAGTATATTTGCATATGGTATTTGTAAAATTGCATTATTTCTTTATACGTTATCCCATTGGAATTGTCTCAGGCTACAATTGCGATTTTATCTTCGTTCTTGAAACTGTTCTTTCAATTATCCAAAGATTAATTTAAATTTATAGTTCATGTTGCTTTTTTTTCATGCAGTAGAAGTTGAGACAGTGTCAGTGGAAAATACAAATTAATTACATTTTTTTCTTTTTTCAATGGATGATACTATGATATAAGTTCTATTTCGATTAAAAATGTGAACGGCCAATAGCCTGACCTATCCATTACAAATTTTAAAAAATTTTTTTTAATGGATTTTTAAAAATTTTTTAAATATCTTGGAAAGCGCTTGCCAAGAGCTCGGAACTTGTCTTGCTGGCGGGACAGAGCAAGCTACTTTCCAATACTTTTGAAAGACCTTTCCAAGATCTTTCGAGGATCTTTCCAGCCGAATCCAAGCGCTTTGCAAGTCGAAATTTTTTTACGCGGGCTATTCTTCTTACTTTCTCAAATTTCGAATCGTCTTGGAAAGCGCTTGCCAAGAGCTTGGAACTTATTTTGCTGGCGGGACCGAGCAAGCTACTTTCCAATACACTGGAAAGACCTTTCCAAGATCTTTCGAGGATCTTTCCAAGCGAATCGAAGCGCTTTGCAAGTCCAAATTTTTTTACGCGGGCTGTCCTATATTTGCAAATCAAAAATACCATTTTCAAGTATTAGAAAGATCATAGAAATATCTTACATATTCGTCTTGTTCGTGACCCAAAGCAAAACTGCCTGAAAGATGAATGTAAGATCTTACTAAGATCTTACGATTATATTTCAAGTCAAAATTAAGGTTTTTCTAAGATCGATTTTTTTTAATGCGGGACTTGCCAGGAGGGGCCAAATAGTGTTATGTATATTTAAATCTTCGTTACAGTTGCATATTGAAATATATACTACTCTACACTTTTTGGCCCCTCTTGGCAAGTAGTATGTATACAAAAATGATATAATAATTAATTATTGATTTACATTTTTTTAGTTGCCTAAATTATGCGACCTCAGTGCTTTATATTACCGCTTGATTACTTGTCGAATTTATAAGTGATTTCAATCCTTTGTGTTGCCGCTATTTTTGTTTGGGATCAAATAATTACTTGTCGAATTTAAGTGATTTCAATTCTTTGTGTTGCCGGTATTTTTGTTTGAGATTTATTTTGTGTAAATATTTTTTATGGTATTTCATTCGGATTTTAATTTTTGTGGAGAGAAAGGACCAAATTACTTGCCGTTGTTTTTTACACGAAAGTGTTTTTTTTTGGGATCTCAGAGCTTTTTGTAATATGTGACAAAGATACATCTTAAGAATTTCTTTATGCAAATAATACAAAATGTAGTGAAACTCTTAAAGAAAGAATGTATATTCTAATAAATAAATTTTATTGGAAGGGAATATAAATTAAAATATATAAATAATTATATTGTTAACAATAATCAATTGTATTTAACAATATTAAAAAAGGAAAAGTACAACATTTTAAATAATATATTGAAGAATTACATATCAACTCGTTATAAATAGTTTTGATGAAGAAAGATACAATAATTTTCTAAACAAAAAATATGTATTACGGGATTTTATTTGAAACGGCGCGATACTCAGTGAGAAAATAATTTAATAATGATACAAACTCATTGTGGAAATCATATCATTTTTAAATAGTTTACTCACTAGATATATTGCAGCCGAAGCCGCTATTATTGCGGCCAATATTTAGTGAAATGACGTTTTAAACCCAGCTGTGGTGCTAATATTGTTGAACATGTTATTACGAGTAAGACGCTTTTATCCATTATAACAACTTTTAACATTTATAAAAGCAGCCGTTAAAGATACGAATAACGTAATATTGAATTAATTAAATTTCCTCAAAGAATATGATAAACGTTCCTTTTGAATTTCTGGGCCATGTTTTCTTTTGAACGATATTATCGTTCGCATATATCCATGATTTATCCTTACGTATCATAGACGTATAATGACCAGTTGCAGCATCCTTGCCGTCATGGAAAATCGCACAATTCGCTTTATAAACTTTACCACCCATTTCTAATTTCTCAATAGGTATACCTTTAATGTTTCGGTTTTTAAGAACAATCCAATCTTTAACGTTTTCTATATATTCAGTTTTGGTATTATATAATGATAATTTAACAATCAGAACTTTTTTAGTAACTGTACTAGCAATTTTTTGCTGAAGTTCTAAAGAACTCATGCAATTACTGCACAAAGAATTCCATAGTTTTTTCCACTTAGAGAAGTTGCTCTGAATTATTTTTTTCATGTACTCCAAGAATTACTTTTGCATAATTTTTTGGGAATTAACAAACTCTTCATACCATCAAATAGTGTAAGTAATATAATATTATTACAAGATTGGGTAATATCTGTATGACAACATGAAGTACTACATTTGTCCGTTTTTGTTAGATAATGTTGCACAACGCGATTCAAGCAACTTAATTTATCACACAGAGCAATGATTAAATCACCAGCATCATACTGCCGCTTTCCAACAAATTGGATTTCAGCATATTGTCTAATATCAATATTTTTTACAGATTTATCAATAGTTTCTGTAAGCAAAAATAAAAGATTTTAGAGCATTGTCTGCTCCTTTACGAAATAGTACTTCTAATTGAATAACAATTTACATTGCATTGTATAACTGCATTTGCGTATGAAGAAATATAATCACGTTTCATTATTCCTCTTATGTTTTAATCATATCATTTACATATACAGCAATTAATTACAAATTTAGATGATGAAAGTTCTACTTATTACTACAACCTTCTATCCTCATTAAGATTAGTCACCAAAAATTTTCGTAAGTTATAATGTTTCATCTGCATATCTTTACGCAAACAAGTGACTGCTTAGCCTATTTCCCACTATTCTAGATGCTCCTTCTTATTTCTGATATAACCTGTAAATAAGAAAATTATAATGGGCCATTCCACGTCAAAACAGACAGATTTCGGAGTACAACACCGATTTTTTTTTTAAATATATGTTAATATATAAGAAAATACAAGACTTTTGGCGCTAGTTTGAGTCAAAAATCTTTTTTCGTTTCGGAGATACGAGCTGTCAAAGTTTGCAGTTTTACTGTTTATGGTAAAAACACGTAATCTTTGAAAATTTATATCTCCTAAACTAATAAAGATAGAAGACTCTGGCTGGAACGAGTGTACTCAGAAAGAATCATACTTTATTAGAAAAATATAAAAAAAGACAGTTTGTTTTAATTGGTTAAAACTATTAACAATTAAAATAAACATTTGAATTAACAAATGTGTTGTCATGCTCTGACAATTATAAAAAAATATCAGGAATGTTCCTTGGAATGTCCTCTACAAAGAAAAAAATTAAAACGCGTATACTCTCTTGGTGTTCATAGTGAAAAAAAATATTTTATCACGACGCGCTCGGCCAGAAGCGTCGTTCGAGCGGCGTAAACCGGTGAAGCGCATGCGTAACTGAGCGCGACTAGTCTCTACATGTCGGAATCCATCAATCTATGAATAATGCGAGCTAATAACATGTTTTAATTGTTTGTTTATGTTTTTATAAATATTATAAATTAACAATATATTTATTATTATTCTGCTTTATAAGCAGTCGTTATTTATTTACAAAATAATTAGCAATAAGACATTTGAACATGGCATTGAATATACAAATTATATACTAATTTATATTTACATATTTTATTAAATTATGGCAGAAGAAAATATTAGGAATATGAAATTTCTGTACTGAAAATATTTAACAAACTTTAACAATTGTATAATTATCTGATTGAGGAAAAGCTTTAGTTTGTAATTGTGTCTTTGAATCTATCGTTAAAAATGCACGATAATTTCAAGTTCCTTTAACTATTTTCACTTTTCAAAAAATCTCGTACGAAGTGTTTTAATAAGCATTAAAATAATTTAAACGAGATTTTTTTGAAAAGTAAAAATAGTTAAAGGAACTAGAAATTATCGTGCATTTTTAACGATAGATTCAAAGACACAATTACAAACTAAAGCTTTTCCTCAATCAGATAATTATACAATTGTTAAAGTTTGTTAAATATTTTCAGTACAGAAATTTCATATTCCTAATATTTTCTTCTGCCATAATTTAATAAAATATGTAAATATAAATTAGTATATAATTTGTATATTCAATGCCATGTTCAAATGTCTTATTGCTAATTATTTTGTAAATAAATAACGACTGCTTATAAAGCAGAATAATAATAAATATATTGTTAATTTATAATATTTATAAAAACATAAACAAACAATTAAAACATGTTATTAGCTCGCATTATTCATAGATTGATGGATTCCGACATGTAGAGACTAGTCGCGCTCAGTTACGCATGCGCTTCACCGGTTTACGCCGCTCGAACGACGCTTCTGGCCGAGCGCGTCGTGATAAAATTTTTTTTTTCACTATGAACACCAAGAGAGAATACGCGTTTTAATTTTTTTCTTTGTAGAGGACATTCCAAGGAACATTCCTGATATTTTTTTATAATTGTCAGAGCATGACAACACATTTGTTAATTCAAATGTTTATTTTAATTGTTAATAGTTTTAACCAATTAAAACAAACTGTCTTTTTTTATATTTTTCTAATAAAGTATGATTCTTTCTGAGTACACTCGTTCCAGCCAGAGTCTTCTATCTTTATTAGTTTAGGAGATATAAATTTTCAAAATTACGTGTTTTTACCAAAAACAGTAAAACTGCAAACTTTGACAGCTCGTATCTCCGAAACGAAAAAAGATTTTTGACTCAAACTAGCGCCAAAAGTCTTGTATTTTCTTATATATTAACATATATTTTAAAAAAAAAAATCGGTGTTGTACTCCGAAATCTGTCTGTTTTGACGTGGAATGGCCCAATATAAACATTGCTAATTACGAGAAAATTTGTTTGGATTAATTTTGGATACATATTAAACAATATAATTTTCTTTCAATTGTTGCTTTGATACCTAAAGCTCAAGTCATACATAATTGAATAATTTTATACTATCCACAAATGGCTCATACTCAACATACAGCTGCTGGATACAAATTATTTCTACTCTTTTTTTCAATTCGGATGCTTGTTTTTGCATTATTTAAGAATATATTGCCTGGTAATCATTTTATAACAATACAAGAGGCTATGAACCGAAAATGTGATAATATTTAAATTTCCCCTACCTGCAGGTCACAAATTAAATTGAAATAAGTATCTTAATATTATTGTATTAGAGTTTATTGATAAACATCATGTATCACCATATACCAAACAGAATTCTCGAACATAATCTTAAATTAATACAAAAAAATATATCTGTAAAAACATGAATATGTATTTATAAATTTTAATATTTTTGTCTTACAATTTTATAGATCTTACGCAGTGTAAAATACCAGACCTCTTTTTAGTCGAAATCCAAATTTATCATCCTCCGTAGCATTGTCTAATTGAATGATTTTCTAATATCCATAAATGGCTTATACTCTACATAATCAGCTCCTGGATGCAATTTGATAACTTCTACTTTATTTTCCCATTCGGATACTTCTTCTTGCATTTTTTAAGAATATATTACCTGCCAATCATTTTATAAGAATATAATAACAATAGCTTAAAATATATATAGGTATATGACTGCATATAAGTATATAAAAGTACTGCTACACTACAAAAATTTTGGCTGTCCCTTGGATATTCGTAGACTGTAACTCAATCAAAATCTGAAACGTAAGTTGGGCGCCAGGTTCCCCAAAGAACCACTGTACTGTAGTGATCGCAAAATACTATAATCGTCAAACTAAAATGCCAACTAGCTCAGTGAGTATAAGAGTAGGATTGCGGAAGCGGAGAGTGGGTGAGTCCCTGAAACGTGAAATACGAAAGGATTTGGCAGTTCGGGTCAAATCACTACATACTATAATAAAGTTTCTATATTTCCAAAAAGACATGGCTGTATATGTCAGATTGCATAGCGCATAGATCGTTATTCGTATTCTACAAAACTATAATTCGAAATGGCATGGAAGACGGTTTTTCGGAGTGCTCGGGATCAATCCAACGAATTTCTCTACTAAAACTACTAATCAATTAAATAAAGGCCTTCTCAAGGCAGGTGTTTCTCCTGCGACCTTTTAACTAAACGAAACTATACTCTCGCGAAGAGAACCGAACGGAGTAGCTCTTTCTGGGAGAATTCACCTCCGGGGTTCCTTCTGACGAGAAAACGAACTGTATTACCACGAGGTGATCGAGCGAGGTAGCTCCTTTCGGGGAGAATTCGACCTCGGGGTGCACCCCTGGTTAAACGCGACAAACTATACTAAACGTAACTGAAATTCGAAACTGAACGAATATCCCGATCACTCTTTATAGCCGAATTCGACCCATCAACTATACTGTAAGCGCATATCCAAATTCTCGGAAACGACTAGACGTTAGTACGGTATTATATACACGGTAATCGATAAAAGAACTTAACGTAAGTTACATATAAAATTATATACATTTCATATCCGGAAGCCCATAGATGACTTGGTCCTTGAATTAATTGCGAATCTCAAAGTTTTCTCGACATTAGACTATTATTCCAATTCTCAAGTTATGTCTCTAATTCCCAATTCACGCACTTTGGGAGCAGGTTTAATTCGTAATTCGTGATTTTTGGCGGATTCACGGCTCTCAAGCGCGTTTTCCGAATATTACTCGTAGTATAAGAATTTCTAGGAGCTGGGACTCCCGCTAACCTTTTTCGATGACGCTAGAGAGGAAGGTCGAGTCCCTCGACGGAAGGCGCTGCGAGCCGAGTAGAGCGGACCAGAGTAGAGCTGAGCAGAGCAGAGCAGAGATGAGCCAAGCAGAGCAGAGCAGATCGGAGCAGCGTCGAGCAGGGCAGAGCAGCGTCGAACAGGGCAGAGCAGCGTCGAGCAGCGTAGAGCCGAGCAGCGTAGAGCCGAGCAGAGCAGAGCAGATCGGAGTAGCGTCGAGCAGAGCAGGGCAGAATCGAGCAGCGTCAAGCAGAGCAGAGCAGAGCGGCGTCGAGCCGAGCGGAGCAGTACAGAGTACAGCAGGCTGAGCAGAGTAGCTTCCACACTTTTATGAACTCCAGGCTTCACGTCGGAACTCTCTTTTAGGACTAACGTACAGTTTTGGCCATTAATCTTGCGCCGGGCGAGGGGTAACATGCAAAGGGGGGCAAAGGGTTATCTAGGGAATTCTTGTCGGTACGGTAAATTTCTACCATTTCTCGCTGTCAAAGCTCTACCAAATTTGAACCTGTTCTTGTAATTATAAAGAAGAGTGATAATTTAAGAACGTAAATGATGAAAAGAAAAAGGAGATCATTTTAAAAAATAACAGGGAGAAAAAGGATCTCAGATGAGTATTCCGTAATATAAAGAATTACCAAATTTTTTATATTTTAAGATGATACTTTGTGGTTTTTTCATTTTTGTTACAGGTCAAGTCCTATTTTTGAAGACCTGTCATCAAATAAAATAATTATTTATTTTCATTGAATAAGATAGCACTAATTATTGTTCTTTCTTGTGTGACGCTGTCATCTCAATACTTGGAAATAAATGTAAAATAATATTGGTTTGTAGTTGAGGAAAAAAATTGTTATTATTAATTGACAAAGATTTAATGTAATTTATTTATGGTTTTTATAATAATTATATATAGTTTTAGCCAAATTAAAATAGTAAAAATTCATATGTTAATATTCTATTATGTCAGATGATATATGTTACAAATGATATTGTTATCTGTAAATGTTTTAAATTACTAATAAAATTTTAATTATTCTTATACCATATAAGTTATAACTATTGGTTGCATTGAAATTCTTTAATTGGCAAGGAGAGTGCACAAAACAAATGTAGACTTCTGATTGATTCGCCAACTTCTCATTCTGCCTAATTAAAATTTGAGTGCCTATTTGCTCATCTTTAATATAATGAGCAACATGACAATGGATTCAAGTTTAATACAGTCATCTGCGGACAGTCCTTGCTAATATGTTAAAGTGAAATTAATGTCAAATACTATAGACAAAAACTGAAATGAATCTTCATTCGTTACATCAATTTTTTGCCATTTTTCTTCTTCAATTATTTCTTCTTCTTTATTATTTTAATATTCTTTCTTTTGTTGCTGAATCTTAAATATTCTTTTTCACAATGTTTTTTAATTCATCGATTAGCAATAAATACATACACCTACAGCTGTTCAGTGATATTTTCTGAACATCTTACTTTCCATAATCCAGTAGCCTCTCCTCTTTGAATTAATGTTTCATTATTATTTAGTATATATTACAATTTTATTTTTTAAATAAACAGAATACTTTTTAAAGTGTTTGAGCAATAGAACAAAAGACAATCCAATAGACTATTATTTTTATTATCAAGAAACAAATGACTAACCATTGCGGTTGTTATTTGTTTTATTGTTTAAGTGCTTCAAAAGTGTTTGTTACAAAGCAAATTTGCAATATGTCTAATATGAATGACAAATTAATTAAAAGAGGAGAGGCTTTAGGTATGTGGAAGTCAGGAAGAAGCTCAGATGACATTGCTGAAGAGCTACAGGTCAATAAATCCACTATTAATCGCTGGATTAAAACCTATAGTGTGGAAGGATATGCAGGCTTAGCAGATCAAAGAACGAATAATAAGAGGCCAAGAAAAACGACAGAAATTGAAAATAGACAAATCGTCAGTCTTATGAATGAAAATCCTTTTCAATCATCATGCAGCATATTAAGTGAATTGGATGTAAATATATCTTCAAGAACTGTACGCAGAAGGCTACACGAAGCTGGAGTACATTGCCATCCTGCTGCACATAAAATCAAATTATCTCCAGAACATAGGCAGCAAAGAATCGGATTTGCTTTAGAATATCTCAGTAAAGATGATGACTTTTGGGATAATGTAATCTGGAGTGACGAAAAGGTATTCCAGTCCTCTGAAGATGGAAGGATTCATGTTTGGCGCCCGGATGGAACAAGATACGAAGATCAATATGTTCTACCTACAAACAGAAGCAACAGGATAAGTGTTGCGTATTGGGGGTGGATATCAAAGCATGGAGTAGGAGAAATAGTTGAAGTTGATACAAAAATGAACTCAGCCTTTTATACGAGTCTTCTGGAAAATTCCATGATCCCCAGTGTCCGAAGAAGATATCCTGAGCAAGAGATGCCTATTATCAAATTTATCCAGGATAATTCGAGTGTCCACACCTCAAGAGTCACAAGACAGTGGTTTAGTGACCATCCGTGCATTGATGCAATTAATTGGCCTGCAAAATCTCCAGATCTCAATATCATTGAGAATATTTGGGGCATCATTGTCAAACGCTGGAGACCGGAACAAGAAAGAACAAAAGAGGCACTTAAGTTCCATGTAAGAAGAATGTGGGAGGAGTTGGCAAATGAACCTGATATTTGCAAAAATCTTGTGCTCTCTGTCCCACACAGATTACATCAGGTAATACAAACTAATGGTTATGCACTCCGTTATTAAATTTTTGGTACTTTCTTACCTTCCATCCTATCTTTTATAATTCCTGATGGTGCAGGGGGTTTTAGTGGGTATATCTGGGGGTGGCGGCTTGGTTGAGGTTTTCTTTCTCAAGAAAATCAAAAAATCACTCCCCCCAGAGGAGTCTTGACCTTTAAAGGGGTCTTTCCACATAACTCTGATCTCCAAAGGTCAGAGTATGCGTAACAGCATTTCCTCATGCACGTTAATCTAAAAAAATAAAAAAAAAAATATATATAGATAGAGCATCTCATAAAATAAAATTGCATCTGCCATTTTTTAAGAAGTTAACAAAAACGAAGATGAACATATAATTTCTACAAATTATATAAAACTAAATTACCTTCCAGTCTTGTCAAATAACATAATTTTACTTTTTTTTATAGGTGATTTTTATCACATTCAACAACATATTATAATGGCAGCATCACACAAGAATTAAAACATGATAAATTAGTACTTACTGATCCAAAGAATATATAATTAATTTATTTGATGACAAGTCTCCAAAAATAGGACTTGACCTGTAACAAAAATGAAAAAACCACAAAGCATCATCTTAAAATATAAAAAATTTGGCAATTCTTTATAATAAGCAATACTCATCTGAGATCCTTTTTCTTCCTGTTATTTTTTTTCTTTTCATCATTTACGTTCTTAAATTATCACTCTTCTTTATAATTACAAGAACAGGTTAAAATTTGGTAGAGCTTTGACAGCGAGAAATGGTAGAAATTTACCGTACCGACAAGAATTCCCTAGATAACCCTTTGCTCCCCTTTTCATGTTACCCCTCGCCCGGCGCAAGATTAATGGCCAAAACTGTACGAGTCTCAACAATAGTGTCTGAACTCTTCCAGGACTAGATAACGAGTGTCGCAAAAATCGGGAGACACCAGCAACGAGCTGTTGGTCCCTTACTCCCAACTCTTCATAACTATAAATCTAATTGGCGGGGCCGATTAAGTTATTGGTACCACCAATCAGACCCAAGGTCCGACTTCTTCCGAAAATTCAACTTGAATGTTCAGGAGTTGCGGAAAGCCGTAGTTCGTTAGGCCCATTTAACACACGACTTATGGGCCACGATCGTTGCTCTACTTTTATGACCTATCAATCACCGAACTTTATACTCTATTACAGAGGATAGGTAGACCAAGCGTATATGACACGGTATTATGGCCTTGATACTGTGACCATAATATGTCTCATGGATCTATAGAAAGACATGTATATTGTTTTAGTGAACATGTACTATCTTAAAATAGTACAGGGTCACAGTACTTATATAGATTCAATTTTTAAATATACGTACAAACCAAGTTATGGCAAATTTAAATGATGAAAGAAGATTTATTTTGTTAATACAACCTTTTAACCTCATTAAAATTAGTCACAAAAGATCAATGTATGTTTAATTCTTGTTTCTGCATACCTTTATGTATGTAATCTGTTCGATCTGCCATTCGTTCATCTGCTTTCTGCATTTTGCTAACACAATCTGTAATTTTGAAAACACATACTATAATAATAATATTGATAAACACATTTAATATTAAAACTGAGTAAATAAAAATCAGATATTGAAAAATGTTATTTAACTTTTAATTTGTTCTTTAAGATGCATTGAAACTAACCTAAATAATCTGCGTATTAAGGGTTATAGACTATACCACAACTATTTTCCTTGTTTTGGCATCATTTTGATACCAATTACTTTATTAATTGGAATGTAATGAGCGTTTTTAAACGCATGGTTTTCTATTAGTCACTCAATTTCCTGTAACCTATAAAACAAAGAAACCACAAAGTACCATTGCTCAAATATTTAAATAATTGTTTTAACAAACAATACTTATCTAATTGATTTCTGGATCACTGCCATATAATTGATGCATCCAAATTTTAACTATGAATTCACGTGGAAAACTCACGTGCGAATCATACTAACAAAATGAAAACTTCGATGGATACTACATATACGTCGCGCCTGCGTTGCGGCCATATTGGAATCAGTTTCACACCTATAGCACCAAGCCATTCGAAAGAGCAAAAGTAATGGACAGAAGATAACGCTTAAACGTGTAAGAGTGAGAGGTCCGATGGAGACACCAAAAATCTTCGTCGGGAAGAGAAGAAACGCTAACTGAGAGAAGTGTTTTGAGGTATTCGTGGAACGTAATCGTGAGATCTCAGCATTGCGTGAACCGATTTCAACGTTTGCGGTCTCATTCGAAAGCTTATATAAACATTATATAACAAAAGTTTCATCAAAATTTTCATTAAATGAACCGATCGGAAAATATATCCATCGGAAAAATCGTGAGTCCAAACTTGGCGTAAAAGTAGGTAATGTCGCGCGGCTCTTTAAAATACTTGCCGCGTAACACTACCGTGTTACTTGATTGGTTCCTCAAAATAAATTGCTTCTTCTTCATTAGCCATATTGTGAAGGACACAACAAGCATGTATAATTTTTACCGCACGAACAATATCTTTTAATTTTAAAAAATATAGTTGACGAAACCTCTGCTTCAGTAAATCAAACGTGTTTTCAATACTGATACGACAGGAACTAAGTTTTCGATTATAATTTTTCTGTGCTCAAGATAGGTGACCATTGTCTTTGTATGGAACTAACAGCTGCTTCAAACATTGATAAGCACTGTCTCCCAATAAATAATACTTATCTAGAAAGGGTCGTAATATAAAAATCTAAATGTTAAAATATCAATATACATATAAGTATAAAAAAATTTAATATATAACCTTCACAAATCTGAGGTAAATCATCTTTAATGTTAGAGTTTCTAAAAACTCTAGAATCATGCACGGAGCCAGGCTATCAGATAAAAACATCAATAAATTTACACTCCTCGTTTGCGACACCTTGCATGTGTTGTGACCCTGTACTATTTTAAGATAGTACATGTTCACTAAAACACTATACATGTCTTTCTATAGAACCATGAGACATATTATGGTCACAGTACCAAGGCCATAATACCGTGTCATATACGCTTGGCCTACCGATCATCTGTAATACAGTATAAAGTTCGGTGATTGATAGGTCATAAAAGTAGAGTAACGATCGTGGCCCATAAGTCGTGTGTTATATGGGCCTAACGAACTACGGCTTTCCGCAACTCCCGAACATTCAAGTTGAATTTTCGGAAGAAGTCGGACCTTGGGTCTGATTGGTGGTACCAATAACTTAATCGGCTCCGCCAATTAGATTTATAGTTATGAAGAGTTGGGGGTAAGGGACCAACAGCTCGTTGCTGGTGTCTCCCGATTTTTGCGACACTCGTAATCTAGTCCTGAAGGAGATCAGTCGCGATTTTGGCAACTCGTACTTCAGTCCTGAAAGAGTTCAGACGCGGATTCAAGGATTGTATCGGAAAGTGTGGCGACTGCTCTGCTCAACTCTGCTCTGCTCAACTCGGCTCTGCTCTGCTCGACACCGCGCTGCTCTGCTCGACGCCGCTCTGCTCTGCTTAACACTGCTCTGCTCTTCTCTGCTCTGCTCAACTCTGCTCTGCTCTGCTCAGCTCGACGCCGCTCTGCTCTGCTCTGCTCTGCTCTTCTCTGCTCTTCTCTGCTCTGCTCAACTCTGCTCTGCTCTGCTGTGCTCTGCTCTGCTCTTCTCTGCTCTGCTCAACTCTGCTCTGCTCTGCTCCGATCTGCTCTGCTCTGCTCAACGCTGCTCGGCTCTACTATGCTCTGCTTCCACCGAGGGATTCGGCCGCCTCCATCAACTTCAGCGGAAAAGGTTAGCGCGAGTCCCCAACTCCTAGAACTCCTTATACTACGAGTAAAATTCGGAAAACGCGCTTACTAGCCGTGAAATCGCCAAAAATCACGAATTACGAGTTAAACATACTCCCAAAGTGCGTGAATTGGGAATTAGAGACATAAATTGATGAGGGGAATAATAATCTAACATCGAGAAAACTTTGAGATTCGCAATTAATTCAAGGACCAAGTCATTGGTGAACTCTCGGATATGGGATGTATATAATTTTATATGTAACTTATGTTAAGTTCTTTTATCGATTACCGTGTATATAATGCCGTACTAAAGTCTTGTAGTATCCGGAAATTTGGATATGCGCTTACAGTATAGTTGATGGGTCGAATTCGGTTATGAAAGAGTGACCGGGATATTCGTTCAGTTTCGAATTTCAGTTACGTTCAGTATAGTTCGTCGCGTTTAACCAGGGGTGCATCCCGAGGTCGAATTCTCCCCGAAAGGAGCTACCTCGTTCGATCACCTCGTGGGAGTACAGTTCGCTTTTCTCGTTGGAAGGAGCCCCGGAGGTGAATTCTCCCCGAAAGGAGCTACTCCGTCCGGTTCCCTTCGAGAAAGTACCGTTTCGTTTTCGTTAAGAGGTCGCAGGAGAGACACCTGCCTTGAGAAGGCCTTTAGTTTATTTGTTGGTAGTTTAGTAGAGAAATTCGTTGGAGTGATCCCGAGCACTCCGGAAAACCGTATTCCAGGCCATCCGTAATTATAGTTTTGTAGAATATGAAGAACGATCTATGCGCTATGAGGTCTGACATATACAGCGATGTCTTTACGGAAATATAGAGAAACTATTATCGAATATATTGTGTAGTACTTTGACCCGAACTGCCAAATCTTTTCGTATTTCACGTTTCAGGGACTCACCCACTCTCCGCTTCCGCAATCCTACTCTTATACTCACTGAGCTAGTTAGCATTTTAGTTTGACGATTATAGTATTTTGCGATCACTACAGTACAGTGGTTCTTTCGGGAACCTGGCGCCCAACTTACGTTTCAGATTTTGATTGAGTTACAGTCTACGAATAGCCAAGGGTCAGCCAAAATTTTTGTAGTGTAGCAAATTTTGGCGCTCAACGTGGGGCCCACAGAAGTTAGAATTTGATGAAATAACCTTTCACAAATTCAACTTCTAATTATCGGAGTTAAAGTCTTATTATTTGTCGCGAATCATAACGCCCGCCTAGGGCAGATGTAAGCTAGAATTTGGTGAAATAGCCTTTCGCAAATTCGGCTTAAATTTATTTTAATTCGAGTCATATTATTTTCCATATCCGTTTCCTTGCGAACTCCTATTATCTCCAGCCCAAATCCTTTGTTTGGCAATTCGGAGTTCTACAGTGGTTATGCTCTCGAATCTTGCGATTAATATTTAAATCGTCGAATTTAACCGAAATTAACGTCTTCTCATATAGGATTATCGCAACGAGCATTAATGATTTATGCTCATATTATTTCATGTGTTTATAGCCTTTCCGTATCTGTTATAAGATACGGATAATTCTAGTCGAATATTCCGGTCTTATTTCCAGCCGAAATAATCATCTTTAATTTCTAATACGGAAGATTTCGACATAGGAAATCTACGTGTAGAAAAACTATTGAGGGGGAAACTAGGGGGACACCGCGAGTGCCCAGTCGCGCGGAACTAAGCCGATTAGCTCACGCTTCACTGACTTCCCATTGTCTCGACATAGGACTTACAATATTCGACTATTATATATATATATATATTCGCAAAGCGAATTTAATTTTATTTCGATATCTTTACGAATTACTTTAGCATTTTTCCCTTTGTTTTTCGTGACTTTCAGAGGAACTTAGATAACGGACATTTACGGAATATTGCGCCTGATAATTAATAAATTAATCATTAATTATTATTTATTAATTATTAAATTATTTAATCGCGAATTACACTTAGTAATTCCATATTTAATTTTATTTTGTTTTGTTTTGGGAAGGTTTGACTTCCATACATTAGTCAGAGCTGCATTTCCGTAATCCTCCGAATATAAATAAAATCGAGAACATTATCGTTTCGATTCCCAATTAGGATTTTCTTTATTTTTGTGTACCTTGCCTTTTCTTTTAAGGAATTACTAATGGTTTAAACTGTATTATACCCATTTATATGTATATTCCTTTTCGGTAACACGTAATCGGGTATCCTTCTGTTTGTTTTCCTTCGATTTTCTTCGGGAAATAGACATTTTCTATTAATTCTTTTTCGGTTTTCGCGTTCATTTTAGTGATGGCTACCGCGACTTACGGTAATTTAGATTGGATCGAGGGATTGACAGAGGATGAGGCTCCAAAGATCCTCAACCAATATCGCTTGGACGATAAGGGCATATTACCCACCCTTCGTCAAAGGCTTCGGAAACATTTTTCGCGTGAAAAAAGTTCGGCATTACCGCGTACTCCTCCGGGTAACCAGTCACAACAGACTACGCGTGCAGTCGATACTTCACAGCTTTTGGGGAAAGCTGCTAGTATCGTACAACCTTTAGAATTATTTGACGATATGCCGCATCCAGCTCAGGTTACGCGACCAGCTACTCCTACGCCAATTTCACAGGAGATTTACACCTCCATTCGTGCCGGGACGCGTAGGAAAGAATATCATGCACCCGTAGAGTCTAGGGATGTTCGAGATAGGTCGCTCTCACCTCCGCGAGGTTCGTCCACTCCCACTCGTGCAGATTTCGATGAGTTTAAACGGGACGTGCACGACATGATTGGTCAGCTGCGAGATGTGGTTTTGCAGATGCGTACTACATCCGCAGTCCCGACTGCTCCTGCTCCAAGGGAAGAGTACTTCCCCGAAGAGGAAGAGCCGAGGGAAATATACCGTCGCTCTAATAGAGGTCACTTTCAAACACCGCGTTTTCCTCAACCTCACGCGAATAGGGACTATGCCGCGCAATTCAAACAATTACATTCTACCTTGAAAAGAATGAACGTTTCGTTTAGCGGCAAATCAGGCGAAGACGTAGAGGCCTTCTTAGCGCGTATTGCGGAAACTCGCCTTATTTTCGATCTTCCAGATGCGGAACTATTAAAGTATCTTCCTTTGCTTTTATCGGACATGGCTCTCCACTGGTTTCGTAGTCACCAACGAGATTGGGAGAATTGGGCACATTTTGAGCGTGCCTTTCGTTCGCGTTTCGGGGACCCAACACTTCAGGTCTCCTTGCGGGTGGAAATAGCCCAACGGACACAAGCGAAAGATGAACCCGTAGACCATTACCTCACGTGTATTCGGGTATTATTAGAACGAGTCTCACCTCCCATGTCGGAAGAAGAGTGGATTATTTGGGCGCATACGAACATGCTCCCACGCATTCAAGCGCTGAGAGACATTAATAATATCCTCTCTTTCGATGCATTAGAATCCCGCGCCATCCAGATCGAGAGTAGCTTAGCTCGCCAAAGCCGGTATAGAGCACCACCCTTACCGGAGCATTCGCTTTTTCCCGACTTAGCTTTCGGACGGCCTGCTCGGCGTAAGCGTGCTAACCTGGCTGCGGAAGAGCAACCGGTATTAGTCGCCCAGGAGAAACCTAAGAAAGCAAAAGCCCTGAAGGACATACCGTCACCTGCGCCTTCCATATCGTCGAGTTCGGGAACGACTACTAATCCGTTCGTGTCGGAACCCATCGAACCGCAGTCGTCCTTCGCTATAGATTTTGTGTCCTGGAATTGTCAGGAACGTGGACATAGATACTCGGAATGTCCAAAGCCGCGCTCTCGTTATTTTTGTCATAAATGCGGTCGTGATGGAGTTACAGTACGCAATTGCCCTAAGTGTACGGGAAACGTGTCCGGGACACGATAAATACCGGCTTGTGTCCAAAAATGAATTTGTCTCATTCACGACCCCCCACGGTCAACTTAAATTCTTGCCGCCTTTCGCGAGATTTCTCGTCCGGTATTGAGAAAATATACTCGCTGACTACCGCCCTTTTGTACATAAAAATTAGAGTCCAGGGCCACTCTTTCTTAGCTTTAGTAGATAGTGGCGCATCGCGTACTTTTATTGGAAAATCCGGTCTTTTAAAAATTTCGTCGGCCGATGTTAATGCTTCTACGGTACCTCCGGTTACGATAGTGACTGCCGATGGGCATCGTGAAAACCTATCGCAATGTTACCCACTACAGTTTCACATCGAGGGTCGTAGCCAAGTCATTCCGACCCTATTCTTTCCGTCTCTAGCCGTACCCCTTATTTTTGGGATTGATGCTCTACAACAATTCGGGATTGTTATTAACTATCACGAACGCACATGGCGTTACCGAGACGATCCTAATCAATACTACCGCTTCGTGGATGCTCAGGATAATTTCTCGAGCTGCAATGCTCTCCGTGGTCTCACCGATACTGAGTCAGAGCAGTTAAGGACCTTCTTAGACGAACGAATCCCGATTTTGAAACGGGCTCCGGGATTAACCCATCTAACTGAACATCGCATCATAGTAGAGACACCGACAGCCATGAAACAGCGATATTACCCCGTTTCACCGGTGATACAGCAAGCGATTAATCAAGAAGTAGATCGGTTATTATACGAAGACATTATCGAGCCTTCTGAAAGCGATTGGTCGTCTCCCATTGTTATGGTACGCAAGTCCAACGGTTCCTACCGATTCTGCTTAGATTTTCGCAAAGTTAATAAAGTCTCACGTAAGGATGCCTATCCACTACCATTTATGAATGCGATTCTGGATAAGTTAAGTTCAGCTAACTATATTTCCGCTCTGGATCTAAGTCAAGCCTATTTTCAAATTCCGATGGAAGAATCTAGTAAATCCGTCACTGCGTTTACCGTGCCAGGGCGCGGACTTTTTCAATTCAAACGAATGCCATTCAGGCTGACAGGCGCTCCAGCGACTTTTCAACGCCTCTTAGATAAAATCATTACACCAGACATGGAACCTCACGCATTCGCTTACCTAGACGATATTATAATTGTCACCCAAACCTTCGACGAACACCTAGAGTGGTTAGATAAAATCTTTAAACGCATTATCGCAGCGGGACTTTTGATTAACCCGGATAAAAGCGAATTCTGCAAAACTAGCGTTACGTATCTCGGTTTCATCGTTGATCATCGCGGCCTAAGTACGGATCCGGAGAAAATTAGGCCCATTATCGATTATCCCGCCCCTCGGAATATCAAAGAACTTCGTCGTTTTCTCGGTATGGCCTCTTGGTATCGCCGTTTCGTTCCCGATTTCGCAGCGATTGTCGCTCCGTTAAATCAGTTGCTCAAGAAGAATCAGGCTTGGGTTTGGGCTACACCACAATCCCACGCGTTTGATATCCTAAAGCGCAAACTAACTTCGACACCCACGTTAGCTTGCCCCGACTTCAATCGAACCTTTTGCCTCCAAACCGATGCGAGTAACGTCGGACTCGGAGCCGTGCTCACGCAAACTCATGAGCAAGGAGAATGCGTTATCGCGTATGCAAGTCGTACTCTCACTCCAGCCGAAATGAAGTATACCACTACCGAATTAGAGTGTCTTGCTGTTCTGTGGTCGATTAAAAAGTTTCGCGGTTATCTAGAGGGGTATAAGTTCACGGTGATGACGGATCACAATAGTCTACGATGGCTTAACAACTTAAAAGACCCATCAGGTCGTTTAGGTAGATGGGCTTTAGAACTAATGCAATACGATTTCGAGATCGTATATCGGAAAGGCTCCCAAAATTTCGTACCGGATGCGCTTTCACGCATACCTAGCTCCGGTGAGCTCGAGCTTCGTTCTCTCGCAGTTTCTATGAGCTATCCCACAACGGGATGGACCGGCACTACCGACTCGTGGTATACAACTCGTCGCGATACTCTTAAAGTCACCCCTTTCAAGTTCCCGGACTGGAAGATTGAGAATGATCTCTTATATTACCGACGTATTACTGGTCGATACCACGAGGAACTGGAAGACCTCGAACCGTGGAAATTAGTCGTACCCAGTGAGTTTCGCGAAGATCTCCTGCGTGAATTCCATGATACCCCCATGTCAGGTCACTTAGGTGTCGATAAAACCTACCACCGAATTAGTCGATGCTTTTACTGGGTTGGGATGTATCGAACCGTCCTGGACTTCGTCCGTAGATGCGATATCTGTCAGCGTACCAAAGTATCTCAACAACCACCCGTGGGACTAATGGGTCGTAGATTCGTGGAGCAGCCTTGGAAAATAGTCGCGGTCGATGTAATGGGCCCTTTACCGAAAAGCCTACGTCAAAACACTTATATCGTTGTTTTTCAAGACCTGTTCACGAAGTGGGTTGAAAGTCGGGCCATACGGGCAGTTAATGGTGCGAAAATCAAAGAACTCCTGTTGGATCTGGTGGTCACTCGTTGGGGAACCCCTCGAGTACTCATCTCTGACAATGGAACTGAGTTCGTAAACAAACTACTCGAGCAAGTTTGTCAGGAATATAAGATTCACCATTCGACCACTCCCGTGTATCATCCGCAGGCCAACCCAGTAGAGCGTATTAACCGAATTGTTAAGACCATGATCACTGCATTCGTCGGTAAAAATCAACGGGAATGGGACGTACATTTATTCGAATTTAACTTCGCTTATAATACCGCCCACCACTCGGTCATCGAGTGTAGCCCTGCTTTCCTAAATTTCGGTCGGGAATTCAAGCCAATTCCTCGCGAACTCGAACAGGTCGATAAAACACCGTTACTAGCGGATCACCTCGTCGTCAGTCCGTGGAAAGAAAGAATGAAACGGATGAGAGATCTTCACGAATGGGTCACTTCTAAATTAGAATCCGCATATCAACAACAGGCCGAAAAATACAATTTACGACGAAGAGAACGGCCTTTGAAAATTAACGACTTAGTCCTCTTTCGGTACCGACCTCTTTCGTCCTCCGCTAATTTCTTCTCAGCCAAACTCGCTCACCGTTATCAAGGTCCGTATCGCGTCATCCAGTTTCGCTCACCCACCGTCATCGAGATAGAGCATGTCGAGCTCAAGACCCGGGTTAAAACACACGTCAACGATATAAAATTGTATGTCCAGTGATGTCGTCTTCCCTCCTCGTCGTGCTCGTCTCTTCCCCTCACCTGTAGATCGGGACTCACAGCTAATTTTTTTTATAGATGTCCATTCCAACCTTCCGGATTCCCCGCCGCGATATAGTGGCTCTGACGCGGGGGGAGACCCTGTCTTACATCCTCGAGATGTTAGACATCTGGCCGGAGTTGGAGGGGGAGGTCAACTCCCATATATACCGGGAGACCCCGGGCCCCATTTTACGGGGTTGTTTTAATTGTGGCCAGGCCGGCCACAATTATTCCCGCTGCACCCGGCCTCGCGAAAGCCTATTTTGCTTCCGCTGTGGACGCCGGGGCCACTCGACGCGGACCTGTCCCCGCTGCAGTCCCGGATACCGGCATCCAGCACCCTGGGAGATCGACCTGTCGGGCGAACCTGGCCCGTTCCAGCGCCGATAAAGCCTTCACTATCTCTGCTCTTTTGTATATATTATGCCCTGAGGGCCCTTGATAAATATATCCATGCTTTATACATCTTTGGCATTCCATTTTATTTTTGACGCTGACAGACACACCGACCTCTCGGAACATCACCAACCTCGGACTCATGCATCGGGAACTAATATCATTTTCTTCCCTACCGTAGCTACCGTTTACAGGTTTACCAGGGTCACGGGAATCCAAAATTGAGAATACGGTGATTTCGAGACATTAATTCTTCTTTTGGAGCTTCTTTCTTTCATTTTTCGCGACTGTTCGAGATTCGATAGCGTAATTGCGTGAAATAGTATTCGCGACCAGTATATTATGTTGGTTACGTATAGATTCTCGTATAGTTCCTTGTATATACTGTCTCTTCTTTAGGTTACGTCTTCTTACGATTCTGAGTTCCGGTGAACTTTATATCGTAATACTTTAGTTTGCTCTTGTATGAATTTCGATTCGTATCGTGTATACCGCTACAGTTAGTACAGATTACGTTTACGTTTCGTATGACGTCTATTCTCTATCGTGTATACCGCTACAGTTAGTACAGGTTACGTTTACGTTTTGTATGAAGTATCTTCTTTATCTCGCATACCGTGTAAATACTTTCGCTTAACATAGAATCTTATAGTGCGTATCACGCTCCTTTTGTACAGATATTTTGCAGTACCGTGTATACCGCCTACGTTTACCTAACTAGTATTAAGCTACCGTCAAATTATCGGGTAATTAGCCCATACCGAATACAGCGTTTCTTTTCGTGTTCTTATAAATGCCGACCTACGACTATTACAGATTCACGCAACACTCGTGATAACGAGCTACAGATTCCGTCTAACGCCTACGCTGAGTCAAGTAATCCTCTAGTATTGGCGTTTAGTGAGGTTTGAGTTGTGTTCGACCTCGATTCGGTGTTACGTACTGGGTAGTCGTGGCCGCCTATCGGTCGTGTTTCGCGCTGACTAGACACTACAGTCTGGGTCAGTAGAAACGCCGATTGAGCTTTGCGACTCACAGTACAATGAACTAAAGTATTACACTCCGAGCGGTAAGAATGTAATGAATTGGCAGGATTCGGGGTGAATGATAGTGTGTATAAACACACGTTGGAACAGCAGATTTGACACAAATCTATATATTTTCAGATATTACAAATGTACTTACAGTAAACACTAAATATGCTGTATCAGCATTCGCAGGATTATTTATTGTTCGTCACAACTATTGGAGAGACTAGACCCTCCTATGGTTGTGGATTACTCGCACTTAAATAATTATAATCAGTTCGTAGCAGTCGTTGTTATCTTTCAGAACGGTACGTGTTAGGCACGACTGAAAGATACACACTCGCGATGATTTCTACACGACTTGTTTCGGATTGAATTATACTAGACTTAACTACCAGTACACGGCGACTGGGCAAGAGATTTTAGTTAGAATATGGTGGAGTACTCTGCTCCCGTGGAACGAACACTAGAGTTACGACCTTGGAACGCGGATGATGCGGCAGCGGCTAAGCTTGCACAGAATAAGACTCGACTTGGGGGTCGCGGAACTCGCATATATGTAGGAGGCTTAATAGGTCATGTGTCGTCATTAGCGCCATGATCTTTCGACACATGACGACCAAAAAGTCTCCACATCCACGGCCGACGCCTAAGGATTTACGCATTTCCGGAAAGGAATTCCGGGCGTCAGCAATGTGCAATACTACCGGTATTGCACACGGACGCGTGCGATCTACTTTGGTTCGGCGAGGTGGCTGACCCCTACGTTACATCGGTCTCTTTTTCGTGGGAGGGTAGAGTTGTGACCGTGTACTATTTTAAGATAGTACAAGTTCACTAAAACACTATACATGTCTTTCTATAGAACCATGAGACATATTATGGTCACAGTACCAAGGCCATAATACCGTGTCATATACGCTTGGCCTACCGATCATCTGTAATACAGTATAAAGTTCGGTGATTGATAGGTCATAAAAGTAGAGTAACGATCGTGGCCCATAAGTCGTGTGTTATATGGGCCTAACGAACTACGGCTTTCCGCAACTCCCGAACATTCAAGTTGAATTTTCGGAAGAAGTCGGACCTTGGGTCTGATTGGTGGTACCAATAACTTAATCGGCTCCGCCAATTAGATTTATAGTTATGAAGAGTTGGGGGTAAGGGACCAACAGCTCGTTGCTGGTGTCTCCCGATTTTTGCGACACTCGTAATCTAGTCCTGAAGGAGATCAGTCGCGATTTTGGCAACTCGTACTTCAGTCCTGAAAGAGTTCAGACGCGGATTCAAGGATTGTATCGGAAAGTGTGGCGACTGCTCTGCTCAACTCTGCTCTGCTCAACTCGGCTCTGCTCTGCTCGACACCGCGCTGCTCTGCTCGACGCCGCTCTGCTCTGCTTAACACTGCTCTGCTCTTCTCTGCTCTGCTCAACTCTGCTCTGCTCTGCTCAGCTCGACGCCGCTCTGCTCTGCTCTGCTCTGCTCCTCTCTGCTCTTCTCTGCTCTTCTCTGCTCTTCTCTGCTCTGCTCAACTCTGCTCTGCTCTGCTCTGCTTAACACTGCTCTGCTCTTCTCTGCTCTGCTCAACTCTGCTCTGCTCTGCTCCGATCTGCTCTGCTCTGCTCAACGCTGCTCGGCTCTACTATGCTCTGCTCGACTCTGCTCTGCTTCCACCGAGGGATTCGGTCGCCTCCGTCAACTTCAGCGGAAAAGGTTGGCGCGAGTCCCCAACTCCTAGAACTCCTTATACTACGAGTAAAATTCGGAAAACGCGCTTACTAGCCGTGAAATCGCAAAAAATCACGAATTACGAGTTAAACCTACTCCCAAAGTGCGTGAATTGGGAATTAGAGACATAAATTGATGAGGGGAATAATAATCTAACATCGAGAAAACTTTGAGATTCGCAATTAATTCAAGGACCAAGTCATTGGTGAACTCTCGGATATGGGATGTATATAATTTTATATGTAACTTATGTTAAGTTCTTTTATCGATTACCGTGTATATAATGCCGTACTAAAGTCTTGTAGTTTCCGGAAATTTGGATATGCGCTTACAGTATAGCTGATGGGTCGAATTCGGTTATGAAAGAGTGACCGGGATATTCGTTCAGTTTCGAATTTCAGTTACGTTCAGTATAGTTCGTCGCGTTTAACCAGGGGTGCATCCCGAGGTCGAATTCTCCCCGAAAGGAGCTATCTCGTTCGATCACCTCGTGGGAGTACAGTTCGCTTTTCTCGTTGGAAGGAGCCCCGGAGGTGAATTCTACCCGAAAGGAGCTACTCCGTCCGGTTCCCTTCGAGAAAGTACCGTTTTGTTTTCGTTAAGAGGTCGCAGGAGAGACACCTGCCTTGAGAAGGCCTTTAGTTTATTTGTTGGTAGTTTAGTAGAGAAATTCGTTGGAGTGATCCCGAGCACTCCGGAAAACCGTATTCCAGGCCATCCGTAATTATAGTTTTGTAGAATATGAAGAACGATCTAAGCGCTATGAGGTCTGACATATACAGCGATGTCTTTACGGAAATATAGAGAAACTATTATCGAATATATTGTGTAGTACTTTGACCCGAACTGCCAAATCCTTTCGTATTTTACGTTTCAGGGACTCACCCATTCTCCGCTTCCGCAATCCTACTCTTATACTCACTGAGCTAGTTGGCATTTTAGTTTGACGATTATAGTATTTTGCGATCACTACAGTACAGTGGTTCTTTCGGGAACCTGGCGCCCAACTTACGTTTCAGATTTTGATTGAGTTACAGTCTACGAATAGCCAAGGGTCAGCCAAAATTTTTGTAGTGTAGCAGTGTATGGAATAATAATGTTTTCTATTGATGTATGATTCAGGATCATATTTCGGTTTATCAATTTTAATATGCGTACCATCTATAAATCCTAAAAATGTTTATATTTGTTGAAATATATATTGCCTGTTATAATTAAATAATTATTTTTACCTATGATTCCAGGAAACTTTCTCTTATTTAAATAATATTGTTATGTTTTTGCTTTCGTACTTGTTGATGGATATTTAATTATGCTTTTACTCAAACTTAATAAAAACTCTGTAACTCTAGAAATAAGTTTATGCAACATACTAATTGTGATGTTGAATCGATCAGCTACATCTCTGTAGCTTACACTCTGGTGATCGACATACCAGAAGTAACACAGTAAATATTTTTTGGCACTTATTATAGTACGACCAGCATTATCTATAAAAAATTGAACACATATTTAATACTTACAATTTCTTACTTTGAAAATTGTTAAAAATATTTATTTCTGGACCAATTTTAAGACTATTTACCTTGTAACGATGAATATATTGGAGAAGCACTAAATCTGCTAATTAAATTATCCATTACATCTTGAGTCAGTCGGAAGTGTATTATGAAATCAATTGAATTATAATTAGAAACTACATTCTCAATGTAATTTTCTACTCTATTATAACTTTCTCGTTTCAGTACCTCAAGACTTTCATTAACAATTTTAAGTATGTTATAACCTGAAATAATGTTTTACATAATTAATATCAATTATAAGAATTATTTAGTAAAATAGATTTTAATAACTTATTACTATTATTGCCTTCAAATAAAACTAATGGGACAGGCTTTGGTATCAAAATAATTTCATGATCTGAGACATCAAACAATTCCAATAAATCAAAATCATCCATTATTGCAGATATGGATTTAAATTTTGAAGATCTGCAGTTTGAAGAAAAAGAAGATATATCGACTGTTTTGTAATTTAATAACTTATCTCCTTTGTATTAATGTCGTAAGGCGTATTAATTTTTATTTAATGTGGTATCCACTCCACTAGAATTAAAGCTGTAAGGTTCCATGTTGCTCCGATCTTCCTTGCAAGTTGCAGGCATAAACGAGGAGTGAGTGCCGAAGAGACGAACTACGAAGTTGCGTATTCTGAGAATCTATGGGTTCTATTCCTTAGACGTTTTCACTGCTGCACGCTGGAACTAGTGCAAAATAAACTAGTTATAGTGCTGCACGAGTTTGGAACTAGTTCTTAGTAAAAGAACAGACCTTTAGTATGCAACCAGTGTTAGCAACCTTAAAGATGGCTCTGATCGTACAATGAACGTTATTTCTATCGTACATGAGTAGGAGATTATCGTACAATATAGTTGATATAGTTATCGTCAGTGTCTCTACTGTCGTGTTCCCCTTTTAGCGCGAATGATTATCAATTTTAAAACTAAGATATTAAAATAAATGTATTCTTAGTGTTTCATTTATTAATTAATTTGTAATAAAATAAACATATAAATCTCAATGTTCGAGATTGGGAGGAACAGAAAATGTTGCGAAGTAGATTCCGCATTTCTCTGTTATATCTCCCATCTCTATTGCGCTCACAATAGACGGCTAGACCGACAGCGTCTAGCCGCTCTATCTGTCTCTCTCTCCGCGGCGCGCTTGCGCGTCTTCTGGCCCTGGCGCGTCGCGGCCGCGAAGCGACACTACTTGCGCGCTTGGCCACTAGGTGGCCAGCGCCCGCGGCAGCTCTCTCGCTGGCAAGATTAGTGTCGCGTAATTATATAGATGGGTCCTTGATAAGGACCCATCGCACCCCAACACTTGCTCGACAGCAGCGTAGCAGCAGCAACAGCAGCAGGTTTTGACGCCTTCTAGGCTTATTTTTGACGCCTCAACGGCAGCGCCTCCACGGCCTTCAAAAGAGCGCCTCCACCGGCGAACTCTACGGGTACATACTTTGGTAAGTATCACCCACCACCCACTGCCAACCAAGAGGGGACTACCCCTCTGCGGCATTTCCTCCCTCCTAAGGGAAATTTCTCCGGGGACTGCCCGGGAGAAGTCCACCCTCTCCTTCCCCTCCACACTGCCTCCGAGGACTACCTCGGACCCAGTGTTCCGACCCTCAAATCCAGGGCTCTCGACGAGTCGGGTAGTGGGAGGGGTAGATTCACCCTAGGGGTTGGGGTGGCTCGGAGCCACCATAGCTCTGGGAGAAGGGGGCTGAGGGGTAAGGGGACTTCCCCTTCCCCAAATCCACCTCTCCTACTTCGCTTCCTCCCGTGGCTGGGGATTTTACTAGGGAATACCCTAGGAAAAATTGTCCAGTCCGGGAGTTTCTAAGTCCGCGCTCCCTCCTGGGGAATTTTGAGTCTTGGGGTTCTGGGGAATCTTCTGCGAAAAGAAATTCCCCAGAATTTAACGGCAGCGAATTCCCTAGGCCTTCGCCATTGTAAATATCGCGGTTTTTCTTGTACATAAAATTACTTTGTAAACGTTTGTATATTTTTTATTTATTTGAATAAAGAACACTTTTACCTATTACCTCTGCCTTGAATTTTATTCTAGAATAAGACCTTCCTTTCTGACCACAGGTTCGGAGCCAACTTGGGGCACTGTTTCGCACAAATTTATGGTCCTTCGAGCCGGATATCCGGCAAAAAACGTTCGAAGTGCATCAGTGTTTTTAAGTTGGAGATTCTGACTGGGTTAAGATTGTGGTTTGTTCTGGAATAGAGATTCAAGATGACTACGCCTAGCTCAGGGGAATTACTAGAAGCGATCAATTACGTGCCCATGATTCGGGATGAATTCGTTCGGTTGGTCGTTAACATTAAGAAACGTGGAGTACGCAACTTCACCCTCCCTTTCTTGGAGGATAGGCTTGCGGCCGTCGAGAAGTGGCTTAAGGTGTTGCATAAAACTCACGTTAAGATCACTACTCATACTAAACCGGCTGAATTAGCTAAAATGGATTACGTAACCGAAAGCTGGTATGAAGCGGCCCTTGATGCCCATAGTGACGCGGAAGAATACATCCTAGGACATTTAGATGAACTTCGCTCCAATCAGGTGATGCCAGCATCAGGTCCCACGGCGCCTTCAGGCGAAATAAACCACATTAGGCTTCCAATTATCGATTTGCCGAAGTTTTCCGGGGATTATTTAGAATGGAACAACTTTTATGAAACCTTCAGTTCCATTGTTCATGAAAAGGCATATGTCTCCGGGCGAGACAAGTTCCACTATCTAAAATCTTGCTTGCAAGGTGAAGCGGCTACGGTTATTAAATCTTTAGCGATCACCTCCGAGAACTATGAGATAGCATGGGACACTCTAGTAGCTAGGTATACTGACAGACGAATGATCACGGATACGTTCTTGGACCAGATCTCGCAAGTACCCACGCTTCGGGGTGACAATTTTAAAGTTCTCAAGGAAGTTAGGGACTCGGTCACGGTTGCGCTCAACGCCCTCAAAACTATGGGTTACGGCGTCGATCAATGGGATCCCATCATTGTTCATTCACTGAAGAACAAACTGGATGACACCCTCCGCTTGGCCTGGGAGATGTATCTGGGAAGCAGCAAGGATTATCCCACCTTTCTTCAATTTTCGGAGTTTCTAACGCGTCACATTAACTCTTTGCAATCATTAGGTAACAAACCTAAAACTTCCAAAAAGGAATCAGGGAGATCCTTGAAGTCACACGCTACTAGCGTGAATAGTACCGGTTGCGCTCACTGTGGTAGTAACCATTTCTTGTATCAGTGCAAGGACTACCTTGCATTGACCCCTCAGGCCCGTTCAAAGTTCGCATTTTCACAGAATCTTTGCATCAACTGTCTGAGGCCCGGGCATAGTTGCTCCAATTGCTCTTCTTCGTCACGATGCAGGAAATGTAGTAAAATGCATCATACTTTATTACATTTTGACAAATCTGGCACCGGGGGGAGCAAGGCACGGGGGACTACCCCCGCGGTCAATTCCTCTTCCGAGCCAGAACCCTCTAGCTCGAATGCTACAACACATCTCAGTGATTCCGACACTCGATCAGTTCTATTGGCCACTTTCTCTGCCAGAACTGACGCTCATGGCGGTTCTCGTATTATAGTCCGCGGTTTAGTGGACACGGGTTCAGAAACTTCCTTTATCTCGGAAAATCTAGCTCAGCAACTACGGGTATCACGAAAACGTGTCAACGCGACCATTCATGGCGTCTCTCTGAATTCGGCTCAAAACGTTCGCGCAGAGGTACAGATTACGCTTCATTCTCTATTACGACACGGTGTTTCGTTGGACATAACTGCATTGATCCTACCAAGGATTACTCAATATATGCCTCCGACTTATTCTCCGTCATCGTTTCCAGCACTCAACGAAATTGATCTGGCCGATAACTTCGCGTCAACCAGGGCTCCAATTGACGTGCTTATTGGCGCAGACTATCTTGCAGCATTGATGGAAGGTCCGTACATGCATTCTCCTGATCATACGTTGCTTGCCCAGCGGACTATTTTCGGGTGGATCGTAGCTGGGGTCGTACCCAAGACGGGTCACTCTCATACTGTCACGGTGCATCATTGCTTTGAGTTGGAAAAAACTCTTCGCGACTTCTGGGAACTGGAAGAAGTTCCGGAAGTCAAACCCATGTCCACAGAGGACTCCCTCTGTGAACAACATTTTGTGAATACGGTATCACGCACCCCCTCAGGTCGTTTTGTCGTTGCTTTACCTTTTCGATCCGACATCGAAAAGCACAGCTTAGGTTCTTCCTCTCGGGTAGCAGAGAAAACCTTAACACGAATACTTCGGCGATTGGAAACCTCTCCAGAACAAGCTTAAAGCTATTCTCAATTCTTACAGGAGTATCAATTGTTAGGACATATGTCTCCTGTTCCTATGAACTCTGATTTTCGCGTCTTCCTGCCTCATCATGCAGTTTTTAAGATCGAGAACCAGAAGACAAAGATTCGCGTTGTATTCAACGCATCTTCTAAAACATCTACGGGCGTATCGCTTAACGACACGTTATTCATTGGACCTAAGCTCCAGCAGGACATCACGCGGATCCTAATGAATTGGCGTGCCTTTCGATATGTTGGCGTGACGGACATTGTTAAAATGTTTCGACAGATTCTTGTGCTTTTTGAGGACCGCAAGTATCAGAACATTTTATGGAAGACTGATTCCGGTGAGCTTCAGGCTTCGGAACTCAACACGGTGACCTAAGGTACGGGACCGGCACCTTTTTTATCCTCGCGAGTTTTGCGCGAATTAGCTTCCACGGACGGGGCTGACTTCCCTCTCGCGCAGGATGTTTTGTTAAATTCTACATACGTAGATGATATACTCTTCGGGGCTCATGACTTAAAACAACTCAGTTCGGTCAGGGAACAACTCATCGCTCTACTAGCGAAAGGGGGCTTCTCCTTGAGCAAATAGGCATTCAATCAACCGGGGACTTCCCCGCTTGAACCTACCGAGCCGCACTCTTTCTTTGAGGATCCTGCTGGGTCAAGTAAAGTCTTGGGCATATATTAGGATCACGGGAATGATAGCTTTCGCTTCCGTGTTTCTCCTTCATCTATTGGTGTACTAACCAAACGCATCCTCTTATCAGAGAATGCTAAGATCTTTGATCCATTGGGATGGATCTCTCCCATAATCATCACTTTAAAGCAGTTAATGCAATCCACCTGGTTACTCAAACTCTCTTGGGATGAAGAGATTCCTGAGCCTATTCAGTCCAAGTGGCTCAAGTGCTATGAGCAGCTCTGCGACTTACAGGCTTTGAGTATTCCACGGTGGACTGGACAATCCCTTACTACTAGAAAACGCGAATTAATCGGATTCTGCGACGCCTCAGAGCTGGTCTACGGTGCAGTCGCTTACGAACGTCTCACGGACGAAAACGGTCATCTTTCGGTACATTTAGTAATGTCCAAAACAAAGGTCGCGCCGATTAAGACCACTTCAATACCTCGGTTGTAGTTGGTTGCAGCCGCACTTCTAGTCAAGTTGTTGGTTCACGTCAAAGCAAGCTTGTTCGGAAATTGTGATGCGATTCGGTGTTACTCGGATTCACAGGTCGCGTTAGCTTGGATAGCAAAGCAACCCGTCCAATGGAAGACGTTTGTGGCCAATCGCTTTTCGTATGTTCAAACGCATTTACCTGAAGCCAGCTGCCATTATGTACCCACTAAGTTGAATCCTACAGACTTGTGCTCAAGAGGAACCAGTGATCAACAGTTATCAGAGGACTCACTTTGGTGGCATGGGCCTGCTTTTCTCCGTGAGCACACCGCAAATCCTGTTCAGGTCTTTGAAACCGCGGAAGAAAGTCGAAAGGTAGCGTTAACCGCTCAACTAGACACAACTAAGTGTTGGTTTTTTGATAAGTTTTCGTCTTGGTCTAAACTGGTCCGAGTTATGGCCTATGTTCTTCGATTTGTCCAGCGGACCAGGAAAACCGGCCCATGGGAGGACTCCCTCCTGTCCGCTTCAGAGATTCGCGATTCTATAGTCGCTATAGTACAGGTTGTTCAACGGACACACTTCGCAGCCGAGCTTTCAGCCTTGAATCATGCGTCACGTATACCGTCGCGGTCAAAGCTTCTTTCCTTACAACCGGTCATTGATTCACAAGGAGTCTTAAGAATAGGGGGGCGGCTTCGGAACGCCGAAATTCCTGAACAAATGAAACACCCCATTATTCTACCGGATTGCCACACAACTGCCACACTCATTAGGCAAACTCATCTAGATACACTTCACGGGGGACTCCAATTGACTTTGTCCACGTTGCGACAAAAGTTTTGGGTCATGAATGCGCGAAATCTAGTAAAGTCATGCGTTCACAAATGCATCACGTGTGTTCGCAAACGCGCTAAACACGGTAGCCAACTCATGGGTTCACTTCCTGCCGCTCGGGTTTCTCGCAGTTTTACTTTTGAACACACCGGAGTAGACTATGCCGGGCCCTTTCTGGTGAAATTACATCACGGTCGTAATGCAAAATCCATAAAATGCTACGTGGCAGTATTTGTATGTCTATCTACCCGTGCTGTTCACTTGGAACTCGTCTCTCGACTGGATACCGAGGCCTTCCTCGCCAAGCTGTCCCGGTTTATCTCTCGTCGTGGAAAACCCGCCTTTATGTACTCCGACAACGGCCTTAACTTTCAAGGAGCGGACGCAGAACTCAAACGCGCCTACCAATGCGCTCTAGAAGCCGCCCGCACTCAGACAACGGATTCCCTCAGCGAAATCGAATGGAAATTCATCCCGGTCGCTACACCCCACTGGGGTGGTCTTTGGGAAAGTGCTGTAAAAAGTATGAAGCACCACCTGAAGCGCTCCATCGGAGTTTTCGTGCCTAATTTCGAGGAAATGACCACACTGCTGACCAAGATTGAGGCCTGCCTCAACTCACGGCCTATTTCGCGGTTACATGATGATCCTGAGTCGTTGGACGTACTCACTCCGGGGCATTTCTTGTCAGGTCGGGCGTTAAATTCTCCCCCGGAAATTTCCACATTGGATTTACGCGAATCGTCATTAAACCGTTGACAAAACGTGATTAGAATCACCGAAACATTCTGGAAGAAGTGGTCTTCTGAATACCTCCACACGTTGCAGAATAGGCCAAAATGGCAGAACACGAACTCGGAATTTGGTGAAGGAGATTTGGTCCTGATCAAAGTACCCAACAACCCCCCGCGCATGTGGACCTTGGGGCGGATTCTCAAACTAGTCCCTGGGGTGGATGGGGCAGCTCGCGTAGCTATACTTAAAACCGCGAGAAAAGAGATTCAACGGAGTCTCTCTCAACTTTGTAAACTCCCTTCTTAGCCCATGCTTTCGGGTCGTATCAGGGTCTATCTTTACCCTGCCTTACGGCATCCTGGGACTCTTCAGGTTGTCATCTCTCCTTCTCAAGCTTCCTGGGACTCGTCAGGTCGCTTAACTTTCTCCTTCTTGGCTTCCTGGGACTCTTCAGGTTGTCTATTCTGTTTCCTGGTTTCCTGGGACTCTTCAGGTTACCACCTCCTCTCTCGGGCGTCCTGGGACTCTTCAGGTCGTCCTGTTTCCTGTTCCAAACCTTCAGGAACACTTATGATCTCCGCCATGTCTTTTCTTCCAAAACTCCAAAAATACTTACTGAGTCTTCGTACTCATCATTTACCTTTTTTGGTGCAACGAGATTGATCATGGCGGATTATCCGTGGGCCCACCTCCTGGGTGTAGGATATGAGGACGAGGGGGACGATGTCCTCGAATTGCATGCCCCCTGGGAGGAAAATGAATTTCGACGGCTCTTCGGCCACATTCTCCCGGCGGGGCAACACGAGACGCCACCACCACCACCGCCACTGAAACCGCCGGCGAACCCACGACGTCGGAGGCCCGTGGTTGCCGCCCAGAAGCGCATTGCCTCGGCGAACTGGGCTGGGAAAGTCTTAGACGATCCCAGCGCCAGGGAGCTCGAGCGCAATGCGCAAAAAATCATCGTAAGGGCATTCGGGCAAATAATAGAGGTGCCCCTCTACACGGCCCTCAAACTGAGGCGCTGGAAGGCCTGGGCCCCCCAGGGCAAAATCACCCTGAGGTGGTCCCCCGCTCTGGAGCTTCACTCCGCCAAGCTCCAAGTGAAGCCAAAACAATAGTCGTCTTGTCCCTATCTGTTTTATATCTTTTTATTTTTTATTTTTTTTTTGTAAATAAATTTGTTTTAAACTGAGTTAACTTTCTTCTTCCTTGTCTTGACGCCATCGCGTCAACGGGGGGAGTTTGTTCGAGATCGGGAGGAGCAACAATGCTGAGAAGTAGATTCCAAATTTTTGCTATATCTCCCTGTCTCTATTGCGTTCAAAAGGGACGGCTAGACCAACAGCGGGTAGCCGCTCCACCTGTCTCTCTCTATCTCGCACCGCGGCGCGCTTGCGCGTCTACAGGCCCTGGCGCGTCGCGGCCGCGACACAGCTTGCGCGCCTGACCACTATAGGTGACCAGCGCCACGAGCAGCTCTATCGCTGGCAAGTTTCGTGCCGCGGAATTATATAGATGGGTCCTTGATAAGGACCCATCGCACCCCAAACTTGCCGCAACAGCAGCGTAGCAGCCGTAACAGCAGCAGTTTTGTCGCCTTCACGGCATTTTTTGACGCCTCCACCAGGCCAGCAAAACGAGAGCCTCCACCGGCGAGCTCTACGGGTCGACTACTTTGGTAAGTATCACCCAACCACCCACTGCCTACCTAGAGGGGACTACCCCTCTGCGGCAATATCCTCCCTCCTAAGGGAGATTTCTCCGGGGAATGCCCGGGAAAAGTTAACCCTCTCCTTCCCCTCCACACTGCCTCCGAGGACTACCTCGGACCCAGTGTTCCGACCCTCAAGTCCAGGGCTCTCGAAAGAGTCGGGTAACGGGAGGGGTAGAATTCACCCTAGGGGTTGGGGTTGCTCGGAGCCACTATAGCTCTGGGAGAAGGAGGCTGAGGGGTAAGGGGACTTCCCCTTCCCTAAAACCACTTCTCCTATTTCGCTTCCTCCCGTGGCTGGGGATTTTACTAGGGAATACCCCAGGGAGAATTGCCCAGTCCGGGAGCTTCTAAGTCCGCGTTCCTTTCTGGGGAATTCTGGTTTCTGGGGTTCTTGGGAATCTTCGTCTACCGAAATTTCCTAGAAGTTGACGAGAACAAATTCCGTAGAAAGTCGATAATTTTAGTCTAGCGGTTCTTGTAAATATATATTGTAAATTTTGTATATTTTATTTATTTAAATAAACAACTCATTTTGCCTAGTACCTTGGCTTTGATTTTTATTCTAGAATAAGACATTCCCTTCTGACCACAGGTTCGGAGCTCTCTTGGGACATTTTTTCGCACATAATTGTTTGATCCCAAACAATAATACCGGCAACACAAAGGATTGAAATCACTTATAAATTCGACAAGTAATCAAACGGTAATATTAAGCACTGAGGTCGCATAATTTCGGCAACTAAAAAATGTGAATAAATAGTTAATTATTATATCATTTTTGTATACATTTTACTTTCTGGGACGGGCCAAAAAGCGTAGAGTAGTAGATATTTCAATATGCAACTGTAACGAAGATTTAAATATACATAACACTATTTGGCCCCTCCTGGCAAGTAATATTATATACAAAAATGATATAATAATTAATTATTTATTCACATTTTTTAGTTGCCTAAATTATGCGACCTCGGTGCTTTATATTACCGTTTGATTACTTGTCGAATTTATAAGTGATTTGAATCCTTTGTGTTGCCGGTATTTTTGTTTGGGATCAAATAATTAGTTGTCGAATTTAAGTGATTTCAATTTTTTGTGTTGCCGGAAATTTTGTTTGAGATTTATTTTGTGTAATTTTTTTTTTATGGTACTTTATTGGGATTTTAATTTTTGTGGAGAGAAAGGACCAAATTACTTGCCGCTTTTTTTTTACACGAAAGTGTTTTTTCGGGGTACATATTACTTGCCAGGAGGGGCCAAATAGTGTTATGTATATTTAAATCTTCGTTACAGTTGTATTTTAAAATATCTACTACTATACACTTTTTGGCCCGTCCCGGCAAGTAGTATGTATTGTAACGTTGCGTTTCCGCAGCGTTACAATAGCTGCCATCTAGCGCTGTGCTAATCTCAAGCGCTAGATAGGCGGGTCGTGTGCGAACTAGGGAGTTATCAACCGATGAGTTATTGATCGAAAATCGATAACTAGTCGGCTTCCTGGTGTTGGGCGATGGGTGTAGCGGGGCAGCGGCGGGACAGGCGCAGTGCTTTACCTGCTTCCGCTGACTGCCCCGACACACGTAGATTGGAGGTCCTAGAGGACACAGTGCCGAATAGTGCCCGCCACGGATATAAGTGCGACCCCACTGACAGCCGCCACTAGAAGAATAGAAAAGTGCAGCGGCTGCTAGGGAGCCGTGAACCCATAACGGACCACGGGGCACCTCAGCCCTTCGGACCACTAACCAAGGGCAGCAGAGGAGAGAGAGAGAGAGAGAGAGAGAGAGAGAGCGAAAGAAGATAGCCAGCCCTTTGCAAGCTGAAATTAGGGCGATTATTCGTTCGTGTGAAAGTCTTGTGACGTCCCGAGGTGTGCTAGGGCTTTAGGGCTCGTACAACCGATCGGTTTTATAGGGAACCGCTGACCCTGCTTACCTGTCACGGGTAAGCGGGCAACGTAGCGGAGTGGTCATTCCGTCGGAACTATAACGAAAAGCATATTGTATAGAGGCGCGAATTAACCGAGTGTTCGCGATTACATAAGGCCGTTAAGATTGACAGTTGACATGATCGTTCCCTTGAGTCGGTTCAAGGTCGCGGACTTAGCATAATTTCCGTGAGGACTCGCGACCTTAGGTGCCGACCCGAAAAAATCCGGGTTGTTGTTGTAGTAGAGTACGCGGGAATTTAGTGCGAATAGCCGTCGCAGAACGCGCACGCGCGGGGATCGGGACTCATCCGCGTAGTAGTTAGCCCAAGAATCCACCGGTGGCGCGCGGAGTGCCGCGCGACTCGGTGAGGACCCTCGCCAACGCCGACTAGTGTCTCGAGCGCTAGGTCAATTACTACGTCATCGGGGATTCAGCCGCGTTCACACAACTGTTACGTCCCTAACGAATCAATTCCGAAAAACTAAAATTATTTTATTAAAAGAAATAGGATAATTGAATGTGATCCCATATACCAGAATCTGCAGGCACCGTCGCCGGGACCTTATCTTTGCCTACGTTTGCATCTTGCATCGTGCGACTGTAAGTCCGTGAGAGAATTCTACCTCCCACTCACTCTAAGATGCTTTAATTCTTATTGGTCAAAGATAGGATAAATTCATTTTAAAAATGTTTTGATTGGCTTAGCCATCTCCCTGGATCACGATCCAGGACCCGGCGTCGACTAATTCGTTTAGCTTTTAAGCAAGTGCTAATTGTACCTTCAACCAGAAGAGCCTTGGAAGACTCTCTTATATTTGTTACGGATAATAAATAAAAACCATTAAAAATCATTGAAGTCTGCTCAACTAAGTGTTATCCCTCAAAATACAAAAATCCTCCATCGAATTTCCTACAACTACTACCAGCTGGTAGGCAGCGGACACTGGAGCCCACAACAAAAACTGTTCCTGAGTTTACTACACAATTCAGGACATAACACAACTTAGGCTGCGCCCACATTTAGGACATCGCGTTAGGGTAACGGAACCGTGTGAGGAGAACCTTGTATAATAGCGAGTACGAAATTGATAATAAAGAGAAGTTTCAACCGGAATTGAGGAATTAGAGTTATTAGCAACCCATCCCCTAAATTCGCGTACGAAGGTTAGAACACCCTCTGTATATATATATATTGTAACGTGGTAGAATACACGTTACAGAAATGCATAGGTCTTTTAGTTTCTCCTGTCCCCCTTAGCGCCTCCTGCGATCCCCCCGGTATGAATGTGTATGTGTGTGTGTAGCCTGATGAACCTTCCATGGAGCGACGATGTAGTTTTCCGATGTAGGAATATTGTAAGTGTCGACCACGGAAGGAGAGTAGATGTTTTTAGGAAATGGTATGATTGGGAATTGGGCGAATGTTTGTAGGATTAGGTGTAAATAGGATGATAGAAATTAAGAATATTTTATTTCAGGCTAAAACTAGTACTCATAAGTCTCCTCTGCTCCAACATGAGCTTGAAAACTGTTGTTCTCCTATCCTCTACGCTCCCATGCCCAAACGCCTATGATTCCCTCTCACTCTAACCTTCCCGCTGAGCGCGACTGTTTACGCGACGCTCCTACCGTCCCCTCACCGCAAGTCCCCGCTGAGCGCCCCACCCATTCCTTTCCTCTACCGCGCCGCGCCGCTAGCGCGTCGAGCTGCGATCTCCCGTGCCCGCGCTATCCCCGCGCCACGGCTACCGCTTCCCCGACCGCCCGACTCCCCGACCACTACTCGCCGACCCCGCACCGCAGAGCCCCGCCCGGACCTCACCAAGCTACGAAGCAGACGACACGGATAGCCGAGACGCTACGAAACCCAGGGAACAGTGCGAATGCGGATCCCAGTCAATTTGATAGGTGATAATTGACTGATAGATCGAGAGCATGCGCTGTTGCCCTGACGAATAATGAAATCCTAGGAATTAGGAAAAGGACCCGGGGCCCAGGACGAACGAAGAACCAAGGACCGGGCCACTTCTGTTCTATAGTTAGGACTGCTCGCCGCGCCGAGCTCTCTCTCATTTATTGTGTAAGAGAAACAGAAGGGTCGTCGCCGTACTTTGAAAGGATCTTCGTCTTTTAAATACGGGCCCCTTCTTCGGAGTATTAAGTGGTCCCGACGTGGGATTTGTGGAGTTTGGAGATCGTGGTCGGAGTGGTCGCTGCCGTGTTTTCCCTCGAGCTTTCCCTGTCCCCGTGTTCCCTCAAGTTCTTTCCTCGTATACCCCTGCTCACCCCTTTCCCCCTTTTTTGGTCCGCCCCCGAATAATTCCCTCCCCGCATTCCCCGAGTGAGAACCCGAAAAAACAGTGTATACGCGTATAATAAGTGTGCGTGAGCATCGCGGGAGGCCCCCTCCTTGAGATTTCGTGGAATAAAGTGGTTTCCACAGACAATATTTTAGTGTTTCGGATTATTTGTGACACCCAGGTTACAATATATATAGTTATTTTTAAATATAAAAATTGGAAAAATATTAAATTTTATTTCCTACGATTTTTACTGTAAGCCTTAATTTATAAAGAAAATTTATTGTAAGTACTTTTTTGTGCTTTCTAAATATTAATTTAAGAAATATTTGTGACATTTATTATATTTACTTTCTCGATAAACTTCTACCGACGCCTATCACGGTCGTCGTTAAGTTAACGATAGGATTCGGTAGCGACCGAGACATTTTTAACGACAATTATCGAAAACTTTGTATTACGGAATCGTTCTTAGCGATATCTCTCGGTAACTCGATTCAATTACCGAAAGTTGTCGATAACTAGTTACTGAATCCATATAGACTGAAGTTACAGAATCGCTCTTTTCGTTACTGCAAGCGACAACTATCGGTAGTTAGCGATACCGACAATCATCGCTGGGAAGTTACAGAATCCCAGCACTGGTCGGAGCGACCATAAATGAGCAGAGTTATCTTTATCATCTTATGCTAGCACATTGATTGTCACGTATCGTGTTCATCCGAAGTGTTGAATAGAAATAATCTCAAACCGTAATTTTGCGCAAGTGATCAAAGATATAAGATTGCAACTCAAATAATAGTGATCTGATATTATAATAATACTTGATAGATCTGAGTAAAATTGGACAAATCAAGAATACAGTATCACAAATACAGCTAACCTCCTAGGAGGAGGCGACAATACACGTGCTCAACTCACTTATCTGAATATTGCCTGATTATACCAACTAGGATCTCACTAACAAAGTCTAGGCTTGGCTAATCTTTATATCTCCAGCAAAACCAAATTAAAAAAAAGGTCAGTGAATTATCCAATTAATCACTTCCTTAATACAATATCCATAAAATAGCTCCTACAATACATACTAACATGTCTGCTCCTGCACTGAGTACTTCATCCGAAGAGATGGATAATCCAACAAAAACAAGGATGGACCATATTCAGAGAAACAGAAGTAAAATGATAGAAAATGCTATATCTCAAGCTAGAAATCGGTATCTTCCCATTCATACAGGGCCATTTTTGGTTCATCTCACAAGCACAAATCCAGAAAACTCATTAGGTAACCTTCACCTAATGAAAATAGGAAAACTTTTACAAACCTCATTCGGTGAAAAATTCTCACTCAAAAAGATCAATAACCATACAATACAATTAAAATGTGATTCTAAAAATTCAGCCAACAAAATAATTGATGAACAGGAGAAATGGCTAATCAATAAGGACAGGTTTTTATACGTACCTTACTTTGCAATAGCTAAGATAGGTATTGTCAGAAATGTCATGAATGACTTAACAATTGAAGAAATTAGCTATGACTTGAATATAGCAAACCCTAACTTAAAGATATTAAAGACAGAAAGACTAAATCGCTGGGATAAAGTAAATGAATTACAAATACCCACAAATACCATTAAGATTACATTTTTAACTAATTCTCTTCCCTCTACCATTTACCTCTACCATGTTAAATTGGTTGTTAAACCATTTACAGAGAAAATAAAAAATGCTACAATTGTAGAAGATTTGGACACTCTTCTTTACAATGCAAAGGATTCAAGAGATGCAAAAACTGTACTGGTGATAACTGTGGAGAGGAATGTACTAATGAAACAAAGTGTGGTAATTTTAAAGATAATCACAATAGTCTTGATATAAACTGTCCTATATATATCTACCTAAAACTCATAAAAAAGATTAAAGCTTACATTAACTGTACAAAAGAATATGCAAAAGAATTTATTCAAGGTAATAAATTTCTGGATGAAATAGATGTTGATAACTACTTTTCCCAAAGGTCCAAAAAATCGGGATCCCTATTGTCAAACTGGATAGATTTAAAAAAAAAAAATAAACAGACACAATCCCACAATTTTGCTGAAATTGTATCATATGCTGATTTAATTACTGACAAATCATTGGATTACCCAGATACTAATTATAATTATAACTCAACTAATAATTCACAGTTTCCCCATCTCAAGTCACAAAAACCTAAAATGAATCATTCAAAGCAATCTTCAATAACATATAATTTTGCAGTAAAAGAAGATGAAATAACATACAATGAAGAAGAAGTTCCTTGCACTTCCACTAAAGAAAAGAATTACCATGATAGGAACGATTATACTAATACTCACTGTTCAGAAGAAATGATTATTAATGAAACCCCTCCGCAGGAATTAGATAGTATAATTATCTCCCAAAACAATGATGAAAATGACGCACACTTTGTTGAATTACATAAAGGTAAATTACACTCTAATCAAACAAATCCTACCTCAAATATTACTGCAACTAATTATAAACCAAAAATAACAAAAAAAAAGAGACGTTAGAGATTATTTCAGAAAACCGAGCGGAACTAATATAACCAAGCCCCTTAGCTAAATAATAAAAAAAAAATAATACAAAATTATACTTATTATATTGTTGATATAAAATTGTGCGAAACAGCGTCCCAAGTCGGCTCCGAACCTGTGGTCAGATTGGAGGGTTTTCGCTCTTGAAATAAAATTGTCAAAACACAGTTTAACGGGAAAAAGGAGATTTATTCAATAAATAAAAATTGTACAGACTTTACAAAATATATACAAATTAATCGCTGTACTTAAATTATCGGCTTCCTAGGGAATTTGTTCCCGTCAAGCTCCAGGGAATTTCTGCAGAAGAAGATTCCCAAGAACCCTAGAAACCAAATTCCCCAGAAAGGAACACGGAGCAATAAACTCACTGACTGGACAATCTCCCTGAGTTATTCCCCAGACAAATCCCCAGCCACAGGAGGAAGCAAAGGTGGAGAAGTGGTTTGGGGAAGGGGAAGTCCCCTTACCCCGCAGCATCCTTCTCCACGAGTTCTAGTGGCTCCGAGCTACCCCAACCCCTAGGGTGAGTTTACCCCTTCCCATTACCCGACTCTTGCGAGAGCCCCTGGATTCAAGGGTAGGGAACACTGGGTCCGAAAGAGTCCTCGGAGGCAGTGTGGTAGGGGAAGGAGAGGGTTGAATTTCTCCCGGGAAGTCCCCGGAGAAATCTCCCCTAGGAGGGAGGAGAATGCCGCAGAAGGGAAGTCCCTTCTTGGAAGGCGGTGGGTGGTTGGGTGATACTTACCAAAGATCGACCCGTCGAGTTCGCCAGTGGAGGCGCTAGTTTGCTGGCCAGTGGAGGCGCTGCCGTTGAGGCGTCAAAAGTTGCTGCGGTTGCTGCTGCTACGCGGCTGTCGAGCAAGTTTGGGGTGCGATGGGTCAGTGAAGCCAGACTGGGTCTAAAATGCTTCCCCACTCTGCCTCCATAGACTCACTAACACGTAGAGCTATTGAATCGTCCGTGAGAGCACCCCACTACTGACTCTTCGAACTTTGCACGCATACCATCACTGCAGTACGTGCATGTTTCGGTGTCCTTCGTATAGCTCCGGTATATTTCGAGTACGAGAGAGAGCGGTATACTTTTCTCGGACCTCTCTTTCTCGCGTTCCTTCTTCGCTCGTTTAGCCAAAGAGTTTAAACGAGAGAAGCCAAGCTAGCCGAAGGAAATTAAGAAATGTCTTTTTCGCGGTCAGCTATGATAAAAGCTGAATACACTAAATGTGAATGTATTAAGATAAAATATTTATAAGCAGCCGTTAACTTATTAAATTTTATAATAAATAAGGAAATGCGATGATATTACGTAACATTGGTCAATTGTCTTAAGACTCATATGTTACGTATTATTGTTAAAAATATTTTATTTTCTTAATTTATTATCTAATCTAGTAGGTTAATGGCAATAAAAAAAAATCATGACGAACAAAAAAATTAAAAAAGTTTGCGTGAGTCTGCGGGAATCGAACCCGAGCCCGCGTAAGTAGGAAGCAAGCGCCTTACCATCTGCGCTACGGAACGTATTTGTTAACTCTGAAGCTTAGTGGCCTGATAGAGCAATGGAAGCTTTCTCTATGAAATTCAATTTACAGAATAAAATATCAATTATAATCGTATATATATATATTTATTTCGTATGTCTTTTCCTAATGAAATAAAATATTTCTTTGCGTATTTCTAATCATTAATCATTTTAACAGCTGTAGCTTTAAAAAGCGACTCCAACATTACGAAGAATATTTTTGATGGCTGTGGAATTAAAAATAAGTAACCCAAGATTTGTATTTGGGATCTCTGTTGTACTTACTCAATATGTAAGTTATATATTCTGATAGTCTTTTAATGCAGTATATATGCTATATAAATACCTTGTTGGGCTACATCGTTTCATTTCTGTCAGTCATGCGCGTTTACTTGTCAAGAACGATGAATCATTTTTCTATATATGAGCTATTTCAAAATAAATTGATTGCAATAGAAATAATAAATTAAATCCCAAATACAAATCATGGGTTACTTATTTTTAATTCCACAGCAATCAAAAATATTCATCGTAATGTTGGAGTGGCTTTTTAAAGCTACAGCTGTTAAAGTGATTAATGATTAGAAATATGGAAAAGAAATATTTTATTTCATTAGGAAAAGACATACGAAATAAATATATATACGATTATAATTGATATTTTATTGTGTAAATTGAATTTCATAGAGAAAGCTTCCATTGCTCTATCAGGCCACTAAGGTTCAGAATTAAAAAATACGTTCCGTAACGCAGATGGTAAGGCGCTTGCTTGCTACTTACGCGGGCTCGTGTTCGATTCCCGCAAACTCATGCAAACCTTTTTTAATTTTTTTTTATTACCATTAACCTACTAGATTAAATAATAAATTAAGAAAATAAAATATTTTTAACAATAATACGTAACATATGAGTCTTAAGACAATTGACCAATGTTACGTAATATCATCGCATTTCCTTATTTATTATAAAATCTAATAAGTTAACGACTACTTATAAATATTTTATCTTAATACATTCACATTTAGCGTATTCAGCTTTTATCATAGCTGGCCGCGAAAAAGACATTTCTTAATTTCCTTGGCTAGCTCGGCTTCTCTCGTTTAAGCTCGTTGGCTAAATGAGCGAAGAAGGAGCGCGAGAAAGAGAGGTCCGAGAAAAGTATACCGCTCTCTCTCGTACTCGAAATATACCGGAACTATACGAAGGAGACCCAAACATGCACATACTGCAGTAATGGTATGGGTGCGACGTTCGAGGAGGCAGAAGTGGGGTGCTCTCACGGATGCTTCAGTAGCTCTACGTGTTAGTGAGCCTATGGAGGCAGAGTGGGGAAGCATTTTAGACCCAGTCTGGCTTCACTGCGATGGGTCCTTATCCAGGACCCATCTAAGTAATTACGCGACACTAATCTTGCCAGCGAGAGAGCTGCTGCGGGCGCTGGCCACCTAGTGGCCAAGCGCGCAAGTAGTGTCGCTGTCGCGGCCGCGACGCGCTAGGGCCTGAAGACGCGCAAGCGCGCCGCGGAGAGATAAAGACAGATAGAGCGGCTAGACGCTGTCGGTCCAGCCGTCTACTGTCAGTGCAAGAGAGAAAGGGAGATATAGCAGAAATGTGGAATCTACTTCTCAGTATTTTGCTCCTCCCAATCTCGAACAGAAATCTTACTAACAAACTTACTCTACCTTCCCTCTCTTGCTTCCTAACTAACAAATTATGAATACGCTAAAAGTAATACTATGAAATGCAAGAAGCAATTAATACAAAAATTATGTTCTAGAACAGATTCTCAAAAACATGGAGGTAGACATTTTCTGCATCACTGAAACTTGGCTAAAAAATGAGGAAATTTTCAACTTGTATGGATATAACTGTGTGAGATGCGACAGAGACAATATGGGAGGAGAGGTAGCCTTCCTAATTAAAAAAAATCTTTTATTCCATATGTACGACTCCAACCTCAATGGAAGACTAAACATGGAATTGCTTATAATCAAAATTAACTACAATAACACAAACTTTTGGATAGCACTAATATACAACAAACCATCCAATAAACCTAAGGCTACAGGTTGGAATGATTTAATAAACTACCTTAAAATCATATCGAACAGATCAGACAAAATAATCCTATTAGGTGATCTGAATTCACAACATTCAAATTGGGGATCATCCAAAGAAAATCATGCCGGCCGTCAATTCTATAAAGCTCTAAGTAAAACAAATTTCCTAGTTCTCAACAAATTCAAGTCCACTTTAAACTCATCACCTTATACCACCAGTATTCCTGACCTTATCATTCTACAAAATAACATACTGAACCAATCTAATTTTGAAATCCTTGAAGAATACTATGATAGAGACCACTACCCAATTTACTTAACCATTAAACAAAATAATACAACTGATCAATCTAATTACAGGAAAAATCTCTCACATAAGGACATAAACCAAAAACAGTTTGTTAATAGACTGATGGCTTTATTTGATAGTACAAAACCTTTAATCGATGAAAACAACTTCTTGGACTGTTATTATTACCTAAACAACATCATCTTAAAAGCAGCATGTGATAGTGGTGCTTACATTCGTGACAATAACTCCATTAGCAAAAGCAGTAAAAGGAAATCTAACGAATGGTGGAATGATGAATGCCTAAAACTATGGACTGAGAGAAATTTAGCTCAAAAAAGGTTCATTAACTGCAACTCCAAGGAAAATAATGAGGTAGTCAATAATTTAGAAAAACAATTGAAAAATATGATCACGAATAAAAAACGAAGTACGTTCAATAAATTTGTATCTTCACTAAATCCTGAATCTAGTTTATAAGATATTTGGTCAAAGGTAAAATCACTTAAAAACTCTAAGCATCTCAATTCACGACACATTAACCAAACACAATCAGATATCAAAACCACTAAGTACATATCAGAGCTCAATGTCAGTACTGCTAACTATATCCCAAATTACCTAATTGAACAAAATACATATCTCGAAGAAAAAGATAATTCTTTATGGTTCATAAACATCAATGAACTACTAGTCACAATAGACAACCTAAAGCAATCCTCATCCCCAGGACCTGATTACATAGACAATAAAATTATTAAGCTACTACCAATACAGAGAAGTTGAATATCTCCATAATATATACAATAGAATAATAGCTACGGGAAAGTTCCCAGAAACTTGGAACTCCTCGGATGTTATTCTTATTAAAAAACACAACTCAGATAAATTCAGACCGATTGCTCTCCAAAACAACCTAAAGAATGTATTCGATAAAATCCTAAATAATAAATTAAGTTTAATTCTGGAAAAATCTAACATACTACCTACATATCAGTTTGGTTTTAGGAGTTATAGATCATGTTACGATAACCTTCTGATCCTCTCGTCTAACATTTATGGTGCATTCATCAAGAGATTAAATCTAGTCGCAATATTCACAGATATAGAATCTGCTTTTGATAAGGTCATTCCTCACATTTTAGCAAAATTCCTAAGAGAACTTAATCTCCCTCTTTCTATCATCAGATATATCTTCTTTTTGCTTATAAACAGGACTCTGAACTTTTACATCAACAACTCTCTAATTGGTAAAGGCTTTACATCTCTAGGCCTACCACAGGGCTCAAATCTAAACCCTGTACTCTTCAATATTTACCTTAAAGATCTTCCGAAGCACCTTCCTAAAGACTATAAATACTTGCTATTTGCTGATGATCTCACTATTTTTAAGGAAAATAATGACATGAACTCATTAAAAAATGAATCCATTAAAGCAGTCAACTCAATTCAAAACTATCTTACAGATATAGGACTCAACCTATCAGTTGATAAAACTAAGCTTATACACTTCACAAGAAAAAGAAGTGTTTCCAGACTGAATAACTTACCTTCTCAAATTGGGAATATCGAAGGTGTTACTAGATTCAGATTTCTGGGAATAGTATTTGATGAAAAGTTGATTTGGAATAACCAACTTTTAGAAACAAGGAAAAATATTGGAAAATACATCAAACTTTTTAACTGGATAAAAGGAAATCAATGGGGCGCCCATCCATATACCTTATTATTACTCGTAAAACTCCTAATCAGACCCAAAATAGAGTGGGGACTAATAGTCTACCTTAATTCATCTAATCAGAACATTATTAAATGCTACAATTCGTTGATTGTATCCATAATAAAAACCGCTTTGGGAATTCAGCAGAGTACCTCAAATTCAATCGCATGGCACCTCAGTTGTGAAGAAAACATCATAGTTAGAAATTTCAGAAAAACTTCTAAATTCCTTCTCAGCAGACTCAATATTACTAACCACCCTACAACACTCTCCATATACGAACTACTTCACACAATAGATTCAAATATATTTATTTCCACTAGATATATTCCAATATTTATTGAAACATTCAAAATAATCATTCCTTGGATACCCAACATAGCCAAAATCGAGTTCCCTCCGAATATCCTAATCGCTAATTATAGTAAACCTAATATACTCTACGTGGATTCTACTCAAGGCATGTCCATAGCAAACTCTATTAATCCAAACGCAGAATGGAATGAATTTATTGATGGAATTGCTACGTCATATGGATCTAGATTGGGAGGTATATATTACACGGATGGTAGTAAATATCCCACAGATGGCTACTGTAGTGCCGCTGTGGTGGATATCTTGAATAATAAAATTATCAAAATAAATTTAAACAAACATTCATCAATATTTGATGCGGAATCTTCTGCTATATGGTATACAATAAAACTCATAACAAAACGCATAAAAGAACATAGATATAGTGATCTAAAATTTATAGTTATATCGGACTCACTTGGAGCTTTAAACAAACTACAATCACAGAACTACAAAAACTTAGATAATTACTTTATTATAGATGCAAATAAAATGCTATCAACCCTGACTGATTGTATTCATCAAATAGAAATGTACTGGGTCCCTAGTCATTCAAATATCTACTACAATGAAATAGCTGACAAAATAGCAAAGAATAAAAATATTCCTAGCACTGTTAACATTAACTTATTGTCGTTATATAGTATTCATGATTCTTTGATTGAAAATTTTAATAAAGATATATTAAATAAGAGCTATGATAATCTGAACAAGTCTGAAAAGTTATATTTTAAATATTTCAATAAAATAAAATTTAAAGAACCTGGGTTCAAGAGTTCCAACTTAACTAGACATGAAATTACAATAATTAATAAGATATTATCTAATCAACTAATTACAAATGAATATCTTTTTAAAATAAAAAAAAGAAATGACCCTTTTTGTGAGTGCTCTCTTAATATGGTCCAGACTTTGGACCACATACTTTGGGATTGCCCCCTAGTAAATCATACTAGATATTGCTGGTTAGAAGTGATTAAAGAAGCTGGATCATTGAACGATACTAATGTTGTTAATATAATTATTAATTCGAATTTTAACAATGTCAAAAAAATAGCAAATCACATTAAAGATTCACTTAGTCAAATTAGAAGTTCAAATAACCCTCCCTAGTAGTAATTGATAACTTAGACCTAGATGGCGTTAGTGAGGAACATGTGTGGCGGCGCTGGCAAGCAATGATGGCGCAACCCTCTATGGTTGATTTTTTTTTACATAGATTAACAGCAAGTCGGTCACTGAAGGACAGAGTTATAAGTTAAAACCGTTTTATTACTAGGGAAGTGACTTCACCACTTTTGCGCAGGCTCGAATAAACTATATCAAAACCACCTGTCACTTTGTAAATATTGAGGTTATTTGAGTAAAATTACAACTATTTAGATAAGTATTATTTATTTATCGTAAATATATTTAATAAATGGAACAAGATTCTTCATGAATTATATTTTATTACAGGTATTAATTTCTAAAATCCTAGAGATTATGATGTGCATGTAAAGAAACATAGCGAAGAAGAGAAAAACTGCAGAAAGCTATCTGCAAAATTGGAATATTTTACTTTTCATACAGCAGAGGAAGCAGCTAATGTGAAGAAAGTACATAAGATATTGAATAAGTTAAATGATTCTGTAATTATTGAGGTATTGAATGGTAATTTAATTATTTGTATAACATGTGCAATATTTCTCTTAAATTTCTTTCATCCTCTACACTCTTTAAATCATAAATTATTTTTAATTTTTAAGAACAATCACAGAAAATGAAACAGTTTTTTTAATTTTATAGCATAATAATAATTAAAATAGGGTGTGAAAGTAATGTGTAAATTTGGATTTTACAAACAATTGCCTATAAAGTAAAAGAGCTGTAGAAGAGTAAAATATAAAATGTAATCATCCTAGAACTATGCTTTTTTATTTTCTGTAGTGCTGGAAATTCCAACTACGCCTATTTTTGCTGTAGCAGCGAATACAATCCTAATAGAGAGTGTTAACAGATTCTATGGTAGGTTTGTAGAACCAGCAGAACTATTGTAGAATCAAGACCCTAACAATTCGCTTCACTATAAGCAGACTTTATGTTGAAATTTTATATAAAAATCAACGTAAAGTCAGTTTACAGTTTAAGTTTTGTTGATACGGGCTTGATATCTTACTATAGGTCTGCTGTTTCTGCAGAACTATACTTTAGAATCTGTTAACACTTTCTAATAGGATCCGTATTCTCTGCTACAACAAATATATCAGTGGTTAGAATTTCTAGCACAATAGAAAAGAAAAAAGCATGCTTCTAGGATGATTGCATCTAATATGCTACTCTTTTATAGCTATTTTACTTTATAGGAAATGAAACAGAAATATTTGTATATAATGAGAATTGGTTTTTATTGACATAATTAACACTATATTATAGATAATACATACATTTAAGTAAATAAATTATTTTAATAAATATTCTATTCACACTATAATAATTAACGCAAATTAGTATTTGTAATTATTGATTTTTAAATAAAATGAGTTTTGTGTATTTTTGTCGTATATTCTCACTTTTCTCTGATTTTAATTTACATTCATGGTAGAGTCTTACATCAATATAGTAGCTGATAATAATTTTGATTAACTGTATTTTATGATTATCAAGAACACTTTGTGAAAGAATATGGTCATTCATTATATTATTATTGAAAGTAGAACTAAGAAGAGTGCGGATAATTTTTACCGTTAAAAACTGCTTAAAGTTTTTATGTTTGAATAAATCATTTTTATATTGCCTTATATAACTTTCAGTTCTTTTACAAATTAGCATTACTTCCGTAGAAGGAGTTTTGTAAGAACCCGAGAAATTTTTCAATTTGGAAAGAAGGGGCATTTTGTACAATTTTCCATAAATCATACTTCTACAAATATTGCAGTTTAAGTTTCTGTCTATTTTACTACAAACAAATCCAGCTATATATTCAGTTATGTGCTCTACATAAGATGATAAATTATGAAAATTATCATAATCTTGGTCTGATTCATTGTCAAATACTGAACATTCAAGGGGGTTTAGCATGTTCTCTTTTTTTGATGAAATATGCAGAATATCAATAGCATCAGATAAACAATTTCCGCTTTCTACTTCTTTAATTTCATGTTGAATTAATAATCTTTTATACGCTGATTTAAATTGTTCGACGTTAGGATTAATATTATATCCTCCTCGACTTCTTATAGCACAAAAAAAAGTTTCAAGGTAATCTTGTGACAACTTAAATGTAAGGAGATATTTTTGTCCCATATTTTCAACTTTATTAAAAAGGTTAAAAATATTTTCTAAATCAATAAGCAGTCCAAGAAAACCTGTTTTTCTGTTGCTATTTAAGATGGCTACACGTTTGTCATCTTTTAAATTAATAACGTAATCTTTAAAATTATTTGCGTATTCCTGTAATCTCGTGAAGGTATTTCTGTTAAGTGGACAATCAAATTCTTTTTTAGAAAATTGATTTTTACAATTTAGAATATCCGCCACATTATTCATGTATAGACAAAAATCAGCTGTTGCCCCGCTTTCTGCAAATTGCTCTGATGAATCCGTTCTTTTTAAAAAAATTAGCGCTTTAGCAACGCTCTGGCTAAGAGTCTGAAAAGCTAATTTCACATTCATTTTATTATTTTGGAAATTAATATGCTTTTTGGTTAATTTATTCGCAGCTCTTAGTCCTTCTTGTCGTTGCAATTCTTCTAATTTTTCAATATATCTCCATTCAATTTTTTTTTCTTTAAATAGTAAACTTTTTCTTTCTCCTAACGTATTTCTTACTAATTTCAACATGTTGCATGGGTCTAAAAAAATATAAACTTCTTCCGATGTTATTGGATGTTTAAAAAAAGCATTGCAACTTTTACCGAGTTGAAACTCACATTTTGCTCCCAATATTCTAGCCATGCTAAAATTACTCGATAGACCGTCAAATGTTATTGAGCTTACAGTGACATTAATATCTTGAAGCATACATAGAGCTTTAATTATTAAATTTGCTTTTTCAGTACTGCTTAAACTTCTTATTAAAAAATATCCAATTGGAATTTTCCAGTGTTGAGTAAACGGAACAACCATTAAAACTAAGGCATTATTAGCCATGACTGCATTATCTTTGTCCAATAATGTAGTAGTACCTATATCTATAGATCCGCTAAAAATACCATTGTTATATAGCATTTGTTCCCTTATTGCCATTTCATCGAAGATCAAATTTACAACAATAGGATTATTTTTGGTTTTTAATGCGATCGCATCAAATGCTTCCTTCGTGAAGCCTGGAGAGCCATCTACAATCTTATACCATTCCCTTAAAGTAGCAGGATGCGGTAAAAGATTTTTGCATGTTCTTCTTATGTATCTGTAAGCTTTAGGTGAGTAGAAGTGTAGTGTCAGAGCAAAGCATCTTATTTCTGGATCATATTTCCCTTTTCTTAGACTCCTCTTGACTATATTTTTTATTTTTCCTGGTATCAAATCCTAAATGAATAATATATAAGAGAAAAATTTATATAATATACAAAATTTTTCATTTATCAAAAAAAATTTTGTATGATTATATTTTTATACTACTGATTAGAAATATTTATTAATATAAATGTAACAAATCTAAGATATTATTCCATTATAATTAATAAAGATTTCATATATACCAAAATATTATCTGCTGCATTTTCTTGTATTAATCCATTCTCCTTAATATGATTTATAAGCTGTTCCAGACTTTGAAGCTTTTTCTTCAGCCTGACACATTTCTTTTGTAAACAGTGGAAGCGTTTATTTTTTTCTGTGAAACGCATTTTCATCATTTGTAAGGTTCTCAATCTCCTTCTTGGAGTTTCGAAATCCTTTGCTTCTACTTCACCAATATAGCGAGGCTCATGATAGCGTCTGCGTTTTGGCGTATTATTAGAGCACACTGAAAAGTGAAATATTTTATAAATTCAATTAATACTACAAAACCTTATTTAACATTACGGAATGTAACTCATGTAATAACTTGAATATATACGATTCACTTTTCCATTATTTCCAGATCCAGATAATCCTGCCACAGCAATGTCTTCAGAAGTATCTATTGTAATATATAAAATAAAGTATATGTTCTATATATGTTATAAACCACCTTTTACTCAAGATATAATATATAAGTTTAATGTATACCATTAATATGTTCATTATTTACAGATTCAGACGATTCTGCCACTGCAATGTCTTCTGAAGAATTGACTACAAAATAAAATAAAGTATATGTTCTACATATGTTACAAACCACATTTTACTCAAGATATAATATATAAGTTTAATGTATACCATTAATATGTTCGTTATTTACAGATTCAGATGATCCTGCCACTGCAATGTCTTCTGAAGTATTTACTACAAAATAAAATAAAATGTATGTTCTACATATGCTATAAACCACCTTTTACTCAAGGTATAATATATAAGTTTAATGTATACCATTAATATGTTCGTTATTTACAAATCCAGATGATCCTTCCACAAAAATGTCTTGAAAAGTATTTGAGAAAGAATAAAATTATACATCAATTAAATGAATATTGAGATAAGCTTCTTAATATACTGCAATATTTAAATGAATTAATCTTTCTTACCATCCTCTCTTTGACGAATAACAGAATATATTGAGGGGACTGCTTCATCCTTTAAATATCTTTTGCCACTATGAGCAGTATAAGGGGTTTTAAAGTCATCGTTAGTGAAATGTCTGCAGCATAACCTTAGTGAACTCATGTCGTCAGTATATATATTTAAATTACAGAATCTTGCCCATATCTTGCGTATCAAGAAGTTTGTAGGAAATCTAACAATTAATAATTAAACATAAACATAATTACTGTATTTTCAATATATACAGATATTAATAACAAACTTAAAATGCTTCTTACTGATGTAATGTAATATTTCCTCGTTGTCTTTTCCTTTTGCATAAATAGCACGATAAGACCATTTTTTACTATATTTTATGAAATATTTACATTTAAGGCATTGATGTCTGTTTAGCCTGATAACCATTGATATGAGTTAGATAAATGAATTTTCTTGTTAAATAACCTATATTGATACAATTTTAAAGGGTTTTTTCTCATTGATTATGAAGTAAGACATGCGCATAATGCTACAAGTAATTTCGATTTCTATCCTTGTCTGTTTGACCGCATTATTTTAACAACCCGCCATATAGGAGTATTACATATATGTGATGGCGGCATCCAGTACTACCACAACAGCGAACTTCATAAGTTGGCAACTCTGTAAAAAGACAAGACTGCACTCATTATAGACATAAGCATACTGTACCTTATCAGGGCACATGCACTAACCACTTGTATATACATGTATGGCCTTGCATATGTGAAACCCTATAAATATAGGTGCTCTTCTTCATGTATCTCTCTCTAGCACATCCTATATTCTGTACGGGTCTATGGACCACCCTCTGCAGTATTATAGGAAAAGGTTCTATAAGTTGAGAAATAAAAACGCTTAGTTCTCCATGAATCAGAGTGAGATCTTTATTCTTCCCAGTGTACTATTTATCTACAAAGTGGTGACCCCGACGTGATCCATCCGGATTACTTTTCATCATATGAGACGTGAACTTTGGAGCTTCTCAAAAACCTCGTGGAATTCCTCGGCGGCAACTCTCATCCTGGACATCATGCCCCTGGAACGCTCGCCTCAACCTAGGGGAACGACAGAAAATTCACTCATTTATATGGACGAAGCGCAAATTATTTCACCACGTGATGGTGAAGAATCTCGTGCCGGCGCACCCACGTCTGAGGTCGGCGCGCTCGCACCAATCTCCCGGACTCTGGGAAATGGAGAGATAAACGCGGTTTGGAGGCATCAATTACCGGCGTTTATGTCGGAAGCACCTGATATCTGGTTCCTCCTCATCGAAGCGGAATTCTCCGCAGCCAAGGTACGGAGCGATGAGACCAAGTACTTGGCAGTACTCAGGGCTTTGGACTCTGGTAGCCTGCGAAACCTTTCCGATGTTCTTCGTCATTCTCCTGAAAAAGGAAAATATGAAAACCTGAAGAACATCATCCTCAACAGGTTGGTCGAATCCAGGGCCAAACAGGTGGACAATTCCTAAGGAACTTGACCCTGGGGGACTAAAAACCGTCCCAGCTCCTACGCGAGATGCGGGACCTGGCAAAAGGGGATATGAAGCAGACATTCTCCATCAGCTGTGGCTGGAACGGCTACCGGCTCATATCAGGCCGCATCTGCTGACCTCCAACAACCTGGGCCTAGATGGAGTGGCAGAATTAGCTGACAGGCTCCTGGATGTCTTCAGCTTTTCGTATACGGTGGCGGCTACCAGCACCAACACCTACAATGAAAGAAGGTTGGAGAAAAGACTAGACGACATGTAGGCCTTAATTGTAAATTGTATGCAAGAGATTAAGGACCTGAAACTCCTGCAGCGCATCTCTGACACCGGCAGTCCTAAGCAGAAGTCACGCTCACGGTCAAGGACACCCGAAAAAAAGAAACTGTGCTACTACCATGAGCGCTTTGGCAAACAAGCTCAAAAATGCGCGGAACCCTGCCTTCTCCACGATACCTTCTCCAAACAGCCGGAAAACTGAAGCAGCTGTCGTCCCTAAAAACGAGAGATGGCAGCGAAATCAATAAAGTAGACTGTGAAACACGTCTACATGTATATGACAAAAAGACTCACCAGAGTTTCTTGGTGGACTCAGGATCAGTAATTTCCATTATCCCTGTGGGTCCCCATAGAAGGAGATTACGCCAACAGGACCTCATGTTGTTCGCAGCCAACTCAACGCCTATAGCCACCTTCGGAAATCACGACAAGGATCTGGATCTCTGGGTCTACGAAGGAGCTTGAGGTGGACATTCATCATGGCTGATATTCCAATAGCCATACTTGGAGCAGATTTCCTCACGTGTTATGGCCTGTTGATTGACCTAAAAAACAGAAGGTTAATTGACTCAATAACAGGGCTGACTACAAAGGGAGAAATACTTGGAACTGACTTAACTAGTATTTCTACAGTTAACAAATCCATGCAGTACCACGAAATCCTTACTAGATACGTGGAAATCACAAGGCCATTCCTAAGACCTAGCCGAATTGATACCAATTTTGCCCACCATATAACCACGACTGGACCTCCAATCTTTGAGAGGTTCCGGAAGATCTCTGGTGACAAGGCTGCTGCAGCAAGACTTGAGATTAACAAGCTCCTGGATATTGGCATACTAAGGCCCTCACGCAGCTCATGGGCAAGTCCCATTCATCTGGTACCTAAAAATGATGGAAGTTTTAGAATGTGTGGTGACTACATGAGGTTAAACTCAGTAATGGTTCCTGACAGGTATTCATCACCTCTGATTCAAGACTTATTCACCATGCTGCATGGCATGACAATGTTCACCAAGATAGATCTGGAAAAGGCATATTACCAGATTCCTATGATCCAAGAGGACATCCCAAAGACAGCCATCAACACTCCATGGGGGCTCTACGAATATGTGGTTATGCCCTTTGGACTCAAAAATGCTACCCAAACGTTTCAACGTTTCATCAATCACATCTTCCGAGGATTGGATTACGTGTACGCTTACGTGGACGACATCCTGGTCATGTCGGCCAATGAGCAGCAACACCAGCATCACCTCGCAGCAGTCTTTGACATTCTAAAAAAGAACAGCCTGTCAATTAACTTAACAAAGTGCAGGTTAGGATATAAGGAGATTGACTACTTAGGCTTCAAAATAAACGGAGATGGTTACTCACCTTCCCTTGACAGAGTGGAGAAGATCCTAAGTTTTCCTAAACCCAAGAACATCTTGGAGTTGAGACGTTTCCTAGGCATGCTAAACTATTACAGGCGATCACTTTCCAATGCTGCTCATCTTCAAGCACCCCTGAACCAGTTCCTGACGTCCTCTAAAAAAGGGGACAGGACTCCAGTGAACTGAACCAAGATAGCCGAAGAAGCCTTTGAAGACTGCAAGAACACACTAGCACAGCACACACTTCTGAAGTTTCCAGTAGCTGGACTAGAACTTCGTCTCACCTGCGATGCCTCCACAATAGCTATTGGAGCCTCTCTGGAACAGAAAGAAAATGGCTCATGGCATCCACTTGGTTTCTTCTCCAGAAAAATGAGCAGCACTGAACAGCGTTACTCCACGTATGACCGAGAGCTTCTTGCTGTATTTGCAGCCACTAAGCACTTTGAACCTCTTCTAGAAGGTAGACACTTTGTCATATTCACGGACCACAGGCCCTTGACTCACGCATTCAGGCAGAAGCAACACAAGATCTCAGATAGACAATTGAGACAACTGGAATATATATCCACACTTTCCACTGACATCAACTATGTGAGGGGAAAGGAAAACCAAGCTGCAGATGCACTATCACGAGTCAACACCATTGAGATGCCCACAGCACTCACTCCATCCCACATCCAGAGAGCACAGGAAGATGATCCAGAACTGCAGCAGCTGCTTGAGAACCCAACCACACTTAACCTGCAAAAGATAAGAGTGGACCCTGGAATTGACATCTTCTGCCACGTAACTGAAAACAGAGTCAAGCCCTACTTACCAATCAGCCTAAGACAAGCAGCTTTCAAGGTGGTCCACAACTCAGCACATCCCAGCATTCGTGTAACCTCTAGGATGCTACGGGAAAGATTCGTCTGGCCATGAATTGGAGGTGATGCAACTAGATGGGCCTGGGAGTGCATCAACTGTCAAAGAGCAAAAACACATAAGCACAACAAACTGCTACCACATCACATAGACGTACCTGACTGCCGCTTCAACCATATACACTTAGACCTCATCATCCTTCCCAAGGTTTGCGACTATCAATATTGCCTCACCGTTATTGACAGGTTCTCCCGATGGCCAGAGGCTGTTCCACTGAAAGACATGGCTGCAGAGACGGTGACCCAAACACTTTTCACCAACTGGATATCCCCATTTGGAACACCGCTAACTATAACCACTGACCAAGGCACACAATTTGAGTCATCGCTATTTCACTCACTGGCACAAGCAATTGGGGCAAAACGAATCAGAACCGCCACGTACCACCCCTAATCAAATGGTTTGATTGAAAGGTGGCATCGCACACTGAAGGCAGCATTAATGTGATCACCCAAGCCTTGGTTCGAGGTTCTTCCCATGGTACTCCTTGGCCTCAGGACTTCTTTCAAGGAGGATCTGCAAGCCACTCCTGCGGAAATGCTGTATGGCACCACACTGAGAATCCCTGGAGATTTCTTTGTGTCCACAGATCAACCAGCAGACCCTCAAATCTTTCTTGACTGGCACAGAGAGCTGATGCGGTGTCTTCGTCCAACAGCAACTGCCCACCATAACAAAGCTAGGCTTTTCACACTCAAGGACATCAGCACTTGCACTCACGTTTCCGTCAGGAATGACACTATTAGGCGACCATTGGAACCGCCCTACGACGGGCCATACCAGGTGGCAGAGAGGATCTCTGATAGAGTCTACTTTGTCCTCATTGAGGGAAAAAAAGAAACATCTCCATCGAGAGGTTAAAACCAGCCTACACAAACAAAGAAGATATAGGACACGAAGACACTGATGGTCACACAGAAGCACAGCAGTCAACACATCACTGGCACTCCACGATAGATCCACCCACGCGCACGTACAAAAGGGTGCATAAGGGTCACTGTAACGAAGAAATTCATGGCTAGAAACCTCAGAATTTGAAGACAAAAAAGCAGTTTCTATGTTCGGGAGCTGGAAATGAAGACACTCTTCTGAAGAAAAATTAGATAAATTATGTGATAATTTATCATTGTCACATGGAATTGCCGCCTATCTAGAACGATTATTGCCTTTTTGTCTTCAAATTCTGAGGTTTCTAGCCCTGAATTTCTTCACGTTACAGTGACCCTAAAACTATCTCACGACAAATAAAGACAATGTAACGGTCAGTGATAGCAGAGATGAAACGGGAGATTGCTCATGCCAGGTCCCGAGGCAATCCCTACCGGTAGGCGGCGCTGGTGTTGGCAAACGCGTGTCTCAGGTCCATCTAACCCCTAACGCCATCTATCGGAAGAGACCACGAAGCACGAGCGTTAAGCTTAGAATAGGGTAAAACATATACAGGGTTTTATCCTAACAGAGAAGCATAGGAGATTCGTGTTAGTTGACTATAGAGCCGTGGAGCATGGAATCCGAGAGCCCTCATTGGTCAATTCCGTGTAGTGCCAACATAAAATAGGTCGTTGCCAACAGATTTTGTCTCTAATGCTTCTCGTAAGTGGAAATAGCAGAAATGTCAAAAAAGTGAGGTTACTAAAGGTAAAAGTAAATATTAATGAAGGGATAATAATAAAGGGTATGTGACAGTAAAAATAAATATGATGTAAAGTCAACTTTAATGTTCAATGTATTAAATAATATTGATTAAGTGTTTTTTAATGTTCAGTTATCTGTTGTAGTGAAATTAAGAGGCTTCGCTTTAGATATGAATGGAGCGAGGAACCTGAAGAAGATGATTAAAGTAAAGTTTCAAGCGATGGAACTAAGAATTTTGAAGGATATGATATTGTTACGAGACCTCAATTCCTGAACAATTTTTCATTGGTGGTAGAAAACAGTAAGTTGAACCACATAATTTAATTTGTTATATTTTGTAAGTCATAATATAATAAAATGATTGCAGGTAGACTGTAGATTATAATTCCAAGTTTTGCTAATTGCGGCAAAGGTTTTTTGATAAATGTGCAGAAGGAAGAGTGATTTCGATTGCAGCTGCAACGATGCATTACAATAGTTGCAGGGATGTATACAATTTCTATTATCACAATTAATAGTATTTATTATGTAGTTTGTTTCAACCATTAAAGAGAGGCATATTGTATTTAAAGCTACGTAAACTAATTAAGATTATAATTTTGTACATTTACTAAAACACATATTCTTTTACAGAGCCATAGCTGGAAGGTACATGAGCTTTTTATCAAGATTCTATGGATTCAGCGGCTTATGATGATTCAGTATAAGAGGTTTATACTCTGGATGTGGGATGCAACAATTTTCATGTTTGGAATACATCAATTCCTGGCTGCAGTAAACTTTGTATTGGCAATTGTGTAAGTATAATAAATATTTTGAAAAATAATTAAATATAATATTACAAAATCTCTCACTTCTCTTTACAGTTATTTTTGAGTTTTCCCTGACTTGATGAAGCACACAGGATGAAGCTAAAGAAGCTATGGTACAAGCTAGGACAGAGCAATAACATTTGTACATACAATTTCTCAATAGACGTTCCATGAAGAAGCTCTGATTTTTAGATCTGTAGGATTATTTGCCAGTATAAACTTCTACCATAATTGATTATAATTTTCATATTACATTGTACACAAGCTTACAAGATGAAATTAATTAATGTAGTTGCTCACTATCTAACTAAGATAAATGTACTTAAGAATTATAATACTATTACTGAATCAATGATTTGTCATCTGTAATTTTGATTCATCAATTTAATTTGTAAAAGATATGTTTGTAACTATATAAATAAATAATAATTTCATGAATTTAATTAAAACATTCTTTATATTATAATAGCTGTAAAACAACCGATTCATTCATAGAGGGGGGGGGGGGGGGGGGGAGTTCTCTCAAACAAAAATCCTACAATTAATTATAATAATGGGTTTTTATTTTTAAATCTTACAAAATACACACGGATATTCACTCAGAATACAATAATTACTCTATGTTTTAATTACTCATATTCATACAAGTAAATTAAGCGCATATTCTTCGTCCACGCAAAATCTCATTCCTCTCATGATTTCCATTTGCGATTTATTTCCATTTGCTCTTTTCCAAAAGTTACAGACACTCTATTGACTCACATTCAAATCAAATGATACATTTTTTTTTTTTTTTTTTTTTTTACGCTGGAGGGAATCCGTTGAGGACTGAGTGCAGGAGTCTTCTCTTTCCTGCTGTGCCGTCTTCGCTAGCATGTTTTCAGTCTATAAAACGAAGACTTGATCTAAGCAGAAAGAGACATACCTGCTAAACCACTCCAGCGGCATGCAAGCTCTACACAGCCATGTCGTATCACGATATTACCATGTAGGGCCGCGCCGGTCGCTATGAATCGCGCCTTCCTTTCTCAATTCTTATTCTAATCTCGATCAAAAATTTGCAATTAAAGATATTGCTCGAAGAGGCCTCCAGCAACTGCATAACAAAGCTCTATTCGCTTTTCAAAACAGTGTAATACATTCTGCAGTTCTGTGGGTGTAATACTCTCGCACAACGCAATGATGTTCTCCTTTAGCTGCTCTACGGTCTCCATCTCCATATTGTACAGCTGGTTTTTTATGATTCCCCATATTCCAAAATCTAGAGGTGCTAGATCAGGGGATCTAGGAGGCCATTCAATTGGACCATTTTTCCCAATCCATCTCCCAGGATATTTCTGGTTCAAATATTGGGTAACAACTCTAGCTGTGTGGGGTGGAGCTCCGTCTTGCTGGAATGTTATCAATTCCGCCTAAAATGTAAAATGAAGTAGCAGAATATTATTAGAAGCTTCATTCCTTAAAATAATGCGTATTTTAAGAATTTATAAAGAAAATTACATTGGTGGCCACGCTTTGGACTCTTACGTTAACTTCATCTGTTAGCATCTGCAAATACTTATTGGCGTTTAAGTTACCCTCGATGAATATCGGGCCGATTATTTTATCCCCTAAAATGCCCAGCCAAACATTAAGTTTCTGCTGGTATTGCGTATGGGATTCGATATATTCATGAGGGTTTTCTTTTGACCAGACTCTCGTATTTTGAATGTTTGGGGCGTGGACCAACACAAACGTGGATTCGTCCGAGAATAAGATATTCTTCGTAAAATTGCAGTCAAAGTCCGTTTTCTCCATTATAATTTTACAGAAAGTATGTCTCCTTTCGTAATCGGCCTCTTTCAATTCCTGGCATCGAAAAATTTTGTACGCACGAAACTTTTCTTTTTTAAGAGTCTTATGAACCGAAAAAATAGAGACTCCGGTTTCCCTACTGATGCTAGAGAGTGATTGACGGGGATTATTGGTGACCGAATCTTCTATACGGTTTTTAACACTATCAGACAATGCTCTTGCTGGTCGTTTATGCTTTACGTGGGTACGATCCAAGCAACCGGTCTCCTCAAATTTCTTAATCAATTTTATAACCATACTGCTGTTTGGTGCCGGACGGTTTGGAAATTCCCTCTGGAATAAATCTTTAATATCCCTTGAGGATCTACCACCGTAATACCACTTGACTATTTGTATTTTTTCATTTACATTCATTTTACACAACTGAAAGTTCCAATAATTTATTAATTTTATACAGAGATATAAAGAAATTCATTCATTTTTAGCTTGAACATATTGTAATCTTAATAGTGTAATACTTACATAGCAATTTTCCTAATTTTATTAATAACTATTTGACAACAATTCGGTATAACCACGAAAATGATCGAAGATAAACAAATGAAAAAACGTGTGTGTTCTGTGTGTTTGTGTGCTTGGTGCAGGATTCGTTTTTTCATTTGTTTATCTTCGATCATTTTCGTGGTTATACCGAATTGTTGTCAAATAGTTATTAATAAAATTAGGAAAATTGCTATGTAAGTATTACACTATTAAGATTACAATATGTTCAAGCTAAAAATGAATGAATTTCTTTATATCTCTGTATAAAATTAATAAATTATTGGAACTTTCAGTTGTGTAAAATGAATGTAAATGAAAAAATACAAATAGTCAAGTGGTATTACGGTGGTAGATCCTCAAGGGATATTAAAGATTTATTCCAGAGGGAATTTCCAAACCGTCCGGCACCAAACAGCAGTATGGTTATAAAATTGATTAAGAAATTTGAGGAGACCGGTTGCTTGGATCGTACCCACGTAAAGCATAAACGACCAGCAAGAGCATTGTCTGATAGTGTTAAAAACCGTATAGAAGATTCGGTCACCAATAATCCCCGTCAATCACTCTCTAGCATCAGTAGGGAAACCGGAGTCTCTATTTTTTCGGTTCATAAGACTCTTAAAAAAGAAAAGTTTCGTGCGTACAAAATTTTTCGATGCCAGGAATTGAAAGAGGCCGATTACGAAAGGAGACATACTTTCTGTAAAATTATAATGGAGAAAACGGACTTTGACTGCAATTTTACGAAGAATATCTTATTCTCGGACGAATCCACGTTTGTGTTGGTCCACGCCCCAAACATTCAAAATACGAGAGTCTGGTCAAAAGAAAACCCTCATGAATATATCGAATCCCATACGCAATACCAGCAGAAACTTAATGTTTGGCTGGGCATTTTAGGGGATAAAATAATCGGCCCGATATTCATCGAGGGTAACTTAAACGCCAATAAGTATTTGCAGATGCTAACAGATGAAGTTAACGTAAGAGTCCAAAGCGTGGCCACCAATGTAATTTTCTTTATAAATTCTTAAAATACGCATTATTTTAAGGAATGAAGCTTCTAATAATATTCTGCTACTTCATTTTACATTTTAGGCGGAATTGATAACATTCCAGCAAGACGGAGCTCCACCCCACACAGCTAGAGTTGTTACCCAATATTTGAACCAGAAATATCCTGGGAGATGGATTGGGAAAAATGGTCCAATTGAATGGCCTCCTAGATCCCCTGATCTAGCACCTCTAGATTTTGGAATATGGGGAATCATAAAAAACCAGCTGTACAATATGGAGATGGAGACCGTAGAGCAGCTAAAGGAGAACATCATTGCGTTGTGCGAGAGTATTACACCCACAGAACTGCAGAATGTATTACACTGTTTTGAAAAGCGAATAGAGCTTTGTTATGCAGTTGCTGGAGGCCTCTTCGAGCAATATCTTTAATTGCAAATTTTTGATCGAGATTAGAATAAGAATTGAGAAAGGAAGGCGCGATTCATAGCGACCGGCGCGGCCCTACATGGTAATATCGTGATACGACATGGCTGTGTAGAGCTTGCATGCCGCTGGAGTGGTTTAGCAGGTATGTCTCTTTCTGCTTAGATCAAGTCTTCGTTTTATAGACTGAAAACATGCTAGCGAAGACGGCACAGCAGGAAAGAGAAGACTCCTGCACTCAGTCCTCAACGGATTCCCTCCAGCGTAAAAAAAAAAAAAAAAAAAAAAATGTATCATTTGATTTGAATGTGAGTCAATAGAGTGTCTGTAACTTTTGGAAAAGAGCAAATGGAAATAAATCGCAAATGGAAATCATGAGAGGAATGAGATTTTGCGTGGACGAAGAATATGCGCTTAATTTACTTGTATGAATATGAGTAATTAAAACATAGAGTAATTATTGTATTCTGAGTGAATATCCGTGTGTATTTTGTAAGATTTAAAAATAAAAACCCATTATTATAATTAATTGTAGGATTTTTGTTTGAGAGAACTCCCCCCCCCCCCCCCCCCCCTCTATGAATGAATCGGTTGTTTTACAGCTATTATAATATAAAGAATGTTTTAATTAAATTCATGAAATTATTATTTATTTATATAGTTACAAACATATCTTTTACAAATTAAATTGATGAATCAAAATTACAGATGACAAATCATTGATTCAGTAATAGTATTATAATTCTTAAGTACATTTATCTTAGTTAGATAGTGAGCAACTACATTAATTAATTTCATCTTGTAAGCTTGTGTACAATGTAATATGAAAATTATAATCAATTATGGTAGAAGTTTATACTGGCAAATAATCCTACAGATCTAAAAATCAGAGCTTCTTCATGGAACGTCTATTGAGAAATTGTATGTACAAATGTTATTGCTCTGTCCTAGCTTGTACCATAGCTTCTTTAGCTTCATCCTGTGTGCTTCATCAAGTCAGGGAAAACTCAAAAATAACTGTAAAGAGAAGTGAGAGATTTTGTAATATTATATTTAATTATTTTTCAAAATATTTATTATACTTACACAATTGCCAATACAAAGTTTACTGCAGCCAGGAATTGATGTATTCCAAACATGAAAATTGTTGCATCCCACATCCAGAGTATAAACCTCTTATACTGAATCATCATAAGCCGCTGAATCCATAGAATCTTGATAAAAAGCTCATGTACCTTCCAGCTATGGCTCTGTAAAAGAATATGTGTTTTAGTAAATGTACAAAATTATAATCTTAATTAGTTTACGTAGCTTTAAATACAATATGCCTCTCTTTAATGGTTGAAACAAACTACATAATAAATACTATTAATTGTGATAATAGAAATTGTATACATCCCTGCAACTATTGTAATGCATCGTTGCAGCTGCAATCGAAATCACTCTTCCTTCTGCACATTTATCAAAAAACCTTTGCCGCAATTAGCAAAACTTGGAATTATAATCTACAGTCTACCTGCAATCATTTTATTATATTATGACTTACAAAATATAACAAATTAAATTATGTGGTTCAACTTACTGTTTTCTACCACCAATGAAAAATTGTTCAGGAATTGAGGTCTCGTAACAATATCATATCCTTCAAAATTCTTAGTTCCATCGCTTGAAACTTTACTTTAATCATCTTCTTCAGGTTCCTCGCTCCATTCATATCTAAAGCGAAGCCTCTTAATTTCACTACAACAGATAACTGAACATTAAAAAACACTTAATCAATATTATTTAATACATTGAACATTAAAGTTGACTTTACATCATATTTATTTTTACTGTCACATACCCTTTATTATTATCCCTTCATTAATATTTACTTTTACCTTTAGTAACCTCACTTTTTTGACATTTCTGCTATTTCCACTTACGAGAAGCATTAGAGACAAAATCTGTTGGCAACGACCTATTTTATGTTGGCACTACACGGAATTGACCAATGAGGGCTCTCGGATTCCATGCTCCACGGCTCTATAGTCAACTAACACGAATCTCCTATGCTTCTCTGTTAGGATAAAACCCTGTATGCATTGTTGCCAGAAAGCGGAATAAAGAGAGCGGAGATATTTTCTCGGACCTCTCTGTCTTTCTCGCTGTTAGCTTCTAGCAGAAGAGTCGAGGCAAAATCTTTCCGTTTCGCTTTGCCGAAAATCTACCAATATTCGATGTCATTTATATTTGCAGGCCAATGCCTTTATACATGATTTTTTCAGCATATTTATTTATCAGCATTGACTTATTTAAATCAATAATAAATTAAGGAAATGCGTAATTGTTATATAATAATTATTTTAACTATAATTTCATCGTTTATTTCGCTTATTTCCGTAAAATCTGAATTTCTTTAGTTTATTATTGATTATTGTAAGTCAATGGCCATTAAAAAAAATTTAATCTTAAAAAAAAAAAGAAAAGTACCGTTCAGGAATCGAACCCGGACCCACAAATCGCCACGCGATTACCTTACCGCCTAGACCACGAGGCTTCTTCAGTGCACCGTAAACAGATAGTCTTTTTAAGGGCTTGAAATCTTCTTTTAAACCATATAAATAAACGAGCAACCGACAGCTTTATTCATTATTATTCTGTCATAATGGTACACAAATTAAGGAATAATTATATTTTGAATAGTTTTCAAAAGCTTTTCCAATAGCCAAGAACGAAGATAAATAATCAACGCTCGCAGTTTCCGTTCTTGGTTATTGGAAAAGCTTTTGAAAATCTACATTATATAATTATTCTTTAATTTGTGTACCATTATTATAGAATAATAATGAATAAAGATGTCGGTTCTTCGTTTATTTATATGGTTCAATAGAAGATTTCAAGCCCTTAAAAAGACTATCTGTTTACGGTGCACTGAAGAAGCCTCGTGGTCTAGGCGGTAAGGTAATCGCGTGGCGATTCGTGGGTCCGGGTTCGATTCCTGATCGGTACTTTTCTTTTTTTTTTAAGATTAAATTTTTTTAAATTGCCATTGACTTACAATAATCAGTAATAAACTAAAGAAATGCAGATTTTACGGAAATAAGCGAAATATAACGATGAAATTATAGTTAAAATAATTATTATATATCAAATACGCATTTCCTTAATTTATTATTGATTTAAATAAGTCAATGCTGATAAATAAATATGCTGAAAAAATCATGTATAAAGGCATTGGCCTGCAAATATAAATGACATCGAATATTGGTAGATTTTCGGCAAAGCGAAACGGAAAGATTTTGCCTCGACTCTTCTGCTAGAAGCTAACAGCGAGAAAGACAGAGAGGTCCGAGAAAATATCTCCGCTCTCTCTTTATTCCGCTTTCTGGCAACAATGCATATATGTTTTACCCTATTCTAAGCTTAACGCTCGTGCTTCGTGGTCTCTTCCGATAGATGGCGTTAGGGGTTAGATGGACCTGAGACACGCGTTTGCCAACACCAGCGCCGCCTACCGGTAGGGATTGCCTCGGGACCTCGCATGAGCAATCTCCCGTTTCATCTCTGGTGATAGTTACGTAAAACTTTCCCTAGGGGGGGGGGGGGGGTACTTGTGGCGGCGCTGGCAAGCAATGATGGCGGCATCCAGTACTACCACAACAGCGAACTTCATAAGTTGGCAACTCTGTAAAAAGACAAGACTGCACTCATTATAGACATAAGCATTACAAGCTTCATTTTTTACTAAAATTTGTTTAAGAATGTTGTCTTTGCAAGATGGACATACATTTTTATATGATATTTACGTTTACATTCTTTGAAATGTAGGATTAATCTTTGCATTTAAATAATTAGGTTTTATACGAAAATTGGATATTCAAAATGTTACAAATCGTATTTTTTAAGTTACTGTGATACTATAATTATAAGCTAAAGCTTAATTATTATTTGTTAATTAACAAAAAAAGTAATTTAAAAGACTGTTGTTTAGTTGTACACCATAGTTTTATGAAGTACATTTATATATCTATTTGATTAAATAAGATAATTATGCTTGTGATATATATGTAAAAAATAAAATATATTGCTATGTTAAAGTGCAATAGTATCAGTTTATTTTGTTGTTTAATTACAATAATAACATGTCAATTTATGAGTATTAAACATTATTTCGTAAATAGTACATAATAGCATTTCTTTTTTGTATACCTTCTTGACTGCGTTCTGTTGTATTTACACCTTCTGTCTGTTCGGCTTGTTCATTAATAACTATAATGTTTTCTTCTAACGTGTCATTTTTTAAAAGGCATATATTGTGCAATATGCAGCAGGCCATGATGTATTTTGGAACTATGTCTGTTCTTTTCATTGGCAGGGTATCTAAAATACTTCTAAACCTCCCTTTTAACAATCCAATTGATCTCTCTATCATCATTCGTGCTCTTGACAAACATTTGTTAAAATGGACTTGTTCCTCACTTAAATGGCCATTGTCCTTAAAGGGTACCATTAAATATTTCTGGATTGCATATGCTGCATCTCCGATTAGGTGTGTATCACCAGGGAATTTATCAGGACAACACATGTTTGGAATCTGTGATAGTCGGAACACTCTCATGTCATGTACAGAGCCTACTTGTCCAGAATAGCAGTGAATAAATTTCAGTTCATGATTGCATATTACCTACATGAAAATGAATAAAAATTAGTTTTCTTGAATTGAAACCTAAATAAAAATAGTTAATAAAGTAAGTTACCTGCAGTTGTATTGATGTGTATCCTTTTCTATTAATATAAGACTCTGGGTTAGTTTTTGGGGCTGCAATCTTTATGTGGGTACCATCTATGGCCCCTATAGTGTTTGGAAATCCATATTTTGAAAACACATAATCTGATGTTTGTTTAGCTTCTTCTGAAGTGGGCCAAGTTATAAAACTGTGTACATGTGAATACAAAGCATTTACCACTTTACGTACACATCTCCACGCAGTGCCTTTTCCAACTCCGAATCTATCAGCTACACATCTATATGCAGATTTTAGTTTTAATTAAATTGTCAAGTAACATTATTCAAACATATATATTGTGCACAAACAAATTAACATTGATAATAAAATTCTTCTGATTAATGTATAAGAATTGTAAAAATTTGTTTAAGAATTAATTTACATACAAAGTTATCAAGTATTTACCTGAATGAGTTAGGAGTAGCTAACAGCCAAACTGCTATTAATAATGTTTTTTCTGCAGAAATTGTTGGTCGTCCACATTTTCCTATTTCGTTTGTTAAACTGTTTGTTAGTAATTCCATCAAAAATCTGAATGTATGGCGGCTTAGTCTAAAAAAAAACAATAAAATTTTTACATAATTCAATCAATCATAATGAAGTTAGAAAACATACTAACATCAATTACCTAAAGTGACTTTTAAAATCAGTGTCGGTGTACATCCAAACAACCTCTTCAATGTAATTTTTACAATGGGCTCTTGGAACACGTTCGTTTTTTAAATAATTTAATAAAATTTCAGTGTCCGACTCTTCACTTTCACTGGAATCACTGTTAAGCTCATTCGAAATTAGAGAGCATGCAATTATTACAATATCTGAGACTTCTTCACACATTTTTACAATGATAATTTGTCGAAGTGTCGGACTTAATTTGAATCATTTGTATACATGGTTTCCATGGCAACTGCTTTGTAAGGTTTGTATGACTAAATAGCGTTCCAAAATTTATAATCCAAATGCCCCAAGAAGTTACTTCTGAAATAAGGAACAGTCTTCGAAGTAAGCTTTTTGACGTCACGCTCACAGTTACTCGCAGCACTTACAGTAAATTTTGAAACACGGCCTGTATATACATGTATGGCCTTGCATATGTGAAACCCTATAAATATAGGTGCTCTTCTTCATGTATCTCTCTCTAGCACATCCTATATTCTGTACGGGTCTATGGACCACCCTCTGCAGTATTATAGGAAAAGGTTCTATAAGTTGAGAAATAAAAACGCTTAGTTCTCCATGAATCAGAGTGAGATCTTTATTCTTCCCAGTGTACTATTTATCTACACATGGCAAATAGTTCAAAGGCCGGTATTCCCCAGTAAACCATCGATTAGAAAAGAGCTCTAAAACAATTCTCAAACTTAAGCTCTGTTGGAGTATCATATTAGTGACTTTCTAGAGACTATTTTTACCTCAGTTATTTTATGAAATCTAAAATAGCTCGATTTGTGTTCTGTCCAATCTTTTCTATTAGTCCACCATTAAGTGTTCTAAAAGACCTATTATAGAACGTACATACCTATTTATGATCGAATGAAATATATAATATATATATATACATTTGATTGAAATTCGATCGTATTTTATTTCATCGCGCTATAAAGTTTTTATATGAAAAGTATACATTTAATTAATTTTAGGCGAATTATTAAAAAATTAAAAATTTTAATGGATCAAAGAGTTCGGCATTCGCATAATGTAATCGCGTTAAACGTCCATAATATATTAATTTATACTGCATGATTTATAACGTGGTACACTTTATTGGTGCAGTGTTTCTTATCGAAATTTTGTGATACAATTATAGGTAATGTATGTCTGTTAAAAATAGGAAGCAAAGAATAGGCATTATTCATTGAAAATATTAATATTACAATTAATATTTAACATATGTCAATTAATACTAAATAATTATAGTGATAATTCTTATATTTTATGTACCAGTAATAAAATACAATATGTATATTCTACGATGGTATAATTCTCTCGTTTAAAGTAACGTTAAACTAAATATAAGTAAAGTTCATATTTTTTTCTAGCTACAATTGTGGTATGTCATTCCAATGCTACCTTGTCAGTGTTAAATGAAACTTTCAAGAACTGGCTGCAACATGCAGGTGATAGAGTTAGATATGAACAGAAAAAAGAAAAATAATGTAGTATATTTGTGAGTAAATAAATAAATAATATAATATATGGGCTGTTGGAGATCGGAGTGTAGGTGCGAGCGGTCTGGGACTCTCAGGCCGTCTCGCTCCTGCTCACACTTTGTCCCTCTTGGTCCTACCTCCAATTAAGGCCGACAGGTGGCCCACAGCGTAGAGCTCTCTCTCTCGCTGTTACTATTTGGGTCTCTTGTACATATTAATACCCAAGAGTTCCGTCTTATTGCGGCTCAATTTAAACGGTCTAGACTCTAGACTCTGTCTTTTCTGTCATTCTTCTCAGCAGCTTAGCCATTTCTCCCTTCCTGCGACGCCACTAAGTCTCTTAGTACGCATTTCTGCTCCATCGTCGATTTCTTGGGCTCCAAGAAATCGTCTTCCTTTCTCTCTATCTTCGTTGCCTGGGAGTCTCAGGTACGGGGAATCCTGTCCGGGGACCTGGGGATCACAGGGTTGGGATTTCGTGGTTGTAACTTTGGGTGGATTATCAATTTGCGGCTCAGCCTCCTTTGGAGCACTTTTCATTCTTTTGTATTTTTTTTTGCAATCAAATAAACTAATTTTTACCAGATTTCCTGGGCGTTGTTTTTGTCACCCTAGAGCCTTCCTTCCTAGACCTCCTTGCGGATATCACCCAATCAACTTTCAAACATGGGCACTAAAAATATTAAATAATCTTTTCATTTCATAACCTCACTTAATTATTACACGTATCATAAAATATTTTAAATGTAGAGCTCATAGCTTTGTTTCTAAAGAAGCTCTAATAATTTCAATTTAAAAGAGTTCGAATTGTATTCCAAAATAACTCGAAAAGAACTTCGTTACATGCATCATAAATGAATGTGTTTAGAGAGTTTTAAGATGCACTTTTATGAGACGCAAAAGATTGCATAAGAAATCTTTTTGACTTCATTTTGAATGCACCTCGATACTGATCTTTGAGCTCTTTTCAGTATTAATCAGTCATTTATTAGTTCTTAAAGAGCTCGTAAGGTTTACTGGGTCAAGCCTTTACTTATATTTAAGACCTACTTAAGCATAGGTTATCTATTTCTATTAGGCCTAGGACAAACCCTCGGGTTAAGCTACTGCCGGGTTAAGTAGGCGTGCCAACCATAATAATTTAAAAAATATATGGAACCTTTTAGTTGCGAATGTTCTTAGCTAGGGATTTACTTATATAGTTTGAAATTTTTAAATTAGTTTAGGACTATCCAGAGTATCAGGACCAGAAATCAGGTTTTAGAAAAAGTAGGAAAGTAGGCTTATAAAACTTCTGCTTAGTCTGACATTTAAAATAATTAAAAAACCTCTTTTACTTATATAATTAAATTACAATCAATTTAATAGGTCATTGCATTTATACAAAAAAAATTGCTTTTTAACGAACAATTGTTATCTCGATCGGAACATTATTATTATAGGTTTTGAAAGCTACCTATGCTATAAAAGAATAAAATTTATTTTCAATTATGAATTTTGAAAACCAATGTATGCTTGATTTCATTTTTGAAGAAGATGATTGTGAATACAAGTATCAGGTGGTTCAGCAGTGCAAAAGAAGAAGGATACAAAGGCCACGAATGAATTGGTTTTTCATTTATGATGATAATGATTTTCATTTAAGATATCGGCTTCATAAGCCACAATTTTTACTAGTACTGTTAGAAATCAGCAGCTCATTATGTGCTAATGCTGTTGGGTAATATTTGATATAGAGATAGAAGCTTTTTAATCATTCGTACAAAGTAAATATAAAGAATTTAAATTATGATTTCATTTTTAGAAGTCATATAATTTCACCTATAATTCAACTGCTTGTCGCATTAAGGTTTTAAGCGACTGGGTCTTTTCTTATTACAATTGCTGATTTTAATAGAATTTCAAACGTCGCAGCTGTGACAATAGTTCATAGAGTATCTTCTGCGATTGTTTTATTAAGTAAAAAATATATCAAATTATCGTCAACACCTGAAGAAATAATGGAAACCCAGATGGGAAATTTTCAAAAAGCTGCCTTTCCTAGACGAATTGGTGCTATAGATTGTGTTCATGTAAGAATTCGGTCCTATGGTAAGTAGTAATTAATTTAATTTTTTGTAAATATAGAAAATTAAATTAATTACTACTTACCATAGGACCGAATTCTTAAATGAACACAATCTATAGCAATAATTAGTGTAGGAAAGGCAGCTTTTTGAAAATTTCCCATCTGGGTTTCCATTATTTCTTCAGGTGTTGACGGTAATTTGATATATTTTTTACTTAATAAAGCAATCGCAGAAGATACTCTAGGAACTATTGTCACAGCTGCGGCGTTTGAAATTCCATTAAAATCAGCAATTGTAATAAGAAAAGACCCAGTCGCATAAAACCTTAATGCGACAGCAGTTGAATTATAGGTGAAATTATATGACATCTAAAAATGAAATCATAATTTAAATTCTTTATATATATTTTGTACGAATGATTAAAAAGCTTCTATCTCTATATCAAATATTACCCAACAGCATTAGCACATAATGAGCTGCTGATTTCTAACAGTACTAGTAAAAATTGTGGCTTATGAAGCCGATATCCTAATGAAAATCATTATCATCATAAATGAAAATCCAATTCATTCGTGGCCTTTGTATCCTTCTTCTTTTGCACTGCTGAACCACCTGATACTCGTATTCACAATCATCTTCTTCAAAAATGAAATCAAGCATACATTGGTTTTCAAAATTCATAATTGAAAATAAATTTTATTCTTTTATAGCAATAGGTAGCTGTCAAAACCTATAATAATAATGTTCCGATCGAGATAACAATTGTTCGTTAAAAAGCAATTTTTTTTGTATAAATGCAATGACCTATTAAATTGATTGTAATTTAATTATATAAGTAAAAGAGGTTTTTTAATTATTTTAAATGTCAGCCTAAGCAGAAGTTTTATAAGCTTACTTTCCTACTTTTTCTAAAACCTGATTTCTGGTCCTGATACTCTGGATAGTCCTAAACTAATTTAAAAATTTCAAACTATATAAGTAAATCCCTAGCTAAAAACATTCGCAACTAAAAGGTTTCATATATTTTTTAAATTATTATGGTTGACACGCCTACTTAACCCGGCAGTAGCTTAACCCGAGGGTTTGTCCTAGGCCTTAGGGCCAGTACAAGATGGAAATTCAAGCATACCATTTGAAAAAATAAAATCTGAAAACTGCAGATTTAGGCTGGCAACATTGCGAAAAAATGACGTCACTTCGTAGACGAGGCTGAGTCAAGAAATTGTGAAATGGTAGTACAATATTTTGACAGGCATATGCATTATGAATTTCGAACGAAAGCGAAATAAGCAATGCCTTTAGAAAGTGTGTGTGTCTAATAATTATAAGATAATTAATATTCAGAAATATGTACTTATATATTAAATTAATTGTATGCGAATTATTATTAATGATATAAATGTAAATTGTGTTTTGGTAAATAAAAGTGTTTTTTTAGCTGAACAAGAATATAGGGTTTATTTTTTAAATACAATCATTAAATTGTTATAATTTTAAACAATTATAAAATATAATATTCATTATTTTTATCGAAACAAAATTCTTGTTTAATTCTTAATACAAATTACTGACAATGCAAAATAATTATGAAAATTTTTCTACCTTCCTTTACACTTTGATCTTTTGCTTTTGTTTGCGTATTTTTACTATTTAGGCGTACATTTGAAGTTCAGATCAAGCCCGCGTTCACGGCCTATAGTTTGTACGATACATGTATATTACTCGAAAGTAGGGCCCAGGGACAGGAATTACTCCGCGGGAGGAAAGAGAGCGCCGGGCGACCTGATCAGCATTCATTCGCCAAATCGAGACCGAGTAGTACGATAGTCCTGGGACGTTTTGGGTGATTCTCCTCACTGACCGGAGGACGGTACTATTTTCGAAGGTTTTACTGGTATAGCAGGAGGACTGTCGGATTGACGGTCTGTGTGAGAGTTCGTGGGCGAATTGTCCGGGAGTGCGTAGCGCTGGCCAGCGATTTATGGATCATAGATAATATTCTATACTGCGTAAGTCTTGTAATCTTAATATTATCCATCGAGAGCTTTTTCCCCTCCATAAGACGAGGGTTTTTTTATGCCGGATAATTTATGTGAGATCCAAATAAATTAGTGTGCATGTACGGATCAAATCAAGTGTTACTTTCTTTACCCACCTTCCCACAGGATCAAACAGTATCAGCAGAGTATCATACAACCAACCACGATTAATTAAACGCAGAAACAGCTTTTCATTCTACGTTAGCTGTTACAAGAATTTGATGCAAAGTTGTCTATTCTCCAGGCCTTTAAATAGTCCCCATCACCATTTGGAGATTGCAACTTGCACTGGATTACACTACCTTGCACAGTGCATTTGGTTCCCACCATTTTACTAATCCTTTACCAGCCGTGAAATGACTTTACATTAACAGGAAAATAACTATTGAACAATATTGAACGAAAACGATTAAAATATGTACATGGCAAATGGAAAACTGTACTTGAACTCTTCTAAATTAAACGGCAAGTCTGTAAAAGAAATTGTATATAGTTACAAACAACAAGTTAAATGTTTATGAAAAAGTATAATAATATGCACGTCAAGTACCTCTCCTCCTTTAGTTGCTTGATCTTTTCATTAGTAAGTTCAATTTTCCGTTCATAATACTTCCTTTTAGCCCTTTGGGTGGTAATCCGCTCATCCAATAATATTTTATATGTAGCTGCACCACTTTTTTCCTTTTGGATTACCGGTTCTATTAATAAGCAGCTATTGGAAATTATATTTTGAAGCGGTTGGCTTTTGGGTTTCCTCAAATTTTTGGGACCATTATCATTGCCCCAAGTAGGTATATTTCCATTTTCTTTTAATGCCTAAGAATGTAATATTTAATTTTTGTAGAAGACTATATACAATTTAAAAAACTTACATCAAATATAGGCTGTGGGTCGTCAAAGTCCTCAAATTCATCGGAATTAAAATAATCTTCTAATGTTGACAATTTTTCAGCAGAATCTTTACTATTGGCTACAGTTTTATATGATGACTGCTTTGCTAAATTATTATTGTTAGTTGTGGACTTAATGGAAGCTTTTTTGCCGTTATTATTTTTTCTAATAAATGAACTGCTGGAGGTTTTATTTATAGAATACTGCTGCAATGATGAGCTGGCTAAAGGTTGTTCAATGGAACCCGTTTGTGGGAAATAATCACAATCTCCACGATAGTCCATTCCAGCCGCGGATTTTCCTAGTAAGGAAACCACAAGTTCCAAAAATTCATCAGGGTCAGGAGCCATCGATATTCCGCCGCCTAAAAAAATATTATGTAATAAAAATTAATAAAATCGATGAGTACCACAAATATATAATATGTATTAAATATACCCGTTTTATAATGTTCCTTTCTTGAAGCTGCATGGTACTTTCGAGCTTGCCTTTTTAGATTTTTCCACATATTTTCAGGGCATAAATTTCTCCATTCTCCGTTGGTCGTATCTATCATTTCCGCCTTAATTTTTTTTCAGGCTTCTTGTTTTTCTCCTTTGGTAGTACCGTCTGTAGCTTTGTTTTCTACCACGGAAAAATATTTTTGGACAATCTCCAAAAACTTAAAACGGTGATTTTTTTCCATCTGGAATATAAATGAAATTTTGATATAAATTAATTCAAAAATAAACAAAACTATGTGGTAATTTGTAAATCTAAATTCTGATTAACAACAAATAGTTATAATTTCAATTAACCATTATATAATACAAAAATATTTTCAAATTTACCTTTTCTTTATATTAAATATTAATTTTATAAACGCTCTCGATGTAACGTAACCAATATTCAGTAAAAAAAGGGTTAGCTATCGATATCAATTCAATATTGATTTGACATTATTTTGTTTTCTACTGATGTCAATTTAAAATCGAATTGATATCGATAGCAAACTCTTTTGTCACTGGGTAATTAACATATATCTATTTTGTTTTATAAATATAATTGGCAAGATCAGCGAATCACTGAATTTTAATATAAAGTTTTAAAATGGACGAAACTTAAATGGTTTATGCTTCAAATGAAGAAGAAGAAGAAGAAGCTGAAAATGATCCTCCGCGAAGACGTCGAGTAGTGCTAAGAAGGATAAATTATTTTGAAATAATGAATAATACTGAATTTGTTAATCGCTTTCGGCTTAATAAAAAGCAATTTTTAGAAATTTTGGGACAAATTGAACATAACATCAGTTCAAGAGTAATGTAAGTACCCATTTTATTATTAGCACAATTTAATATAACATATATCAATAATTATGACACTCTCAATAAATAATAATTTATTGGTTTTCAGGAATATAGCAATTCCAGCCAGTATAAAATTATTAACTGCTCTAAGATTTTATGCTACAGGCTGCTACCTGCTAATCGTAGCAGATTTTTCTGGAATTAGCAAAAATAGTGCTAAAACAATTGTCCATTCAGTATCAGCTGCAATTTGTGATTTGCGTTTAAAATATATTAAACTGCCTAGAACTGAAGGAGAGATATTACGGACAGCGAATGATAATTTCCAATTATCAGGAATGATTCGCGTTGTTGGAGCAATCGACTGCGTGCATATACGAATAAGATCGTATGGTAATCGTCTTTAATAATGTAACGAAGTTCCCCGTTACGTATACGAGATACCGAATAAAGAACATAAAAGCTACCGAACAGTGGATATTATTAATCCCTACGTTACCGACTCGTGAGATAGGCTCACGAGTGGATTATAGCTAACGTCAAGGATAGACCCCGTTGACAGGCAGAGGCCCGGATGAAAAGACCGGCGCTCCAGTAAACGATGACCAGGTTGTCCTGAGAAGTAAGGCAGGGCCATGCCAAACAACCCAGGCAACCTGAGATAAGGAGAAGCGGCCTCGGGGAGTCCTAAAACAATGACAGTGTCTATAAGTCCCCACGAGGAGGGGAAATAGAACATCGAGTCTGGCTTGAACGCTGGTTACGCGCGTCAAGCAGGCTGCGCGAATGTCGTGCGCAGACTGCCATAGCAGGCAGTCGGAACGCGACCATGGGACTGTGCTGATGTGTCCGTGCGTGCTGGTGAGCGCGTGACGCGGCACTCAGACATCCATGGGTCGGTTCGCGTACGTGAGGCGTGTGCTATAGGCCAGCCTGCACGTACGTCACGACTGGATACCGGCCAATGCATAGTGGGTTGTGCAGGGGCGTAGTTAGCCCGTTGGAATGTGTCCCGGTGCCCTCCGTAATCCCATAGGCTTGCGCTATGGCTGGACGGGCCGTGAACATTGCCTCCGTGGTGGTCCGCTCCTGGCAAAACGCTATGCTCTGGCAATTGATACCGCATGTTCCCGCACTCCTCACCACCACCTGTGTGTGTGGGTGGTGAGGGAGAAATGTATGCCCCTCAGCAGGCAGGTCTGCGAGGCTCGGACTTCCGTAAGGAACCCTCCCCTCTCTCCACGATCTAGCATACTGAGCGACCCTGGCTACCGCTACCGTCCATATGCATGGCCGCAGGGCCGTATGAGATGCATAAAGAATGGGGTCGAAGGACCCAATTGATAACGTAGGGTTGTTGGCCACCCAACTGACCAACTGGCGCCCTGATACCGATAGAAAGGACGGGCGAAGGTAATGGGAAAACCCGTAGAGTGAGTGGCCCCTCACACTGACGGAATAACCATTACAATAATTATTTATTTAAAATATAGTGAAAATATTATTTTTTCCTTATTTTAATTTACTTATTTCAATTTATACTTAGGAGGTGAAGATGCTGAGCTTTTTAGAAACCGCAAAGGTTTCTTCAGCCTTAATGTGCAGTGCCTAGTTAACAGCCGACTAGAAATTACGGATATCGTTACCAGGTGGCCGGGGTCAGCCCATGATAGTACTATTTTTGAGAATAGTCGACTCAAATTCCGATTCGACAATTTTCAATTTGAAAATGGTATTATTTCAGGTGACCGTGGCTACCGAAACCATCGGTATTTAATAATACCGCTAGCGAATCCACAAACACCGTCGGAGGTCCTATATAATGAAGCACACATAAGGACAAGATGCATGGTAGGTATAACTATAAATATAATAATGGAATTCACTTTTATCCGCATGGTTATCTTCATTATAATATAATTGCTTTAGGTGGAGAGATGCTTTGGAGTTTGGGGAAGAACGTTTCCAGTTTTAACAATTGGAACCCGCTTCACAAAATGGGAACGTACAATGAATGTTGTTATGGCTACTGCCATTCTCCACAACGTCATAAGACGTGATAAATCATATCACAAAACCGATATGCAGAATTATTTAAATATTCCACAAGTTTGGTCCTCTCCAACGCCTAATGATCGACAAGATTTAATAGAAAATTATTTTTCAAGGCAAGTGTATATAAATCATATAAAAATAAGTGGTTGACTTGCATATTATTATACTTTTTCATAAACATTTAACTTGTTGTTTGTAACTATATATTGCGACGTCATAATTCGCGGCCTGGCCAAATAAGTGCTTTCACTAAGGTTTTACCTAAAACGAAGAATTTTTCACTCTTGAGCCTTGGTTTGCCAGGGGATAGGCAGTGACCAGAACCGACGCACAAGACACACGGAGGAGTTATTGGCCGGGTAATTAAATAAGTAAAAGACTAGTGTCTAAGATGAAAGAAATACAGCTAGTTTTAATTTGTACGGATCTGCAAACGTTCATAATTACAATAGGGCATTCCCTACGTCTTACTACAATGATCAAAGAGGATTATATAATAAATAGCAACTATCTCCAATGCTCCCTAAAGGGGAGAAGATCAAGTACGGTCGATCGTTTATGAGGAGTTGGGCGCCAGCTCGCTAGATCCGTTACTGTGGTCCTCCGCGGCTGACCGGCTTGAGGCTGTCTCTGGGTCTGGACCAAGACGCTTCAAATGAAAACCTGGAAATAATATGGGGGCGGCTAGGGCAGTGCGATTTGCACAGGTACGCGTCGGGAGGGCCTCGAGGAAGCTCGACACCGCTGTCCTCGGACGAGGGACTACACCCCGTCTTAATGTGTATTCTTGAAATACCAAGGGGGTTCCCTACGCGATTCGCGGCCTGTTATCCCGTCTTACTGCTTTCCCAAACTGACCCCGGAAGAATTACGTAATAACAATAATAATCAATAAAAAAAAGAATCCATATTCGGACTAATACGTCCCTCCCGATTTGAGGGATTGTTGCGCGACCGAACACGGAACGGCTACTCGCGCCTGACGAACTCGAGAAAAGAAATAGGACAACGACAAATAATAGGTCCTGATTTCTCCTACGAAGAAATCAGGTTTACCTGGAATATAGGGCTACTTAGGTGATAGGAACAAAATAGGTTGAGTAGCATGCTCCCGTGCGTGTCCTCCACCGCCAGATTGACAGCCACGCCGGCTGCGATGCTGCTAGTCCCAGCTCCACGGATTCATGCACTCACTAATCACTATCACCTTCAGGCAATCGACTACAGGGTAATGCCCTTACCGAAAAAGTGTCTCAGCGACGAGGAAACAAAAAAAAGAAACGGGAAGCACGTCCGGGCCTAATGATTCCCAAATTACGAGTGACTGGGGGGGGAACAGCGACACGCGGGATTATTACAAGCGCGCGTGCGCGGATCGACCCCCTATCGACCCGCGATCGAACCCATTACGCGTATTGATCGCGGGGTCACACAGGTGGCGCCTGCCCCTCCCTTTACAGGGCAAGGAGAAGGCAGAACATAACGTCTAGTATTTGACGAGCGGATGCTTCGTCACACTCCCCCTCCCTTAAATGGAACCCGTGGTTCCCTAGAGAAGGATTAAGGAGATTGCAGGTTGGTAAGGGGGGGGGGGTGGTACCAGGCCCCATAAGGAAAAGGAGTGGGCCCACATACTTAATTGAGATCGGCCAACGAATCGCCCAAAAAAAAAACTTTATTGGTTGTCGGACAAAGAGAACAGAACAAAAAAACTTTCAAGCTATTAAGGACGAAGAAAAATTATTAAGGCTATACTGGCCAAGTAGGAATAACAAGAAAAATATGTATGTATATAAAAAAAAACGTAGCCATAAGTATAGATAACAACGCAGGAAAAAGGGAAAAGAAGAAAAAGAAAAATACATATACATTTTTGGTAGTAATGTACGTCTGCCCGGGGTACCCTCTCCACCCGAGTCCAAGTCTGGCAGGAAAGGGGAAAAAAAAGGTATATTGAGATAAAAAAAAAAGCTGATGTCCCGACAGTTACGGGGCGGTATGAGCAACAACCCCCCAAAAAAAAACTTTATAAGAACGGGTAGTGAGCTTTGTTGATGCCAACTCGAGGGGGTGGTTCCCAGGGCAGTTGCCCTCCTTAGGTCAGTGACCTGTTCTTCATGGCGCAGGAGGGCCGCTCGACGTGGTAGAGGGGTTACAGGCGGTGGAGCTCCCTCCCTGGACCCTTCCTCCGTGTAGGGCCCACCAGGCCCGACGTTGTGCTCGTTCTGTTGGACTCCGGATCCTCTGATAAGCCCAAGCACCAGGGGAGGGTAGGTCCTCGGTCCATCGTAGTTCCTCTGGTCGAGGGGGTGGTGTTAGGCCCTGCTTGGCCCAAAACTTGGGAGAGCACCGGGGGCAGGTCTGTAGGCTTTCGAACGCCCAACCACAACCGGTGCAAAAGCGCATCCAGGGCTCGTTGGGGCAGTCGGGCCAGAGGTGCCCCGGCAGGCGACACTGCCAACAGCGATCTCGCTTATAGGGTCCCTGCATCCACCAGGATGTCTTAGGGACTTCCCTGGGGCGACCTGAGGGAGCCTGGATGGTGGTAGCGGTATCGGCTGGGTCCGGAATACCCTCCTTTTCCACGTTCCCGATGGCGAGAGTGGCCAGGCTGGCTAGCTCAGGAATCTCTGCCAAGGCCAACGGTTCCTCACGGAGGTCCTCATCCTCAGAGACCGTCGAGGGGTCGGTAGAGAGGGCGTGCTGGTCGGTAGGCTCATCTTTTCTGGCCGTATAAAACGACGCTGCATCCTCGTCGGAGTCGGGATCTACGGTGGTGATCTCGCTCCAGCTCTTCATATGGTGCGTTTGCCCCTGCTTCAGGAAGTCGATGGGCCTCACCAACAGTGTCCCCTCTCCGGGGGCCTCTTCGGACGCGGAACAAGAAGAAGGGTGGTCCAGATCCATGATGAGTAGTCAGGTTAATATCCAAACTTCACGTCAGAAAAAAAAAAGGAAAAAAAACCGTAGGGTTAATAATGCCTAGGAGCAATACTCCTCTTTTCCAATGTCCAAGCAAGAAAATCCCCCATACAAAGGGGATACGAGTCCAATCAGACATGGAGGAAAACAAGCGAGAGGGGAAAAGAAATGATTAGGAAGAGGAAGAGAGAAGAGGAAAAAAAAATGAATGAAGGTGCTAATACGACCAACCAGCTATAAGGGCTAGGAAGGAGGAGGTACTACGATAATAGGACGAGGGCGACTGCCCATTAGTGCTAATGCTACTTCAACTAGAACGATAAAAGAAAAAGAAGTGTTGGAAGTTACTAATACTACAGGGTAGTAAAGGCATACATAATGAACAAAGACAGAATAATAGCTAATTATTTAAAAGAGAAATTAATGAAGTGCAATATGTCACACAATGATAGTCTCATATGCATACTTCTGACTTCCGTTAAAGTAAAATAAAGATAATAAAGAAAAATATTAAATCTTCTATAAACGTGCCCGGAGGCGTCCGGACCACGTTTTTTGTAAATCATCATTCTTGCGAGGAAGTTCGGGTGAGCTAGGAGGTTGTGTGGGTGGGACAACTTCTTCCGGAGGCTTAGTAGCTTTTCGCTCCGGGTGTTCCCTTGTCGAGGTATTAATTATTGGCGCTTCAGTGTGCAATTCATTTAAATCATCCTGAATTTCTGGGTAAACCGCCACGAAAGGTTTCAAATCCGAGATATGCACTTGAGGGCTACGGCGTGAGTCGGGGTCGATCAGTTCATAAACGACTGGAGAAATTACGCGAGCAATTGTATATGGTCCTGAGAACCTAGGAGCTAATTTAGCTGCAAAGTTATCGGCTGCAGAGGATAGCGTATGATTTCGTTTCCAAACGAGGTCTCCGGATTTGAACGTCAGGTCTCTTCTACCCTTATTATAGTAAGTAGCTTGGCGTACACTTGCCTTTTCCATTTGTCGCCTTACAATATCATGGAGGTGTCGCATACGCTGTAATCGCTCTGCCCATGCGGTGGTCTCAGTTAGTTGTATATCTCCTGGGTTCGTTTCGCGAGCTTGCGGGTCCCTAACACATTCGATTTCTCTTCCAAAATTTAAAAAGGCCGGAGTTACGCCAGCAGACGCATGGAAGGAGCTATTGATAGCAAAGCGGTATTCGGCTAAATGAGTGTCCCACTCCCGATGGTCTTGCCCTAAGAACGCTGTAATCATACCTTTTACTACACGATTTACCCGCTCGACCGGGTTAGCCTGGGGGTGATATGGAGCTATCATAAAATGGCGGATACCATGCCGGTCAGTGAATTTTCGCACGTGTTGGTTGGCGAATTCAGTACCATTGTCCGAAAGTAGTACTCTGGGTGCTCCCCATCGGTAGATAATCAAATCTTCAAACGCAGAAAGTATAGTTTGAGATTGGGCCTTGCGCAACGCTTTTATCTCAACCCATCGAGTGAAGTTGTCAAGGAAAACTACGATATAACGGTTTTGAGATTTGCTAGGGGGTAGTGGTCCCATGATGTCTACTGATACTACTGTCCAAGGGCCCTCTGCTACTCGTGGTGTCATCAGTCCTGGTGGTGGAGCTTGGCTGACTTTGGTCCGTTGGCAAACATTGCAGGCTCGAACAAATTTGCTTACATCTTTATGTAGTCCTGGCCAATAATAATGGAGATTCAGACGGTGAATGGTCTTCGTAGTTCCAGGTGTCCCGCGGAAGGTTCCTCATGCGCTGCAGCCATGACTTTGGATCTTTCTTCGCGCGGCAAAACTAGTTTCCAAGCGTTCAGGTCACTTCCTAAGGTCTCATGCCTCTTTGTTGGTTTATGGCAATACATGCGGTCATTTTCTATCTTCCAAGTAGGGAATGATTTAGGAGATTGTTTTATCTGAGTGGTTCTTCGTTGATACCATTTGTCTTGGGTCTCGACAATTGCGGCTAATTCGTCTTCATTTGGCGCATAGTGATCGTTTTCGAAGGCTCTTGAGAGGGCATCTGGAACGTGGTGCATAGCTCTCTTTCGATGAACTACGGTGTAATCGTAGGCTTGTAGAGCCAGAGCCCATCGAGCTAGACGTCCTGTAGGATCTTTTAGATGATGTAGCCACTTAAGACTGCTATGATCGGTTACCACGGTAAAGGGATATCCCTCCAGGTATGGCCTAAGCTTTTTAATAGCCCAGACGACCGCTAAGCATTCTTTCTCTGTTACAGTGTATTTACACTCTGCTGAAGTTAAGACGCGATTGATGAAGACAATTGGATGTTCTTCCTCGTCGATCTTCTGGACAAGTACTGCGCCTATGGCGTAATCACTGGCATCGGTTTGTAGATAGAAATGGTTTGAAAAGTCTGGTCGGGCTAGAACTGGGGCTGTGCACAGGGATTGCTTCAGGTTGCCAAAGCTCGCTGTTGGTCCTCTTCCCAGTGCCAGGATACATTTTTCTTCAGTAATTTGACTAAGGGTATCTTTTCCTCGGATAAATGCGGCAAGAATTTTGCATACCACCCTATCTTTCCAAGAAACCTACGCAACTGTTTTAATGAGGTAGGTGGAGGGTAATCTAGTATGGGCCTTACTTTGTCAGGATCCGGTATTAGACCGCCTTGATTCACCAAATTTCCTAAGAAGCGAACTTCCGCACAGCATAATTGACTCTTCTCCCAGTTGATTTCTAGGTTAGCCTTTTCAATAATTTTAATAACTCGCTCTAGCCAGGTCAGATGATCCTTAAAAGTGGTAGTGACGATGATGATGTCATCAAGATAAGCGAACACGTTAGGTTCTAATTCTGGACCGATTAAGCGATCTATAAGTCGTTGGAATGTAGCGGGTGCGTTGGTCAACCCGTATGGCATTCTGGTAAAGTGAAATAGGCCCTTCCCTGGTACGATAAATGCAGTGATTTCTTTACTGGACTCTTCCAAGGCTACCTGAAAGTATGCTTGACTTAGGTCCAACGTGGAGATGTACTTAGCCAATCGTAACTTGTCCAAAATGGCCTCGATATGAGGAAGTGGGTAAGCATCCTTCTTCGTAACAGAGTTGACCTCTCGATAGTCAATACAAAAGCGATACTTTCCGTTGGGTTTAGGGACGATCACTGGACAACTGGCCCACGAGCTAGAGGATCGCTCGATGATTTCACTGGCTAACATCTTATCTACTTCAGCATGCGCTATTTCATAGATCTTAGGGGATATCCTCCTAGAGCGTTGTCTAATAGGTGTATTTCCCTGGACATCAATTCGGTGTTTTACCAAGGGCGTTATTCCTGGTTTGTCTGATACTGGTTTGGCGTGTGTCTTCTTGAATTCTTCCAGAATAATTTCCTGTGTCCTATCCAATTCAACAAGGGCGGCACAATCAGTGGTATTCCTCGCTATGGCTTTGATTAGGCTCTTCGGGAAGGTGTGCCAATTTCCTCCTTCAGTCTTCCAGATTCCTTGACGCAAGTTAATTATAATTCCAAAAGCTTTTACAAAATCTATACCTAAAACGCAGTTATAATCTAGTGTGGGAGCAGCCCGAACGGACAGGATTCGTTTTTCGCCTTCGATAGAAAATTCCAGGAGCGCGTCTCCCGCCGTGGCACATTGACTCCCATCACCTAATCGTAATTTACCTGCTTTGGAAAAATCCAGAAAATCTTTAACTAAATAAATAATACTACTACCGATATATGTGCGTGCGGCGCCAGTATCTAAAAGGGCCCTAAACTTTTCGGGACCTATAGTGACCCATAAGTAAGGCCTTTCGTCCTCGACGCTTGGTTTACGGATATCTTTCCGGATCGGTAACACGGTGGCTATTACAGCTATTCTTTCCATATTGTTCCCTTTTGATCCTCGCGTTATAAGTGGAATCCTGCTCACATCATTCGTACTCCATACATTTTCTAAATTATTGATGGTTACATCGAAGTGTTTGAGGAAATCCATTCCTAAAATACAATCCAGGGCAAGGGTAGGGATTACACTAAAGGGAAAGTCCGCGGATTTATTACCTACTCGTATTCGGAAGATTATGTCCGTGGAGATGGCGCAAATTTGGCCATCGCCTACCTGTACGCAATTTAACGGTGCTAGGTGACTATCTGAGGGAATCCCTGAAGCTATCCGAGCATTAATATAACTTCGCTCAGCTCCAGTATCTACCAGTCCAAGACAAACTATTTCCCCAATTCTTACTTGCAAATAACCGCGAAAATCGGGGGGTGCTACTACGTCACCCATTAAGTTTGGAGGGACCGGCCTCAGAGACACGCTAGTGCTTGTAAAAGAAATAAAATTATTATTGAAACTAGCTGCTTCTCTACTAATAGGGGAATCGCCGTTATCTCCTTTCCTCTCCTGATATCGTGCTGGTAAATTGTACGAGTCCTTCTTCAAGTTGGATGATCGTTGTTCCAGACACGAATCTTCGGCTCTTCCCTCTGAGGCAGCTTCAAATGGTAAACTCCTCTTTTCATCTTCTAAAAATTTGTTAAGGCGAATTCCCTCGGAAGGGATATCCTGTTTATTCGTGAGAGTAGTCCTGTTGGTTTGCACTTGTTTGCGATCTTCAGCTTTGCTTTGGTCGTTTCCTAGATCCAATGGGAGTTTCCTTAAAGGGTTGGGCCTTGGTGGTTTGCTTGAGGCAGCGCTGGCCCCATTCGCTCGCCTCCACTGGCGTTTCCCGGCAGATCGTTGTAGTTGTTGACGGTTGGCGGCATGTTTGAAGCAAATATTCTCGGTCTTCGGGGAAGAGGACATTCAGGAGCCCAGTGGCCTAATTGTTGGCAGTTGTGGCACGGGCTATTTTCGCGAGTGTGGCGAATACTAGGTGTCGTATCGGCTGTTGGCGTATTGGTGGTGGTGGCTAAGTTTGGGACTAGGCGCCAGCTTGTAGCTCCTGGTGGTAGCGGAGGTATCAACATGTATTGTGGCATCCCCTGTGAAACGACTGGTGTGGTGTTGGCAGTAGGGGTTCCCTTATTCTTGGGTCCTTTCCCAAATCCTCCCGATTTCTTCTTAAGAGTCTTTGCTTCTCCTATGCTCGCTAAAGCGGAATCACTTTGTGATGATGTGTCTGTGGAACTCTTAGATTTAGTTTTCTTCGCCTGTTGTTTAGGCCGTTTCTGTTCAGACTGGGATTTCGTGTCTGTGACTTCCTCATCCTCTAGCGGGGCACACTTACTGGTGGTTTTGGGCGGCCGGGCATAGACTGCACTAGGAACCGGTACCGTTCCGGTCTGATTGGTGGTGCTTCGGCGATTTTTAATTTTCGCCCATTGTTGTTCCAATTCTTGACCAATTCTAACTAGCCTCCGACTAGAAGTGATTTCACTCTTAAGGAAATGCCTGGTATACGATGGCAATAGGTTGTCATATATGATGGACAAACGTTTCTTGTCCTTAAGAGGTGGGTCTAAGTAGGAGAATATAGTCTCCATATTTTCCACAAATTCTTGGATTCCTTCTTGATCTCCTTGAAGGCGGGAGTAAGCTTGTTCCTTAATTCGCTTTCTGGATTCCTTGGATGCGAATCGTTGTTTGAACTTTTTCTCGAACCTTTTCCATGTTCGACAATGTTGACCTTCTAATCGGTACCATTTTTCAGCTTCCCCCGATAGTACAACAGGCAATGCCTTGAGCAAATCGCTGTGGGCTATCCCTGATCCTTGGCAGCATCTGTCTAATCGTTCTAAAAACGAATACGCACTTTCCTTTCTTTCGTTCACGTACGAGATCTTCCATTTATGTAGTGCGTCTACTGCTCGATTTCCCCGGACTATTCTTCCTGGGCGATGCCGGTGCCGACGATCGCTGGCTTGTGTGTCATCAGAGCTGTCCGATGGACTTTCCGTGTCTTCTGAGGAATCATCTTCCGAGCTAGCTGCGCGCCGGTTGATTATCCTAGGGCGATTCCTATCTTGTGAGCCGTGATGGTGGGCAGATATTCTTCGTCTTCCAGACGACTCCCTCCCACCTGACTCTGGTTGAGGGGGTGTTTCTACCAGACGCAACGCCGGCTGGTTTGGAACAGGTCTCTCGACCGGAGGTAAATGCCTAGCTTCTTGCTGTATTTCAGGCTCTCGAGGGTTTCTGGCTCTAAGGCTGCGATGACCGGTTTCTCCCAGGTTATTTTGGGGTGGTGGCCAATTGCTGGCTGAGTCACCTATGTGTATTCCTCCGGCCGCAGCATGGGATTCCATGGATAGGCGTTTGAACTCTTCTAAGGTAGCTTTGGCGATCTTTTGAATCCGCGCAGCTTCTTCTTCTTCCGGTGACACTCGGGTATTTCTTCTTCGCACCGTGGATGTTGCTGCAAAGCACCTTTCTTGGCCATGCGTCATTGAGTTTAGTGAACTCGCTAGGTGATTTCCCCTGTCTTCAAAGGGGGATAGTCCTCTTGATCCTAAGGGTGGAAGTGGGTCCAGTCCCCAGCCTGGTGCCGAGGTTACGTGGGGCAGAGTATTTAGTCCTGGAATATATGTGCTGGCCGTGTAAGGCAATATTGGCGAGAATCGTTGGACTTCGGAAGGAATCGATCCTTGTGAGCAGCTAACCGTTTGCACGGTGGTGTTTATGGACGCCATAGTAGTCACGGTAGAGGTTACTACAACCGTTGACACTCCTCCAGCTGCTACGGTGATTGTTGTAAGTTCGGCTGGTGTGAGTGTGTTAATTTCTTCCACTGAATTTCTGTCAGGCATATTGACTTGGGAAGGGGTGAATCCTTCAGCTCCAGCTTCGTCTCTGTTCGGGTCCCAACGGGCTGCAGTGGGTCCAAGTTCCTTACGTTTCAGATATCTAATTAGTCGATCCTGTAGTTGGTTGAGCCCAGAGTTAGTGTTTAGGCCTTCTTCTTGTAGGGTTGTAACCAGGTCGCCAAAGGGTAGTGTCATCACCTCCTCTCTAATGACTTGTTCGGTGCGTTTACTATTTTGTCTCTTCTGCGCACGCTTATCTCGACTTCCACTGCTTCTTCCAGACGAACCCATTTTATGATTTCCGGTGTTCAGGAGAGGATGGAGAAAGCTGGCCGACAACGTATGTCTATGTTGGGGTTAGCTGATTAAAGGTGTATTTATTCGAACTATACAAGCCTAATCGCAAATAGTACGTTTAACCTAAACAGTGTACTCACTTAAATAATGAAGCTGAAAAGGGTAAAAACAAGTGTAACCTTCAATAATGAGGCGGTATTTACGCCAAAAGAAAGAAATAATAATCATAAATATGATATATAATATATAAAAATAATAATGGGGATATTTTTTTTATTTATCCTATAATAAGGGGATTAATAATCATCCAACAATCAAAAAGGTCGCCAATTTAATATTTCTTAAGTGTTGACTCACAAGAAAGATAATTGGCTGGTAGGGCATATGTGCAGGAGAGGAATAAAAAAAATGAAATAAAAGTAAAAAAAAATTATGAGGGGGATTATCAAATTTTATGCGACCTTTCCTGGTCTAATGGATCACAAGAAAGTCGCACACGGCCGACCTTCAAATCCGTAAACTTATTTAAGTTGCGGATTTATCCCTGCAAGCCGTCAAGCAACAGATCTTGAATTTTTCGTTTCAGTTTTTAGCATCAATTACAGGGCTTTCCCTATAGGGTGGTCCCTTAATTATTCCAATTCAATTTCAAATTAATTGGTTAATTATCCAATAATCAGAATAACCTGCAAATCCTAAGATTAGGCCAATAGTTTTAAATTACTCTTGAAATGCCGATAACCAATCACGGGATTTGTTTCTTTCAATAAGATTCAGTTAAGGGTTTTTCTCTTTAGGGTCATCCCAATTATACTAACTATAAAATTTGCCTCAAGGGTATGTATTGGAGCCACTGAAAAGGGTTCAGTGATCCTTTGATCGCTTGATAATTGCAAAATATATAAAAAAAAACTCGATAGTCAGGTATGCATATGTATCATTAAATGAAAATTTAACTAACTACTTCTACGCACACAGAAAATTACATGCAGGAAATATCCTCGAGCTCGTCGGCGCTGAGAACCGCTGCGCTAATTGTGCGCGTTGAGCACCGCTGCCATTACTTGAAAACTATTTTTCCTGATCCTGTGTAATATTCCCGTGTAATATTTCGACGTTCTATTAAGCGTACCAAAACACGGTGAAGCAGCTAGCTTGGGCGCGCGAACGTAAACAACGTTGTTTTGGTCCGCGCCCTCTCGTCAACTCAGCCTACACGACCGATGCTCGACTCCAAGTTTCCTACAATAAACTTGTTATTGACAGGAATTTACTATTTCAATAACGGTTAATGACTATAATAAGGGTTAAATATAAATAACGAAATTAATTAATAAAAATGTCATAATTTATCCCCTAAGCGTCTTGGCGGGCCCCACGTTGGGCGCCATTTGCGACGTCATAATTCGCGGCCTGGCCAAATAAGTGCTTTCACTAAGGTTTTACCTAAAACGAAGAATCTTTCACTCTTGAGCCTTGGTTTGCCAGGGGATAGGCAGTGACCAGAACCGACGCACAAGGCACACGGAGGAGTTATTGGCCGGGTAATTAAATAAGTAAAAGACTAGTGTCTAAGATGAAAGAAATACAGCTAGTTTTAATTTGTACGGATCTGCAAACGTTCATAATTACAATAGGGCATTCCCTACGTCTTACTACAATGATCAAAGAGGATTATATAATAAATAGCAACTATCTCCAATGCTCCCTAAAGGGGAGAAGATCAAGTACGGTCGATCGTTTATGAGGAGTTGGGCGCCAGCTCGCTAGATCCGTTACTGTGGTCCTCCGCGGCTGACCGGCTTGAGGCTGTCTCTGGGTCTGGACCAAGACGCTTCAAATGAAAACCTGGAAATAATATGGGGGCGGCTAGGGCAGTGCGATTTGCACAGGTACGCGTCGGGAGGGCCTCGAGGAAGCTCGACACCGCTGTCCTCGGACGAGGGACTACACCCCGTCTTAATGTGTATTCTTGAAATACCAAGGGGGTTCCCTACGCGATTCGCGGCCTGTTATCCCGTCTTACTGCTTTCCCAAACTGACCCCGGAAGAATTACGTAATAACAATAATAATCAATAAAAAAAAGAATCCATATTCGGACTAATACGTCCCTCCCGATTTGAGGGATTGTCGCGCGACCGAACACGGAACGGCTACTCGCGCCTGACGAACTCGAGAAAAGAAATAGGACAACGACAAATAATAGGTCCTGATTTCTCCTACGAAGAAATCAGGTTTACCTGGAATATAGGGCTACTTAGGTGATAGGAACAAAATAGGTTGAGTAGCATGCTCCCGTGCGTGTCCTCCACCGCCAGATTGACAGCCACGCCGGCTGCGATGCTGCTAGTCCCAGCTCCACGGATTCATGCACTCACTAATCACTATCACCTTCAGGCAATCGACTACAGGGTAATGCCCTTACCGAAAAAGTGTCTCAGCGACGAGGAAACAAAAAAAAGAAACGGGAAGCACGTCCGGGCCTAATGATTCCCAAATTACGAGTGACTGGGGGGGGAACAGCGACACGCGGGATTATTACAAGCGCGCGTGCGCGGATCGACCCCCTATCGACCCGCGATCGAACCCATTACGCGTAATGTTCGCGGGGTCACACAGGTGGCGCCTGCTCCTCCCTTTTACAGGGCAAGGAGAAGGCAGAACATAACGTCTAGTATTTGACGAGCGGATGCTTCGTCACAATATATACAATTTCTTTTACAGACTTGCCGTTTAATTTAGAAGAGTTCAAGTACAGTTTTCCATCTGTCATGTACATATTTTAATCGTTTTCGTTCAATATTGTTCAATAGTTATTTTGCTGTTAATAAAGTCATTTCACGGCTGGTAAGGGATTAGTAAAATGGTGGGAACCAAATGCACTGTGCACGGTAGTGTAACCCAGTTTACCCAGTGCAAGTTGCAATCTCCAAATTGTGATAGAGACTATTTAAAGGCCTGGAGAACAGACAACTTTACATCAAATTCTTGTAACAGCTAACGTAGAATGAAAAGCAAAAGATCAAAGTGTAAAGGAAGGTAGAAAAATTTTCATAATTTTTTGCATTGTCAGTAATTTGTATTAAGAATTAAACAGGAATTTTGTTTCGATAAAAATAATGATTATTATATTTTATAATTGTTTAAAATTATAACAATTTAATGATTGTATTTAAAAAATAAACCCTATATTCTTGTTCAGCTAAAAAAAACACTTTTTTTTTAGCAAAACACAATCTATATTTATATCATTAATAATAATTCGCATACAATTAATTTAATATATAAGTACATATTTCTGAATATTAATTATCTTATAATTATTAGACACACACACTTTCTAAAGGCATTGCTTATTTCGCTTTCGTTCGAAATTCATAATGCATATGCCTGTCAAAATATTGTACTACCATTTCACAATTTCTTGACTCACCTCGTCTGCGAAGTGACGTCATTTTTTCGCAATGTTGCCAGCCTAAATCTGCAGTTTTCAGATTTTATTTTTTCAAATGGTATGCTTGAATTTCCATCTTGTACTGGCCCTTAGGGCCGTTTTAACGAAGCAATTCAGGCAAGCCTCATGTACAACATAACAAGCGAAAACCTGAAGATGGAAATTTAAGTTGGCAGCAGTGACTGCAAGATCTGATGACGTCATTTTTCATTGAAGCAGATATTTTAAAAATGGATAGTATATGATAATTTTGACAGGTTGAATTATCTAGATTGTTGTATTATTGATTAGTCTGTAAGATACAAGAATGTGTTAATGTACACATTATGAAATAATGTTTTTGAGTTTTATGATAAAAAATATTATAAACTATTTGGTAAACAAATGTATTAATAGAATTAAATAGACTGTGAAGCTCCATCCTAATTAAACTAGAATTATTAACTGATTTCATTGAACAATTTTATTTGCCTTTTAATCACATATAAAGGTATTTACAATGTAATCATGAAAATATAATTATTGAAACATTCAAACACCTATTTTCCTTTCATAAAATTTTAATGTTATTTTCAAATCATTATTAAACAGATGATATAGATCATATGTATAGATCAGTTAAAAGTAAATCTTATTTATCAAAGGTGCTTATCCTTAAATTAACCCTAATATTAAGCTCAAACTTTTTAATTCGTAACCGTATCTACATAATACTGACGACTCTGGAGGAAACAAACTATTTCATATTCAATTTGAGAATGGTATGGTTCTTTTCGAGGTATCCCTTTTGTGAATCCTTCTGAAGGACGAATAAGCTTCCAATGTATCTTTCTCATCTTGCTCTAGCATCCCCTTTAGTGGTTATTGTCCTGTACAGTCGCGTCTGTTATTTCTGTCCCGCCTTCGAGCTGCTAATCGACTAGCAACACTTTCGAAATATCGTGGTCCATGGTATTCAATGCTGTCTGAGACTTTCTATTTGCTTCTCACACCGCCAAGTCTCCAAGTCCATCTTTGCCAATGTATAAATTTAGGGGAGGATAAAAATAAGCAATTATTAGAAGAAAGCTACGAGTAAACATGGAGAAGAGAGGCTTTTAAACTCACTGCACGTACAGTTGACTTATTTACATTTGTGATTGTGGATCACCCTATATTAATCTATTTAAATTAAATTCAATTACATTAACTTTTATATATTTACTGTATACATATTTATAATAATGTATGAATTATGATTGTTCATAAATATATTATACCTAGAAAAATATTCTTCAATCAAATGTTGGCGATCATCTGTGCAAGGTGCTTCATGTGTTTCAGGAATATTTAGATAAGGTTCAAGGCCTTGTGGAATTTTTCTCTTATCGCGTCGAGTAATGTTATATAAAATTGCTGATGCAAGGATAACATTTATTGTACGTTCTGGCGTTTGAAATCTGGTGCCATACTTGCCGCTGCTCACTGGAAACATTCTGCCCCAACTGCCAAAGCACCTTTCTACCTAAAAGTTTAATAAAAAGAGATTAAAATTAATTGGAAAAATTCAATTTTTAAATTTAATTTTTACCATGCAACGGGTACGTATGTGTGCCTCATTAAATAAGACCTCTGCAGGCGTAGTAGGATTGGCGAGAGGAGTAATCAAGTAACGTTGGTTTGGATATCCTCGGTCTCCTAATATCACACCATTGTCGCATTCGAAATTGTCGAATCTTTGCTTTAAGCGACTGTTTGCGAAAATGGTAGAGTCATGTGTTGAGCCTGGCCACCTTGCAACGATATCCATTATTTCCAGATTGCTATTTACCAGGCATTGTACATTAATGCTCATGAAGCCTTTTCTACATCTCCAAAGTTCGGCGTCATCTCCTCCTAAAGAAATAATGTAATAATGAGTTAAAAGTATTCAATCAGAATATATAATTTATGTATATTAAATTATATATTTACCATATGACTGAATGCGTACATGCACGCAGTCTATAGAACCAATCACGCGTATCATTCCAGATATTTTAAAATTCTCGGTCATTACATGTAGCATCTCTTTCTCTCTTTTTGGTAGCTTTATATATTTGTGAAATAATTCGCTCACGATGGCTAGAGAAACCCTATGCACAATTATTTGTGCTGTTGTGGTGCACATCCCGATAAAATCACTGACTACTTGCAGGAAACATGCTGTAGCATAAAACCTCAATGTCACTAACAATTGGATTGTTGGTGTTACTGCAGCGTCATTCCTATAAAGATTTTTTTTTTTAATTTGATATATTCTATAGTTAATAATAAAAAGATATATATAATGTATACATACTTGTTAACCTGCACTATTCTGTGCTCAATTTGTGCAAGAACTTCAAAAGTCTGAGTTTTTGTTAAGCGAAACCGTTGACAAAATTCTTCGTCGTTGTATATTTCGAAATAATTATTTCTTTTATATTGCCTACGTGGCTGTCTTAGCCGTCTTTGATGCTGTCCTTCTTGCACATCTTCCATCTTAATTTCAGTAGAAAAAGATTTATACGTGAAATTTCGTGTAACTATTTACGTTCTTTAGTTTTCTATTCTTGAAAACAATAGTGCCAGAAATTAGCCCAGAGTAACAAAAAAATCGATTTAAAATGGAGTTGGCAAGGGGCACTACATATACACAATGATGGAATTCTGTTTGTTTGTTGTTTTGGGTTAATTGATTTCTGGCATAATTGTCCAAAATCAAAAGCCAAGTTAGCGGATTTTACAGCAGCGTTTCGTATAAAGATCAATGTCATTGTAAAAAAATGGTAAAAATGAACAGTAACATAGGCGGCATCAATAAACGGAACTTAAGCTTAGTACGGTCTTGACTAAGATCAATTGTCTCATTTTAACCTTTAATTCAATGCTTATCTTAATCTTCGTCATAAATATTTGTTGAGTTAAATTTGATTTTAGTTTTGAGTATTGATTCCGCCCATGGTATTAACTTTGACATAGATAAATAGCTTCTCACCTATTGTTGCAATATAATGTATTAAAACGAGTTCGTTTTTTTTCAAGATGGTTCAGAAAAAAGCAGAAAATCAAGCACTTTTCGTTTCTATAATTGAAAAATACTTTATGGTTATAGAAGATAAGAAAACGGATGGTACTACGAAAGGTGAAAAAGAAAAGGCGTGGGCGAAAATAAAAAATGAAACTGATAAGGCTACTGATGGACAATGGGCAAAAATAGACTTAAAAGCGTCTTGGAAAGCTTTAAAAGCAAATGCCCGCAAATATACAGCAGCTCATAAGGCTGAACTATATAAAACAGGTAATAAATAATTGATAAATATATATTAAATATACTGTTATGTACATAGAATAAACATACATAACTCATTGCTATTATAAGCACTATATAATTAATATTATTAATATTATTATCATTTAAAGATATAATTAATAACTCTAAATCTATCATGATTATATTAAAATATCAATAGCCTCATTGTAAAGGAGAGATACTCCTAAAAGCGACAAATTCCTAAATGTAATACGAAGCGCCAGACGCAGCTCGTTCACACAGTCGCCAAGGCTAAGTCCCGACACGTGGCAAAATGCACTTCGACGGCAGTCGAATGTTCTAGAACAATGACGCATTTGACCATTGGGACCCGCAAATGTTACCATATAAGGTAATGTTTGACGCTGCACTTTGAGGGTAGGAGCCCCAAACGTGCAGCCCCAAAGATCAGTTCGAGTCAAAAGCTAGAAGGAACAAGTCGAGTCTCCTAGGACCTTCAGTCCTCTTATTTCTAAACCTTAACCAGGCAATCCTTTGTCTCTTAAAAACTATAATTATCTAGCTCATAGCTCTGGTTATCAATTTGTATAAAAGGAAACATTGTAAATCAAACGTCAATAAACTTTATTGTACAAAAAGAATTTCGAGTTTGTCGTGAATCAGCGATTGAACCACAACAAACTGGTGGCAGCGGTGGGATCCGTTGACTGGTGAAGATCAAACCTACATAAATCTTCATCCCAAGGAAAATCAAGAAAATTCTATTTCTTCGATCGACCAACCTCTACAAGGACGAACCGACGTGGATGATCATCGATACTCAACGAGACATCCGCCAACTTCGCCTTTCTCAGCAACGGAGCGACAAACCCACAACTTCGAGGTTCACCCCGCATACTACCTCACGACTACAAGAAATCAACGACTGGAAACCAGCAGAACTTGCAGCCAGCCAACCAGTGAAAATGAGCTTTTGGTGAGTACGGTACCAATCATATCAGTAGCAATTTTATTTGTGAACATTGTAACCGCGAGCCCATAGCGTTCGTAGTACTAAATTTTTTCCATGTACCGTAATCCCGATAATTTAGACCGAACTCAATCTGAACCCAGTCTAACTCCCGCGACACATAGCGTACCTCGACCAAATCGTGTTTCAATCTCCCGAGAGATAGACAGTTGCATCTCTCAATTAGGGAATAGAACTTTGCGTACTCTTAGGGAAACCGACGAAGGAACCCCATTTCGAAACGTAAATACGCGAAGACGGAATAGACTAACTATGGCTCACCGTGGCAACGCGAATAACGACGCCCCAGATTTAGACCATAGTTACACCGCGGAACGTCCCCCTATCAGAATAGAAGACGCACCAACAAACACGATTCCACTTGACGAAAGCGTACCTCCTAGCGCCATAGATGCTGAAATTAGAAGATTACACCACAGCATAAGGCCCCGTGATATTAGCATAATGGAAGAAGAAAACGCGAGACTGAGAGACGAACTCTCCAGGTTACGACAAAATTTTAATAGGTTCCCCTCGAGGACCTCCACGGCAAGACCGACACAAAGAACATCGTATGTGACTCCATGCGAAAGACCTCGATACGCGCCAGATCTAGACGATGAGGAAGAAGAAGAACCTCACCACGGATATGCTTCCCTACACGTAACTCTTGGAAGAATTCAAAAGTATAAAGGAGACCCAGACGAGCTAGAACCGTTTGTGAATTCCATAATTATGGCAAACCAAAATCTACACCCGTTAGATAGAGACGAATTTCTACGGCAGGTTAGATTCACTATACTAAGAGGCAAAGCTTATACCGAAACTAAGCACAAAGTAATCGAAAATATCGAGCAACTAATACGAGAATTAGAAGAAGCATTCAAACCCCGACGGTCTACCGCGACCCTTCAAAATAGTTTAAATCGATGCCGACAAGGAAAAGATGAATCGGTACGATCCTATGCTTCTCGACTAGAAGACATATTATCAGGTTTGAAAGAAAGATGCATCACGCCAGCAAATGACCCGGCTAAAAACGAAGCCATAGAAGAATTGTTAACGCAACAAGCGAAACATCAATTCATAAAAGGATTGAATTTTAAACTCCAAGTTATGGTAGCATCTTGCGAGCGTGCAACTCTAAGAGAATCAATTGCTATCGCAATCGATCGTGAATCCTTGACTCGCTCCGACGAAGAGTACAGAACTCAACAGGGCTCGACCCATGGCAGACGCGATAACCAAGGACAACAACGATCCTCCGGACAACGGAATAATTCGCACCTCCATTGCAAACGCTGCGATAGGAAAGGACATGTAGCCGAAAAGTGCTACGCGCGACTTAGCAACGCAAAACGGACTCAGAGTCACTCATCTTCCGTTAACAAAGTATCCACCTCTTGCAATTATTGCAAAAAACCAGGACACACCGTCCAAGAGTGCCGCACATTAAAAGCAAAGCGAGAAAGAGAAGCTCAACAGAATGCAAATAATTCAGAGCAACCAATTAACGAAAACCTGAATCGACCAACACCTGTAGGAAATTTAACCGCTAATATGGTATTATGTACTCCCATAAAAAATCTGATCGAAGTACAAGCCGCTGAATTCATACGACCAGCAACCTTACTCTTCGATACTGGAGCCGATGTCTCCATAATTAAAATAAAAGTCCTGCGCAAGGAAACGATAGCTGACAAAACCCCGATTACGCTAACAGGAATAAGTGGAACACCTGTAAAGACGCTTGGATCAGTTTACCTACACGTAAAAGTCGGAAAATACACTATAGCCCATAAATTTCAAATAGTACCAGACACCTTTTCGCTAATAGCCGACGGACTAATCGGTATGGATTTCTGGAAAAGAAACAGTTTCCATTATGAAAAGGACGTGTCCTTGACGATGCTGGGACACACCTGGCCAATGAAACAAGTAGTATCACGCACGGTATCACTAAAACCGAGATCCCAAACATTAGTAGCCGCGTTAACAGATAGTAAACAAGACGGCATTGTAAACGGACACCAAATACTACCTGGAGTGTATATAGGTAACTGTGCCACTAGGCCAACCAACTCTACCTGCTGCGTCAGCATTTTGAACATCACGGAGAAAGAACTAGAGATACCCTTGCCTACAATTGTGTTAGAAGATATTCCGAGTCCACCGACTCAGGGCGACGACCCCTCTGTACCCATAATCGTATACGCTGTCAATAACTGCGCCAGCGATCGACTCGCCCGGTTAAAGTCTCAATTAGAACTAAATCATTTAAACCAGGAAGAATTGCGCACTCTAACAGAACTCTGTGAGGAATACAATGATATATTTCACCTAGAAGGTGACAAACTCCTCACCACTGAAGCGGTAAAACATACCATTACTTTGGTAGAAAATACCAAACCTATCTTTAAAAAACCCTATAGGTTACCTGAAAAGCATAAACAGGAAATTGATAAACAAATTTCTCAGCTAGAAGCTGACGGAATAGTACGGCCGAGCCGAAGCCAGTGGAACGCGCCACTGCTCGTGGTACCCAAGAAACCCGATGCACAAGTAAATATAAAAATGCGCATCGTCGTAGATTTTCGCAAGCTAAACGAAGCTACAATAGGTGATGCCTATCCATTGCCAAACATCACCGAAATATTGGACCAACTAGGCCACTCGAAATATTTCACCACCCTTGACCTAGCCTCTGGATTTCACCAGATAGGCATGGCTGAAGAAGACAAGGAAAAAACAGCCTTCTCCACACCCCTAGGGCACTACGAGTACAACCGCATGCCCTTTGGATTGAAAAACGCGCCAGCTACGTTTCAACGTTTAATGAACACCGTATTATCCGGACTCCAAGGGATCCAATGTTTCGTTTACCTTGACGACATAGTAATTCACGCCCCTACTCTAATAGAGCACAACAAAAGACTGAAACAAGTATTCATTCGACTGCGTGAAAATACTCTAAAGCTGCAACCGGAAAAATGCCGTTTCCTTTGCAAAGAAACTTGCTACCTGGGTCATATAATTACGGACAAAGGCATCTCTCCAGACCCAACTAAAATAGAAGCTGTAAAAAATTTTCCAGCACCCAAGAGCGTAAAGGACGTACAATCCTTTTTAGGCCTAGCAGGCTATTACCGAAGGTTCATTGACCATTTTGTTGACCTGTCGAAACCCATGACGAACCTATTAAAGAAAGGAGTGAAGTTCAACTGGACCTCCCTAGAACAATCATCATTTGAAAATCTAAAGGAAAGATTGACTACTGCACCACTTTTACAGTATCCAGACTTTCATCTTCCTTTCATCCTGACCACGGACGCCTCCAATAAAGCAATAGGAGCCGTGTTATCGCAAGGCGAGGTAGGCAAAGACCTCCCCGTTGCTTACGCCAGCAGAACGCTTAACAAGGCCGAAGTAAACTACAGCACCACGGAAAAAGAATTAGCAGCTATAGTTTGGGCTGTACAAAATTTTCGACCTTACTTATATGGTACTAGATTTACCATCATCACCGATCATCAACCACTTACTTGGCTTTTCAATGTAGAAAACCCAGGCTCCAGATTGATGCGTTGGAGATTAAAGTTAGCCGAGTACGATTACGAAATTAGATACAAACCAGGTACTCAGAATACAAACGCAGATGCGCTAAGTCGTATATACGTGACCACGCGCTCAAGAGCACGGCAAGCCGCCCCAAGGCCAACCGACTCAAACGAAGATGCAACCTCAGCTAACTCCGACACCGAGGAAAAAACAGCTGATGAGAAGCCATCAACCTATACTCCCGCAATGATAAACCAAATCCTTTACGAGTATCACGATACTCCCTTCGGAGGACATGAAGGCGTAAATAGAACCCTGCAGAGAATTAAAATTAGACACGTTTGGCCAAATATGAAAAAGGACATTGAAGAATACATAAAAAAATGTGACAAGTGCCAGCGCAATAAAACAGGCAACGTGAAACGTGCACCAATGCAGATAACAGACACGCCAGTAGAACCCTTCGAAAAGGTCGCCCTAGATATAATAGGACCATACCCTGCGACCAAACAAGGAAATAAGTATGCCTTAACCTTCCAAGACCTTTTCACAAGGTACAGCATAGCCCTACCAATTCAAGACCAGTCAGCCTCTACTGTGGCACGACTATTCGTTGAAAGGATCATTTTTTCTTACGGGCTACCCCAAAAGGTTTTAACTGACCAGGGCACTAACTTTCTAAGTAACCTCTTTAAGGACGTCTGTAAGCTATTAAAAATTGACAAAATACAGACCACGGCATACCACCCACAGTCGAATGGTGCGCTAGAAAGGTCGCACCGAACATTGGCGTCGTACTTAAAAAACTTTGTCAACGAAGATTTAGACAACTGGGACGAATGGTTACCCTACGCCATGTTCACCTATAACACTACGCCACACACAGCTACAGGCCGAACGCCTTTTTCACTACTATTCGGGCGCGAGGTTGAGTTACCAACCACGCTCAAATATCCGCCGCCACCTACATATACATTTGAAGATTATTATAACGAGCTTCGCGAAAGAATTCGCTCAACAGGTAACGTCATGAAAGACCAATTAATACGGGAAAAGGAAAAATCGAAGATCTATTATGATCACAATACTCAAGAATCAAATTACGAAGTAGGAGACCAAGTATTGTTAAAGCGAGAAATGATTCGCGCTGGAAGACCAAAGAAACTGGAACCCCTATACGACGGTCCCTATACCATAACCGCAAAACTAAGCGAGCTAAATTATGAGTTAGCAGTGGGTAAAAAGAAAATCGTAACCCACGTCAATAGGCTAAAGCCTTATCACGTGTAGTTACCGACTCGACCACCCACACATACCATTCTCTCTTCACACTTTTCCCCATCAACCTAATCTACTTCCTACTATAATACTATCTTACAACTACCAATTACTATATATCACTACCACTAGAACTATCTAACTATACTAATAGTTTTTATAAAAAAAAAAAATAAATATCAAAATCAATTCCTAAATACTTTCATTATAACTAATAAGTTAAGCTCAATAAAAAAAAAAAAACTATTTTTAATTTCTACGGTATCTACATAATTTTTTACCTTTCATATTATTATTAGAATTTTTATTATTTTTTTTTTACCTTCCTTTCCTTTTTACCTTACTGTCCCTAAAAACTTAACTAATAGGAAAAGGTACTAAGACTAGAAATCAAAGTGATACATTTTAAAAATATTGAAATTTATTCACAAAGAAGGGGAAAAGGTTTCTACAATCTCCTCACCTCCTCTTACAATTATTACGAGTTTTAGGAACATAAATATAATTGTTCTTATTTTTATATATACAGGGTGTAACGAAACGACCGCCTTTTCTCGTAACTGGAGGTTCGGGGTGACAAACTGAGTGCACGTGTAAAATTTCGTTCGAATCGTTCAAGAGGTTTAAAAGTTATTTCTATTTAAAAATCACCCTTTTTCAGTCCTTTTCGAACGACTTTAACTGCATAATGGAAAGTGGAGAAAGTGAAAAACAATTGATGAGCACCCAGCTAGAATGTTAAAATTATCGATCGCGTGCGGTAATACTTTTGCTATTTAATTCTTTAATCTGGCTATTAGATTAATTTTAAAAATAACAAAATCCTTTATATTACAATTCCAATTCAATTCAGTACAAGCATCATTGACTGATTTGATGGAAAGAGCGAGTTGACGCAATGTAAAGGAAAGTATCAAAAGCTAAGATATCGCGCGAGCGCAATGATAACTTAATAGACAATGCATGAGGGCATTCTCTTTCTACTAACGAAGCTAAAGGGAATGATTCAAAATCAATACATTGATGAAGGAGAAAACTAAACTCACCCATTAAATGTTCTGCAAGTTCCTTTAAATCGAAGTTTTTGAAAAAGCTTCAAACTGGCTCCTCGATGATTTCCAGAAAGCACACTATCACTGATTTTGCATTTAAACACTTGTGAATTTAAACAAATTAGGTATTAACCTACGTTTCTTCAAAACACTGGAGAATTTGACACTTTTGAACTGTTTGAAGTAGGGTGATTAAGAGTGGTCGAAACGAATTATTGATTATTCTATCTCTCTGTGTCTCTCTTTTCAGCCTACTTCAAACAGTTCAAAAAGTGTCAAATTAACCGGTGTTTTGAAGAAACGTAGGTTAACACCTAATTTGCTTAAATTCGCGAGTTCTTAAATGCAAAATCAATGAAAGTGTGCATTCTGGAAATCATCGAGGAGCCAGTTTGAAGCTTTTTCAAAAACTTCGGTGTAAAGGAACTTGGAGAACAATAATGGGTAAGTTTAATTTTTTCTATCATCAATGAATTGATTTTAAATAATTCTTTTTACCTTCGTTTGTAGAAAGAAAATGCCTTGATGTGTTTCCTATTAAATTATCAGTGCAGTCGCGTGACATCTTAGCTTTTGATACTTTCCTTTTCATTCTATCTTCTCCCTCTTTCCATCAATTCAGTCAATGATACTTGTATTGAATTGATTTGGAATTGTAATGAAAAGGATTTTGCTATTTTTAAAATTAATCTAATAGCCAAATTAATGAAATAAATAGCAAATGTATTATCGCGCGCGATCGATAATTTTTACATTCTAGTGGGGTGTTCGTCAATTGTTTTTTCACTTTCTCCACTTTATTATGCACAGTTAAAGTCGTTCGAAAAGGACCGAAAAAGGGTGAGTTTTAAATGGAAATAACTTTTAAACCCCTTGAACGATTCGAACAAAATTTTACACGTGCATTTGGATGGTCACCCCGAACCTCCAGTTACGAGAAAAGGCGGTCGTTTCGTTACACCCTGTATAATAATAAAAAAAAAAAAAAAAAAAATTTTTTTTCCGGCTAAATTAAGCCATGGTATTTGAGGACGTCCTTTTCCTCCAAGGGTGGGCCCGTCCACCCCTCGACCTGCTGGTTGGGGTACCCCCAGCCACGGTAGGGCTCCACCCCGGTGTACTGGAGCCACCTTATCCCGAACAGGTCGAAAACGACCCAAAAACATTCCTCAAGGCAGTCGTAGTCCCACTCCTAGTCATTGTGGATGCGGTCAGACTTCCGGCACATCCTCCTGAACTGAACTGCACCCACGTTGAAAATTACGACTAAACAAAAAAAAAAGGGGGATAGAAACTACGAAATCAAAACTAATTAAAACACAAAAGGAGAGAAAACGAAAATATAAGGATACTCACCATTGTCGAACTTGAGGAAAAGACGACGCCCCTGGCCGTCAATCTCTCCACGGTCATACATGTCCCTCCGTTTGTAAACTTGGACAGCCATAGCACAATGAACGCAAAGAAACTTTAAAACTTTTTCGGTCGAATCAAGACGAAATGAAATTCCCCGTACGGAAACCGCTAATATATAGTGCATTCCCCACTTCACGCAAATTCACGCAAAAACGCTGACCCAATGTCTACGAACTAGACGCACCTTCGCGACCGACTAAAATAACTCCCATGTAGAAATAAAACTTGTTCAAATTTTACATATTAAAATTCCAAAATTAACCAAACATACCCTTTATTATAGGTGCATGCTGACCCTTATGGTCATAACGATCCACAGAAGCTCCCAGCAAGTCCAAAATATTCCCATCAAAGGTCAACCGGGACTATTCTACGAAAAATTCGGCACGGTCAATTTTTATAAAGAGAAATGGAAATTAGTGATAACTACCGACATAGTAGAATACCGCCAAAGACTCGCGCAACTAAACAAATTCCTATACGACCACGCCCTTTGCTCCACACAAGAAGGAAAAAAAATCTGTAAACACTCCGTCATTGATACCGTCTACAAATTAGAGACAGCCGAAAAAATCCTAGACGAAATAGATGAAGTAACGCTACATCAAGAGAGAAACAGACGAGGACTAGCAAACGGAGTAGGGTCAATCGGAAAAATTTTATTCGGAATAATGGACAGTAACGACGAAGAAGAAATAAATAAACATCTACAAAATTTAGATCAAACAGTAGAAACCAACAGATTAGCACTCCTAAAACAAATACAAATTATCGACCAAACCATAGAAACTTATAATAACACGATACAAAAAATAGATGCGAACGAAAAAATGCTGATGAAAGCAGCACGTGATCTAGAAGCCCAAGCGGACGAGCGAGAAGCTCTATATAACATTAATCTTACATCCGAAGAATTAATGATAGACACAGATCACTTATTAAATTTCGTGATAATGGCGAGCCAAGGAATAATAAACCCGAACATTATTCGATACACAAAAATTATCGAATACCTTAAAGATGCGATTCCTCACATCCCTCCTGGCACGCAATTCCCTTTTCCATTAGAAACACTAAACATCCATTTAATTTCCAAACTAATGCAACCCACAATTTATACCAAAACAAACAAACTAATTGTAGTACTCCATATACCTCTAATAACACCCAAAGAATTCGATCTTTTACAAATATATCCAATCCCAATCCCTATTCAGAATTCTACAACATTACACTCCATAATAGATTTAAGAAAAGATTACATAGCGATAGATAGCATCGCTGAGCGATACACAGAATATACCGAAGACGAACTACGAAAATGTTACACGATAAAAGATAATTATTTCTGTCCAACGGATAAACCATCCAACAAAATAAAGACAATTAATCCATGCGAAATTGCATTATACTTAAAATACATAGATATAAATACGTGCGAGCATAAACTTATACATTTAGTGCAACCGATGCTAATTCCCATGAAAAACCAAGCCTCGTGGATATACTCCACACCGCGATTAGAAATTGTAGAAGTAATCTGCAAACAAAAACCTACTTATAATATAGAATTAATGGGCTCCGGAGTAATTAATTTATATAAAAATTGTATCCTAACAGCTACTGATTTTGTTTTGGAACCCGTACAAACCTCCAAGCCCAACAAACATAAGAACTATATCCCGCACTATAATTTCTCTTTGAGAGCCATAGATCCTGAAAACTACGTAGCAGCAATCAACACAACCAAAATTCCCAGGCTGCATAACATCTTGAACAAGGTCAACGACCTCAACACGCTCAGCATCCAGCTAAAACAGCTGAAAAAGGATGTACAAAACGAAGACCTAGGACAACACCACACCTATCAACATATGGCCATCTCATATTCTACTACAACGCTAATCATCATAGGATTAACCATCTACATAATCTGGCGATATCTTCACAGAAGACCAAAACCTAAGCCAAGACTCAGGTCAATACAGGCATTGGCATCCAATGCCATCGTAACAGATGACGTCGCCGCCCCAGCAACAGACGACGTTGTCCCGACGCACATGATTATCGTCACACCTGAGCAAGCGGCAAACATTCAATACGAACCCGATTATTAACCACCTACCCTCTTTTTCCAGGGGGGGAGGGGTGTTATGTACATAGAATAAACATACATAACTCATTGCTATTATAAGCACTATATAATTAATATTATTAATATTATTATCATTTAAAGATATAATTAATAACTCTAAATCTATCATGATTATATTAAAATATCAATAGCCTCATTGTAAAGGAGAGATACTCCTAAAAGCGACAAATTCCTAAATGTAATACGAAGCGCCAGACGCAGCTCGTTCACACAGTCGCCAAGGCTAAGTCCCGACACGTGGCAAAATGCACTTCGACGGCAGTCGAATGTTCTAGAACAATGACGCATTTGACCATTGGGACCCGCAAATGTTACCATATAAGGTAATGTTTGACGCTGCACTTTGAGGGTAGGAGCCCCAAACGTGCAGCCCCAAAGATCAGTTCGAGTCAAAAGCTAGAAGGAACAAGTCGAGTCTCCTAGGACCTTCAGTCCTCTTATTTCTAAACCTTAACCAGGCAATCCTTTGTCTCTTAAAAACTATAATTATCTAGCTCATAGCTCTGGTTATCAATTTGTATAAAAGGAAACATTGTAAATCAAACGTCAATAAACTTTATTGTACAAAAAGAATTTCGAGTTTGTCGTGAATCAGCGATTGAACCACAACAATACATAAAATACATATGAAATTTTTCTATTAGGTGGTGGAAAATCTAAGGCACCGGCTCGCAATGAGATTTTAGAGAGGGTGGCTTCTTTATTAGGAAAATCTGCAGTAGGGATAACAAATTGCTTCGGAAGCGATCAAATGCCAACCCCTACGTCACAATGCCATATGTTTTCCATTCAAGGCTGCAACACTTTGAGAAAGAGCTGGAAAGAATCATCTGCTAACACCATCAGCACTGTATCCAATTTGCTGGAAGATAGTGATCCTGAAAATATTGATGATCCTTGTACAACAGTATTCCAAGTAAATAATAAATATTCATTTGCATATGAATGATAATTCAATTATTAAAAATTTCCCTACTTTAGGCATTAAGAGAAGAAGGAGCCATTACCTCATGGGGAAATGAAGCGGGACCAAGTAGTCTGAGAAAGCCCATCAGCAGCCCCCTTAAAAATATTACTAAAAGCGCTGTGAGGGCTGCAGTACCAGCAACAATTGAGAACGAGGTTACAGCTGCTTACAAGCTTCATATACAAGAAAAAATTAGAGTCCAGAAGGAAAAGTATCGGTTCTACAAAGCCCAAGCAGATATAGCCGAAATTAAGCTGAAGAGATTGCAGCGAGAGGAAAGGTTAAATTATTTATTCTTCATTTAAATAAATTTATTTTAACATAATCATTTTTGTTTAGTAATTCCTGTTATTTTACTTACAGGGATTTTCATTGAAAAATTTAACATTATTCTTAAATTTAATCATTTGTATATATTCATTCAAGATTTTTTTATACCACAATGTAAAACCTATAAATGCTTGTACAAAAAATCCAGGTGATTGAATTAAAAGAAGTTTTCAAATCCATGCAGATATATATATATATATATATATATATTGTGACGTGGCCAATTCTATGTCATCTTGGTGGCGTAACGCATATATAAAAACATGGTTCATACTGACGAATACAGTCTCCTTATTTTGAATATCAGACAGCATTGAATACCATGGACCACGATATTTCGAAAGTGTTGCTAGTCGATTAGCAGCTCGAAGGCGGGACAGAAATAACAGACGCGACTGTACAGGACAATAACCACTAAAGGGGATGCTAGAGCAAGATGAGAAAGATACATTGGAAGCTTATTCGTCCTTCAGAAGGATTCACAAAAGGGATACCTCGAAAAGAACCATACCATTCTCAAATTGAATATGAAATAGTTTGTTTCCTCCAGAGTCGTCAGTATTATGTAGATACGGTTACGAATTAAAAAGTTTGAGCTTAATATTAGGGTTAATTTAAGGATAAGCACCTTTGATAAATAAGATTTACTTTTAACTGATCTATACATATGATCTATATCATCTGTTTAATAATGATTTGAAAATAACATTGAAATTTTATGAAAGGGAAATAGGTGTTTGAATGTTTCAATAATTATATTTTCATGATTACATTGTAAATACCTTTATATGTGATTAAAAGGCAAATAAAATTGTTCAATGAAATCAGTTAATAATTCTAGTTTAATTAGGATGGAGCTTCACAGTCTATTTAATTCTATTAATACATTTGTTTACCAAATAGTTTATAATATGTTTTATCATAAAACTCAAAAACATTATAATGTGTACATTAACACATTCTTGTATCTTACAGACTAATCAATAATACAACAATCTAGATAATTCAACCTGTCAAAATTATCATATACTATCCATTTTTAAAATATCTGCTTCAATGAAAAATGACGTCATCAGATCTTGCAGTCACTGCTGCCAACTTAAATTTCCATCTTCAGGTTTTCGCTTGTTATGTTGTACATGAGGCTTGCCTGAATTGCTTCGTTAAAACGGCCCTTACTGTTAGGTGAAAAAGGACAATCGATACTTATGAATACCGGCCAAAGAGGACTGTAGCCAATAAAACTCAAGAAAGAAGAAGAAGAGCAGAGTTATCTTCTCAGTTCGACCGAAACCGTTATACGGCTAAGTAGGATTTGTTCTCTCCGCAGCCTATAGTTTATTCAAGTCATTTTATTCAGCTATTTGACTATGTTTTGAGTGATATTAGGTTTTTCTGTGACCATACGCTACAATACTCTGCGGTTCCTTTACCTTTGTTATCGCCGGGCTAAAATAAGATACCATACACATCAAAATAACCTATTTGGGCCTATACCCTGTCTTCTACTCCAAAATTCGAATATAGAGGTATATTCTATATAACCAATTGCTAACTCACCAAATAGGTAATTTTACATAATAATTGACCGGCCATACATTAATTTTGGATATACCACAGTTGAACGATTAATTAAGTTGACTAGGACTATAAATCCTTAACATTGACGAAACTATGGATAATCCAAACACTACAATAAACCAAGACAGGTCACAGGGACCTTATCAACAAATAAGCATAGAAGACCGGAGACAAAAACAAATAGTTTACGCTAAGGAGCAAACAACAAACCGATACAAACAAATTCACACTGGCCCATTTGTGGTTAATGTGACCTCTACAGATTTAAAAGAAAATATCGGTAATCTACACTTAATGAAAATTAGCAAAACTATCAAAGAAGTGTTCAAGGAACCATTTAACATAACAAGAATGAACACCTACACAGTTAAGATAAAAACCAATAACAGCACGGATGCCAATAGACTGCTAGAAATGCAAGACAAACTTGCTCATAAAAAATGGTTATTTTATATTCCAAATTTTGCCATAGCTAAAATTGGAATAGTAAGACACGTATTGCAAGATCTCAAGCTGGAAGATATCCAAGAAAACATCAATACAAACAACAGGAACACCATCACAATTAAAACCGAAAGACTCAACAGATGGGATAAAACAAACCAAGTCCAAATTCCAACAAACTCCATCAAACTCACTTTCCTAACCAACTCACTTCCATCATGGGTCTACATCTTTAATGTCAAGCTAAAAGTAAAACCATATATTGAAAAGGTCAGTAAGTGTTTTATATGTAAAAGGTTCGGCCACAACTCTATTCAATGCAGAGGACACAAAAGATGTGACAACTGCGCGGGTGAACATGATGAAAATAACTGCAACAATGTAACCAATTGTGGTAACTGCAACGGTGACCATAACTCCTTAAGCCACGAGTGTCCAATATTAAAATTCCTTACTCTGATAAAAAAAATTAAAGCTTACAAAAATTGCTCTAACTTTGAAGCAAAAAAAATATTACTTGACAATAAATTCACCACTGAAAATGAAGTTGAACTTTACTTCGAAGGCCTTAACAGAGACTCTAACAACTTTCTTTATAATTGGATCGACATTTATATTAATAAACATAATAACAGAGTCAGTAGTAATAAACGTAAAGCCACCTCATACGCTGATATTGCTAATAATGAAACTAATAAACATAAAATTCAGAAATCTTTGAATGAGGTAGACATTGTTCACGATAATGTTGGTAATCCTTTTCGCTCTACACAGGTACTGAATGTGAAAACTGCCTACACTGATCTGGGGGTTGAGAGGATGCCGGGTCCAGAAAATGGTGACTCGGGGGGCGACGTGATCTGCTCTATCCCGTCCACCCCTGGCTGCTGCAACGAGGTCATGGTCTGTGAGGAGCTGAGTGAGTCAAGCTTAATAAGCCATAATATGCCTCTCTTAAATAAATCTCCTATCTAACTGGATAAAACCAGAGCAACATCTCATAATATTGACACTAGTAATACACCCACTACAGACAAGCTCAGGAACAAGTTAGCCCTGCAGAACACAGAAACCAAAAACAATCCAGGAGAAGGCCAGATCAGGAGTTATAGCAACAAAGACGTAACAGTCAGAATCAAACATAGAAACACCGGAAATATCGAAAAAATATACAAAAAGCAAGAGGTAACAAAAAAGAGAGATGTTAGAGATTTCCTCAAAACAAATTCTAACCTCAAATAGCCGATATAATAATAAGTTCGCCAGAATGATCATATCAGTATTCAAAAAAAAAAAATAAACAACATAATAAATACACATTCTATCCAACAAACTACATAACATACAATCCATAGATATTCCCTCCATACCCTTTAACTTACAATGGAACACACAATCACTCTCTGGAACAGTAGAAGCGTTAAATACAAAAAGAGTTCTATCTTTCAGCTCATTCACAAATACAACCCGGAACTGATAGTCATTTCTGAAACATGGCTGTCTCATAACGATCACTTCATCATTAACAACTATAATATAATTAGAAGAGATAGAAATAGTAATGGTGGAGGAGTTGCCATACTGATGAAAAACAATGTGATAGCCTTTCACATAGAAAATAAAATCATCAATGACATCATCCCTGAGTCAATAATCCTCAAGACGAAAATATATAACTATTCAATTTTCATTCTGGCAGTATACAATCCTCCTTCTAACACCATCATGGATGATGACTGGGAACGCATCCTAAAACAAATGAAGTCTCTTACAAAATGTGAAAACAACTATATAATCCTAGGTGACTTAAACTGCATACACACATCGTGGGGATCAACAGTTAATAACAGAGGAGGTAAAATTTTATCAAAAATACTTCACAAATTCAACTTAAAAGTAGTTAACAAATTTGCTACTACCATAAACAATAGACCCAACTACAGAAGTATACCAGACGTACTAATATGTAACAATACATTTCCATTTAAAATAGATTTTTCAGTGGACAACGATAATTATGACAGCGATCATTTCCCCATAATATATTATCTCTCACCAAACCTAGTTACAACAGAGGATTACGAAAACACCATTTCCAGAAAAAGAATTCACACAAAGAAGGTGGATTGGCAGATGTTTAATTCCAAACTTGCCCAACACGACATTACCAACATAGATAAGAATAACTACTTAGAGAAGTACGGCCTCATAGAATCTACCATACTTCAAACTATTTTGGAAGCTGGAGCTAATATCAATACCCCAACACAACATAGAAGGAACTCCAACTTTAAAAATAATAAAGCCACTAACTTCTGGTGGGACAACGAACTCCAAGAAGCTTGGTATGACAAAAATCTAGCCTTCAAAAACTATACTAATTACACATCCGTAGAAAACTTGGAGCTGTTTGAAAACAGCAATAAAAAGTTCAAACTCCTATGCATGCAAAAAAAATCCAACTCTTTTAAGTCCTTCGTAAACAAGCTTAACCCTAACACATCTCCCAATACAATCTGGAACACTATTAAAAAGTTGAAGAACTCAAAATTCTTAGATATACCTAAGATTAATGAAACACTCAATGAAGATGACGTTAAAAATTTGATCAACAAGTTGCTCATCCCTGGACCCATTCAGCGGCCAGACTTTCGCGACTCATACAATGTTTACAAACATGATTTCAACGCTAGCCAAATTAACTATATCGAGTTCAACAACACTATCAAAAACCTAAAACCATCTTCATCCCCTGGTTCAGACAACATAACCAACACTATGATTAAAAACTTGCCTGCAAACATACAGCATGCGGTCTTAAAAATATTTAACCTTATACTACTACACAGTGACTTCCCAGATAGTTGGAATAATATTGACACATTACTTATCAACAAACCTCACAGTAATAAACTTAGACCAATATCATTACAAATATGTTTCAGAAAACTGTTTGAAAAAATCCTGGCTAATAGGATAATAGAGTATACAGAGAAAAATAGTATACTCCCTGAATTCCAATACGGATTCAGACCTGGAAGAGCCTGCTTGGACGGACTTATCTCACTCTCTAGCCACATCTACTCTACATTTATGAATAAATCCAATATAATAGCCACATTTTTAGACATCGAGTCTGCTTTTGATAGAGTCATACCTGACCTGCTGGTTGATGTTCTCACTCTACTCAAGTTTCCGTTAAATATAGTTAAATATATATTTTACTCGCTAACAGAAAGAAAGCACACATTCTACATTAAAGACAAATTCATAGGAAAAGGATCGGCACACAGAGGTCTTCCCCAAGGATCTGCTTTAAGTCCCATCTTATTCAACTTATACCTATCTAAGCTCTCAAACTCTATCAACGAGAAATGTGGATGCATTCAATTTGCAGACGATATCGTTATTTTTAGCGAGAATAAAGACCAGAAAGCTGCTGTTGAGTCAGTCACTAAATCAATAAACAATCTAAATACATATCTTAAAAACCTAGGTATGAACCTATCTTGTGAAAAATCTTCTCTTATTCATTTTACTAGAAAACTATCCACTAACAGAGTCAACTTCCTAAACAGTGACATTGGAAAAATAAACTTTAAGAGAGAACATAAATTCCTGGGTGTTATATTCGACGAGAAACTAATATGGCAAAAGCACCTCAATTACACCAAAGATAAAATTAAGAAAACTCTAAATATGATCAGCTGGCTAACGAACACCAAGTGGGGTGCCCACCCCGAAACACTACTAAAGATTATCTCCTCCTACGCAAGACCGAGGCTAGAATGGGGCTCATGTATCTATCTCAATCCTACAAACAAAAGCTACTTGAATAGCTACAACTCATTAATACTAACCCTGTTAAAAAAAATATTAGGACTAACTAAATCAGCTCCCAACAAGATAACCTGGATAATCTCTAGTAATCTGGATATTCTCACACTAACAAAAAACAAACTTTCCAGATTTTTGCTAAACAGATTATCTGTCTCCAGACACCCATCAATAATCTTACTTAAGAATTTCCAAAACCTAGTTAGCAGTCAAAATAAAATATCACCAAGATACTCTCCAATATTTCTGGATATGTTTAATATAATTTCCAACTGGAACAGATACATATATAAGTTAGACCATCCTCCTATGATATGTTACGACTACAGCTCTAAACAGAATGTACTAACCACTAATATAGATATAGGGAAAACCTGTGAGCTAGCTCCCGACCCTGACTTGGCCTTCAGGCAGGAACTTCTTAAACATAATTTAAATTCCAACCACATCCATAATATCTACTATACCGATGGATCGAAAGTGGAGGGCTCACATTGTTCTGCAGCTGTCTTTGACTCTAATAACAATAACAAAATTCGAATCAGTCTAAATCCTCATTCCACAATATTCACTGCTGAAATGTCAGCTATATGGCTCTCACTCAAACTAATAAAAAAGGAAGTTACAAAGCATGTTTTAACTAACACAGAATTTGCGATTGTCACTGACTCACTCAGTTCCGTAAACAGACTAGCTAGCGCCACATCGGGACGGAACGTTGACTTTTTTATATCTCAATCTAACGTTATACTTAATGCCCTCTCGAGTTACAACATAAGGATCTTGCTCCTTTGGGTCCCCAGTCATAGGGGTATCTTGGGGAACGAAATTGCTGACTCCATTGCCAGGAACAATAGTCTCCCTTGCCTGGTCAATGTGTCGCTGATGAATGTTGATACCATTCATAAAATAGTTGCTTCTAGCAATTACTCTGAATTCCTGGTAAATATTACAAAACCAGACAACAACTCTGTAGCCAAATTTTTGGCTCAATATAGCAAGGAAAAATTCAGTAAACCATGGTTCATTGGGCTCCAATTCACTAGAAACGAAATAACCATTGCAAACAAGATATTTGCTGGTCAGTTCATATGTAATCATTATCTTCACAAAATAGGAAAAAGAAATGACCCTTTCTGCGATTGTGACCATAAATCAGTACAGAATCTGGAACACATTATATGGGACTGTCCCAAGAAAAACAAAAATCGACATATACTGGTCGATCTTTTGAATAAAGCCACTTATAATAAAGGTGTCGATCCAATAGTACTTATTAACCAACTACATAAAGAAGACCTAAGACAATTTATAAAATTCCTATACTTAGACATAATATAACAAGTTCATAGAACTTATATCACCAATTACATATAAACGGTTAAAAAAAAAAAAAAAAAAAAAATAGCTACTATTCCAAACCATTTTTAAATTAAGCGCCACAAACATCCCATAACCAATATCCCTCCATAAGTACCAACCAAAATGTGATAAACAAAAAAAAAAAAAAACATAAAGCGACCACTTCATAGAGTCCTCCTATAGCACTTGACCATCTAGACATCGTACCATCAATGGTAAATCGCTCTGGAAGCGGAAACCAATCAAAGAAAGAAAGAAAGAAAAAGAGTTATCTTCTGAAGTTTGAATACTAGCTACTATTGCTACTAATGGTTCTTATCCCGTTCGGAATTCCATGTGGTATGGAAGACATTGGATTGATTTTTATATAACAAATTTAGTCTGTTTAATTATATATGACTGTTTTTTCGTGTCTAAAATAATAGAATTTCTTTTTAAACGGCTTAGAACTATAGAACTATTTAAAAAGCATTCAGGCATTCAGGAGACTTAGGCAATGCTGGAATTTTTTCTTAAAATTAGCATTGTTTATTATTAAAATCGTTCTTTATCAATAAAAAATACAGAACTGTTGCTAAAAATTATATAGAATTATAGCACTACTAGGAATACTATAAGAACTGTGCTTGTTTAAAGTAATTCTGATACATGTGCTACCAGCTTCATAATGGTATTTATTTTGATCAAATATACTTATATATATGCTCACACACAATGGTCAAAATACAAATGAAGGTTTTAATGTGTTACAAATAGTGATATTTATTTAAAATGAATTGTGGATAACAGGTAAGCTTTAACTATTACGAAATAACTTCCATTATACACGTTTCAAGCGTTTGTAATGCAAAGTCAATATCTTTTCGATTCAATACAGCAGATATGCATAGCTTCAAACTATGCCTTGGCAGAGTTTTCTCAGCTGCCAGATATGCTGGGCAGGTTACTGCAAGTTTTTTCTCCATGCACTTTTCTGCAATCGTAGATAAAGTATTATATTCCGCTGCTCTATCTAATTGTCTTTTCAGATATAAATGCTTAACTGGTGATTCTGGAAAACTTGAACATTCCAGAGATTCCAATTCTTTTAATCGCCTATCTACTTCAAGGCAATTTTCTTTTAGTTTTTGAAATAGCTGTGGATTTTCAGTCATAATATCTAATGATTTAATGGCTGAAGTAGTCAGAAAAGGTGGTAAGGATGCTGAAAAACAATATCCAAGTCCAGACAAGCGTTGATGGTCAATGATGAATGACGAACCAACACAAAAACCACCAATTGACCCTAATGCAGTCTCTAAAGATCCTAAAATATAAAATAACATTTCTGATAACATTGAAAATTTCATAATTATTTTATCACATTTGCTGCCTGCTAATTACCCAGCCTATACCTATTCTAAGACCTACATATACATGCTCCAATTGAGAATCGTTCATTTAACTTTTAGAACTTTCATATTAGGCATGCAGGTTTGAGAAAAGTATTTTGCACTTTTCTTGTTTGATATGAATAGTCATAAGCGAGATGCAAAAATGCATACATTGTGCCAAGTTGATTTATGGGCATTTCTCCAAATTTCAACCCATGCTTACCTGGACTATATCTCAGCAGCAATTTCACTTCCATCTCTGGTGTGAGTCATAGTCCATAGAAGTATGGACTGAATTTAACTAAAATGCCCTCAAATCAATTTGGAACAGTGTACCAGTGACAATAATCAGTAATGTTGGCAGTGTATAGGTTAAATGCAATTTATTAGCTTACCTATTATCAAATCAATTTCATGCTTAGGTACATTAAAGTGTTCTGTAACACCTCTTCCATTATTCCCTATGGTTCCAAACGATATAGATTCATCAACAAATAATCTTAACTTATATTTTCTGCAAAGTTTAATCAATTCTGGTAAAGGACATAATGTTCCTGTATTTGCATATATGCCTTCGACTATTAGAAAACGCTTAGTTCTAACTGCTTTTGTAAAATTGTTCTCATCTTTCTTAGCTTGTTCTTGTAGCAAAACCTCTAAATTATTAATATTATTATGTTTAAAGTATCTTACATTGGATCTAGATGCATCTAAACCTTTTTGTATAGCAAAGTTAACTTTTTCATCAACAAAAACTATATCATTTCTTTTGCAATATGCAGGTATTGCTGAAGCAACAGTGCTAAACCCATATGAGTATACTACAGCCTCTTCTGTGCCGGTAAATATAGCTAAACGCTCCTCTAATTCCAGATGAACATCAACTGTACCATAAAATCCTCTTGGACCACAAGAACCAACTCCATATTTCTTTATGGTTGAAATAGCTTTGTCCTCTATCTCCTTATTTTCAAGAAACCCTAAATAATTATGAGTACCCAGATTTAAGCACTCCTTCCTATTAATCGTTATCATTTTTCCAACTTTGCTGGTGATACATATTGGATGTAGAGAGCCATGATATTCTTCTACGTTTGTCACTAGTGGTTCCGGCCTCCATTCAGCAAGTTTTCTTTGAACTTCATCATCACTTGGAATACTTCCACTTCTATTGTAATATTTTTTAACTATAAACCAAGTTGTCCAAGCTAATATGAATGCTTCAAGTATAATGTGATATTGAGGTATCGTGCCCAATATATCCATCGATTCAAGAGAAACGCCCATTTTACTTTAAACTGCTAAATTTAAAAAGTGTATAAGAACTTATATATTAGAAGCTTTATTATGCCGTTAGCAGATAAATATAGAGAAAATAAATTCAATTTAATTCAAAGACAAAAAGTTGGATAAATCTACACTACTATTAGATACTATTGATTGATCCACCATCATGCATCGTTGTCGACGCTGTCAAAACAGGCAAGCCTCATGTACAACATGGCGGACAAAAATCTGAACGCGGAAATTTGGGTTGGCAGCAGTTATCGTAAACCCCGTGAACGTCGTTTTTTGTAGAATCAGATTTTTGCCAAATGGTTAGTACACGAGACTTTTGACAGGTCCATTTGTTTACATTATTATCTTTTTAACAATGCTAAATGCAAAGCCTGTGTCGCCTGTGTTAACAAATGGTGAATATATTTAACAATTATAACTACAATTTGTAGCTGACAGAATGTAATGAAATGTTATTACTGAATAAAATAAATGAAACCTTGACTTTTTGTATTTTTAATTAAATTCAAACTGTAGATATTGTTATGTTAGCATGTGAAATAAATGGAAATTTCCGGTTTTGTATAACGGCCGTATTCATAGTCGGTCCTTAACGGGATCCCTCACGCGTGCTTTAACGACAGAACAAGTCAATAAACAATTCGTTTAATAAAAGTAAAATGCGAAGCAAATTGCAAAAACGGGCTTCTTTATGACAAGGTACCAATTTTAACGAGTCAATCGAGCTTAAAAAAACTCAAATCGGATAAAGAATAACGCTGTACCACTGTCCCGCGTTCTTGAAGTGGAAATAACCAAAAGTAACCTCTCTTCAAGAACGCGGCACAATGGTACAGCGTTATTTTTCAACTAATTTGAGTGTTTTTAAGTTTGTTTGACTCGTTAGGACTGGCACATTGTCCAACAAACGCCCGATTGTTCAATTTGCTTCGCATTTGAATTTTATTAAACTAATTGTTTATTGACTTGAACTGTCGATAAACAATTAGTTTAATAAAATTCAAATGCGAAGCAAATTGAACAATCGGGCGTTTGTTGGACAATGTGCCAGTTCTAACGAGTCAAACGAACTTAAAAACACTCAAATTAGTTGAAAAATAACGCTGTACCATTGTGCTGCGTTCTTGAAGAGGTTACTTTTGGTTATTTCCACTTCAAGAACGCGGGACAGTGGTACAACGTTATTCTTCATCCGATTTAAGTTTTTTTAAGCTCGATTGACTCGTTAAAATTGGCACCTTGTCATAAAGAAGCCCGTTTTTGCAATTTGCTTCGCATTTTACTTTTATTAAACGAATTGTTTATTAACTTGTACTGTCGGTAAAGCACGCGTGAGGGATCCCGTTAAGGAGCTCCTTACGGCTGTATTCATAGGGTGCATCCAGAAGCACAGCTGTTCGGTGAGCGCTTACTGAGCCCTCACAAGTAGCCGATTGGTGAGCGCTAAGCGATATACTGGACGCGTGGACATTACGCTTATTGCTCACTCATACATAAAAGGCACATAATATTACAGCTATACTTTTTATATATATAATAGTCGGATTTCAATGAGCTTTTATCTTTTAACCTTACCTTTATTTATTCTTGCATTAATATCCTCCGTTTCTGTAATTGCATATAATATTTCATTAATATTGTATTGCTGCTCAAATGCCATGTTTTATTTTCTAAAAAGTTAATTAAAGTTTCTTCACTTTTAAAAGAAAATAGGAAATTTTTTACAACGAAAAGGTATCCCAGACTACTTGCAACCATTTCAAATTTTTTTTACTGATCTAGGGATGTTAAGTAACTTTTAAATTTCGCGCGAAAACTTCAGAGTGAGCAGAAAGTGAGGCTGAGTGAGCGACTGAAAATTAGGCTCACGAAAATGGCGGGCGCTCACTCTGAGCAGCTTAATGAGCAGTTTCATCCAGTACTTTTGTCTAGGGGATTTGGCGAGCGCTCACTGAGCGGTTGTGCTTCTGTGCTAGGATTCTGTAACTTCCCAGCGATGATTGTCGGTATCGCTAACTACCGATAGTTGTCGCTTGCAGTAACGAAAAGAGCGATTCTGTAACTTCCGTCTATATGGATTCAGTAACTAGTTATCGACAACCAAGGTTGCCAAGTGTAGTACACTACGGGAAATTGAATCGTGTGTGGTTCGGCTAACTTCACCCTGTAGCTTTCTGTGATATATTATCCTGTAGCAAGATAAATAAAAGTTGGTAGATCTGCTAAACTGACAGTTGTAACTATAGATAAATATGTCTACTGTCTTTGACTGCCGTAAAATTATTGTCCATGACAATAATGGTCGAGCAAAAAGGGATGCAAGTTAAAGTGAAAGCTGCGGAATTTATACTAGGTTATATTCACGAATAATACATTTTTAAAATCATTATGGTCGCAGGTGATGTGAACAATAAACGGTATATCTGGAAAAAGGAAAACCCATCAGATAAGTATTTGTAGCTGTAAAATCAAAGGTGGAAGAATGTTTTGCTTTGTTAAATTGTTGGTTTATTCTTTGTTAAAGGGAAGTTTGGAGATGCAAATAGGAAATCAGACATTCCACTTAGAAGAAGGATTCCTCGGCAAGATAATCAATGTGAGTCAGCTGTCTTTCGCTTGCAAGTTTGTAACAAAAGATGCAACAGAATTAATGAAAAAGTTTTATTCCACTGAAGATTGATAATAGCGAATTGTTATCATCTGGCATATTACCTACAAAAGTATTATTTGCTCCCTTGCTCTCACTGCCCCATAAAAGTGGTAAGTCTTGCGAATTAGTAATATAGAGTTAACATTTTCTTTTATTTTGACAGTTTTTACACTTTGTGAGGTTTATCAGCTGAGTAATCAAATATCCAATTTTTAAAAAATCAGAGTCAAACTGTTTTCGTCCTCCGTTTGTATGGCATTAATACATATTCCTGCATCTTCTGCAGATACAACCAATTTTTCTGTAAGTACACATAATTTGCTAAAATTGATCTATCGTTTCTTAATGGGGAATTAAATCTTGTTGAAGACAAATATAAGCTTTTTTTTTACATGATATTTATAATTACGATTGCAAACTGAATAAATTATATTTATATTCCAAGCCAACTATGTGTCAATAGTATTGATAATAACAAATTGTTTGTATAATTTTCATTAAATTATGAACTTATATACCCATTTATGAGAAGACAGGACAATAACGAATGATAGACAGTACAGATAATAGAATTAAAGATGCTTTATTTATACAACACATTCTATATATATTCATTAATAAAAATATAATATTTCTTATACTAATAAGCTCTCTTCTCGTTTTGGTATTTTTTCAATATTAGCACTTCAGGAGTAAGATTACAGTACAGTTTGATTATTAAGATTAAATTTACATTTTTGTTACAGTTAATAATTGGTGGAACTAATATGAAGATGTTGGTCTTAACGGAATAATAGACAGAAAAATAGAAAATAATGAAACAGAAAGTAGTCTACATAGAAGATGTAACAAAAGTGTACTTGATAGAGAGTGACAGCTTACCACAGCTATCAGCAAGAATTGTATATGAAACAATTGGAGATATTACATCAAGAACAGTTTGGAATATACTGTATTGATAAGGGATTTATTGTCATACGCCTTGCAATAAGTTAAGTATATACATGAAAAATGTGCGAAGAAAGAAATGGATTTCCTCTTCAAAACCTAACTGCAGCAGATGACTTTTGTAACAATGTTATCTAGACTTTGAAAAAGCATTCGTCTCTACAGCAAATAGAAGAATACATATATGAAGACCTGACGATAAGAGAGAATGGATGCATGATAAATATATTCTCCGCAGAGAGACCATAGCTATAAAATATCTTTGGCATATTGAGACTAAATTTCCAAGCATGGAATTGGAAAGTTGCATGAAATAGATACAAAGGTGAACTTAGAAGTCTATACTCTAGTATTTTAAAGGATATCATGCTTCCAACAGTCAGAGTAAGATACCTTAGAGAGGAAGATCTAGTGGTACAATTTGTGCAAGACAATTGCAGTATGCACACTTCTCAAATGACAAATTATTAGTTCAATTGTCATCCAGAAGTGTCATTAATTGACTGGCCATCAAAGTCACCAGATCTCAACATTATAGAAAATATATGGGGCATTATCACAAAACGCTGGAGACCAGATGCTGAAAGGACCATTGCAGCATTAAGTAATCATGTGACACGAATGTGGGAAGAGTTGAGAGGTGAACCAGATATTTGTGAAAATCTGGTAAACTCTGTCCCACGCAGACTCACTAAAGTCCTTCGAAATAATGGAAATGCTATAGATTACTGATGGTAAGCAAATTTAAACTTTCTGAACTAAAATTCCTATTTCACATTTAAATTTATATACTAATATCTGTCAGGTAGAGAAGCTGAATCCTTAACCATACTACAACCAGACGGAGCCTGTAAATGTTGGACTATAGCAGATTTCATAAATTTCTGGATTTTCTTTTCTATTTTCACAGTCCTGTTGCATGTGTTCTTCATGCTGCAATGGTCCTTTCAGCATCTGGTCTCCAGCGTTTTGTGATAATGCCCCATATATTTTCTATAATGTTAAGATCTGGTGACTTTGATGGCCAGTCAATTAATGACACTTCTGGATGACAATTGAACTAATAATTTGTCATTTGAGAAGTGTGCATACTGCAATTGTCTTGCACAAATTGTACCACTAGATCTTCCTCTCTAAGGTATCTTACTCTGACTGTTGGAAGCATGATATCCTTTAAAATACTAGAGTATAGACTTCTAAGTTCACCTTTGTATCTATTTCATGCAACTTTCCAATTCCATGCTTGGAAATTTAGTCTCAATATGCCAAAGATATTTTATAGCTATGGTCTCTCTGCGGAGAATATATTTATCATGCATCCATTCTCTCTTATCGTCAGGTCTTCATATATGTATTCTTCTATTTGCTGTAGAGACGAATGCTTTTTCAAAGTCTAGATAACATTGTTACAAAAGTCATCTGCTGCAGTTAGGTTTTGAAGAGGAAATCCATTTCTTTCTTTGCACATTTTTCATGTATATACTTAACTTATTGCAAGGCGTATGACAATAAATCCCTTATCAATACAGTATATTCCAAACTGTTCTTGATGTAATATCTCCAATTGTTTCATATACAATTCTTGCTGATAGCTGTGGTAAGCTGTCACTCTCTATCAAGTACACTTTTGTTACATCTTCTATGTAGACTACTTTCTGTTTCATTATTTTCTATTTTTCTGTCTATTATTCCGTTAAGACCAACATCTTCATATTAGTTCCACCAATTATTAACTGTAACAAAAATGTAAATTTAATCTTAATAATCAAACTGTACTGTAATCTTACTCCTGAAGTGCTAATATTGAAAAAATACCAAAACGAGAAGAGAGCTTATTAGTATAAGAAATATTATATTTTTATTAATGAATATATATAGAATGTGTTGTATAAATAAAGCATCTTTAATTCTATTATCTGTACTGTCTATCATTCGTTATTGTCCTGTCTTCTCATAAATGGGTATATAAGTTCATAATTTAATGAAAATTATACAAACAATTTGTTATTATCAATACTATTGACACATAGTTGGCTTGGAATATAAATATAATTTATTCAGTTTGCAATCGTAATTATAAATATCATGTAAAAAACAAGCTTATATTTGTCTTCAACAAGATTTAATTCCCCATTAAGAAACGATAGATCAATTTTAGCAAATTATGTGTACTTACAGAAAAATTGGTTGTATCTGCAGAAGATGCAGGAATATGTATTAATGCCATACAAACGGAGGACGAAAACAGTTTGACTCTGATTTTTTAAAAATTGGATATTTGATTACTCAGCTGATAAACCTCACAAAGTGTAAAAACTGTCAAAATAAAAGAAAATGTTAACTCTATATTACTAATTCGCAAGACTTACCACTTTTATGGGGCAGTGAGAGCAAGGGAGCAAATAATACTTTTGTAGGTAATATGCCAGATGATAACAATTCGCTATTATCAATCTTCAGTGGAATAAAACTTTTTCATTAATTCTGTTGCATCTTTTGTTACAAACTTGCAAGCGAAAGACAGCTGACTCACATTGATTATCTTGCCGAGGAATCCTTCTTCTAAGTGGAATGTCTGATTTCCTATTTGCATCTCCAAACTTCCCTTTAACAAAGAATAAACCAACAATTTAACAAAGCAAAACATTCTTCCACCTTTGATTTTACAGCTACAAAACTTATCTGATGGGTTTTCCTTTTTCCAGATATACCGTTTATTGTTCACATCACCTGCGACCATAATGATTTTAAAAATGTATTATTCGTGAATATAACCTAGTATAAATTCCGCAGCTTTCACTTTAACTTGCATCCCTTTTTGCTCGACCATTATTGTCATGGACAATAATTTTACGGCAGTCAAAGACAGTAGACATATTTATCTATAGTTACAACTGTCAGTTTAGCAGATCTACCAACTTTTATTTATCTTGCTACAGGATAATATATCACAGAAAGCTACAGGGTGAAGTTAGCCGAACCACACACGATTCAATTTCCCGTAGTGTACTTTCGGTACTACCGTAGTACCCAAAAGCGACATATCCTATAGCGTAGTACTATTTTGGGTACTACGCTATAGTCGCTGCTGATACTACTGGTCGGCGGAAATACGTCAGAGGGTAGAGACTGTAGAGGGACCGCAATATAGATATTTCTAATTACTAATTTCAAAATACATAATGCATGGTCCGTGAGCCAAGACAAATGTTAGTATTATTGTATCGTACATACATACCGCAAGTTATAAAGTAATATAAAGAAATAAAGTGACAGTTTTAATCTTACTGACAGCTGATATACTGATGGTATAAGTGAATAAATAAAGTGACGAAATTTGTAAAATGTACAAAAAAATAATTTTTAAAAGTATATAAAGGACTGAACATTTTAGATAAGTATAACAATAAAGTTTATAATATAAAATGTAAGATATAAATATTTTGTGGTACTTTGTGGGATTTTATTTCAGATTAAATTATAGTAATGTGTTTACTATGTCACTGTGCTGAGGATGGAGCTATGCGGATTTTCAAAATTAAAATAAAGGAATAGACTAAACATAATGTGGTTATTGTGTCATCGTTGAGATTCAAACTATGTTAATTGAGACGGATAATAAAATAAATGAGTGAAAAAACTGGGTAAATACAATAATAAATAAAGAAGGTGACAAATTAGATATATAATATAAATGTAAGATATTTTATAGTACTTTCTGGGATTTTATTTCAGATTAAATTATAGTAATGTGTTTACTATGTCACTACTGAGGATGGAGCTATGTGGATTGAACATTAAAATGAAAGGAATAGATTCACCATATTATGGTTACTGTGTCATCGCTGAGGATCAAACTGTGTTAATTGAGATGAATATTAAAATAAACAAGTCAACACATTGGGTAAATACGATACAAATAAAGAAGCTGACAGATTACATTTGTAATTTCAAATGTAAGATTTTATATAGTACTTTTTGGGATTTTGTTTCAGATTAAATTATTGTAAAGTGTTTACTATGTCAATGCTGAGAATGGAGCTATGTGAATTGAACATTAAAACAAAAAGAATAGATTCACCATAATGTTATTTCTGTGTCATCGCTGATGAGGATCAAACTGTGTTAATTGAGACAGATATTAAAATAAATGAGTCAGCAATTTAGGTAAATGCAATAATAAATAAAGAAAATGACAGAATAGATATATAATATAAAATGTAAGATGTTTTACAGTACTTTGTGGGATTTTATTTCAAGTTAATATATGTAAAATAAAATTTTTGTTTTCTTTTTACAATTGTATCTATATTAATTACTATATGTTGCAATCTCTTAAAATTAAGCCTCTGCTTTTATTAGCAAACTAATAGTTCCACACGGCAGTGATGCCAGAATCAAGCTTTTAGCAACAAAAATGAAGATAAGCGCTAGCCAGCAGCAGTATAGAAAATTTAAAGGGAAGCGGTACAAACACAACTATGCCTGGAGAGCATAGGTGTGACTTGGACTTCAGGCAACATTGGCGTCAGAAGAAGAGCGACTACCGGTAACCGTGACATTTTTACGTGTCATCCGAGTGAAGTGGTGCTGCGTTTACCTAAAAACTCAAAGCAAATAAAAATGCTTTTCCTAAATTGATTTTTAATATTGATAAAATGGTCAAATGTAACCATTAATTAATTAGATTTGGTAATAAATACAGAAAATGCGTTTTATTATAACAAATGAGTTGAGGTAATATAAACTCAATGTTTTTATATTAATCTGTTAACAAATGCATTTTTTTATTTATTATTGAGTCCAATAAATTAATGGTTATTAAAAAAAAAATTCCTTGTATTGAAAAAAAAAATGAAAAAATTTTAAACTTCACCAAGACTCGAACACGAGCCCACCGAATGACAAACGGCAACCTTACCGCCTGCGCTACAGCGCTCACTTGATGTACCAAGAGCAAAACAGCCTTTTAAAGACTGACTACAATTCTTTCACTAACTCGTCATAAACGATCAAAAATTAGCTGCAATAATAAATACATTTATCTCCACAGCATTATTGCACTAAATTTATTATGTTTTTAATTTGAAGCATACATTTTACATGAAGATACGAAACTTTAAGGGTGTTCATGCAATACTCTAAATACAAAACTATTCATATGCTGGTTTATCATAGTTATTCGACTACATATAACAAATATTATAATATTAATTAATTTATGATAGTTGAGCATATGAATAGTTTTGTATATAGAGTACTGAATGGTTACCCTTAAATTATCATATCTTCATGCAAAATGTATGCTTCAAATTAAAAACAATAAATTTAGTACAATAATGCTATGTAGATAAATGTATTTATTATTACAGCTAATTCTTGATCGTTTATGACGAGTTAGTGAAAGAATTGTAGTCAGTCTTTAAAAGGCTGTTTTGCTCTTGGTACATCAGTAGTGGGATTCTGTAACTCTTAGCGACAACTTTCGGTATCGTTAAGTCCAGTTACCGACAGAAATCGCTAAGTGCGATTCTGTAACTCAGAGTCAGCGATGATTGTCGCTTGTAATGTCGGTACTGTCGGTAACCTACCGAATCCTACCGAATAAACGTACCTTTCCTTTGTAAGAAAACTCTCAGTTCAATCTTAGTTAAGCGACGGAGTTACGAACAATTGAAGTTAATATAAATTGTACTAAACCGAATCATTTAGCTGAGAATTGATATTTCACTGAGTTTTTTATTGAAAGGAAAACTAATAATATCGTTGTAACTTAACAACGACCGAGATAGATGTCGCTAGAGGTTCAGCGGTACTAATATAAAATTTATCCGACGAATAACTTTAATAAACCTTTGCATTTCCTTGCACGCATTCCACCAAAAACTCACAATGCTTGTAATAAATAATATATACCACATCAACTATTATATTGTGAGTGTTTTTGGCCTCAAGTGGGTCAAACCCCTTAACGACAGCTGTCGGTATCGCTAACTACCGACAGTTATCGCTTGCGCTAACGAATGAGCGATTCTGTAACTTTAGCTTTACGACAATAGTCGGTGCAACTCATATTTGTACGATAACGATAAAATTCGTTAAGGTTCTAGGGAAGCTGGTAATATTGGTGTATTAATACCAACCGAAATAGGAATTTTTGTGTTACTTGACTATATCATTTTTGACTATAGCAATTCTTACTATAGCAAAATTATCATATTTTATTTAAAAGAAGTATTAAAACGTAATTATATTTTAATTAAAATAAGTATTAAAAATTAATGTTTTAACATTTTTTTGAGTTAGACAATGTACAGTTAGTGCCTGTGTGCTATAGTTAAATAATACAATTAATTCTATATTTTAGAGAAAACCTCTGCATATATATATATATATTTATTTTTAAATATAAAAATTGGAAAAATATTAAATTTTATTTCCTAAGATTTTTACTGTAAGCCTTAATTTATAAAGAAAATTTATTGTAAGTACTTTTTTGTGATTTCTAAATATTAATTTAAGAAATATTTGTGACATTTATTATATTTACTTTCTCGGTAAACATCTACCGACGCCTATCACGGTCGTCGTTAAGTTAACGATAGAATTCGGTAGCGACCGCCATTTTTAACACCAATTATCGAAAACTTTGTGTTACAGAATCGCTCTTAGCGATATCTCTCGGTAACTCGATTCAATTACCGAAAGTTGTCGATAACTAGTTACTGAATCCATATAGACAGAAGTTACAGAATCGCTCTTTTCGTTACTGCAAGCGACAACTATCGGTAGTTAGCGATACCGACAATCATCGCTGGGAAGTTACAGAATCCCAGCACAGTTGAGCGCTGTAGCGCAGGCGGTAAGGTTGCCGTTTGTCATGCGGTGGGCTCGTGTTCGAGTCTTGGTGAAGTTTAAAATTTTTTCATTTTTTTTTTCATTACAAGGAATTTTTTTTTTAATAACCATTAATTTATTGGACTCAATAATAAATAAAAAAATGCATTTGTTAACAGATTAATATAAAAACATTGAGTTTATTTTACCTCAACTCATTTGTTATAATAAAACGCATTTTTTGTATTTATTACCAAATCTAATTAATTAATGGCTACATTTGACCATTTTATCAAAATTAAAAATCAATTTAGGAAAAGCATTTTTATTTTATTTATTCACTTATACCATAAGTACATCAGCTGTCAGATAGATCAAAGCTGTCACTACTCCTTATTTCTTTATTACACTTTATTTTTCCGTATACTAACATTTGTCTTCGTTCACGCCGTTCACGGTGACAGGCTGTGAATATACTATATATAATTTTTGATATATTACGTTCTGCATTTAAGATGGCTACTGATGTATTTCCGCTGGCAGTATACTTTGTGCAGTCTGCATTCGTTATATCAAAATTCACTTACTATAGAGCGTAGTACTATTCAAGATGGCGGACTTGGCAACCTTGTCGACAACTTTCGGTAATTGAATCGAGTTACCGAGAGATATCGCTAAGAGCGATTCTGTAACACAAAGTTTTCAATAATTGTCGTTAAAAATGGCGGTCGCTAACGAATTCTATCGTTAACTTAACGACGACTGTGATAGGCGTCGGTAGAAGTTTACCGAGAAAGTAAATATAATAAATGTCACAAATATTTCTTAAATTAATATTTAGATATCACAAAAAAGTACTTACAATAAATTTTCTTTATAAATTAAGGCTTACAGTAAAAATCATAGGAAATAAAATTTAATATTTTTCCAATTTTTATATTTAAAAATAACTATATATATATATATATATATGTATATATGCAGAGGTTTTCTCTAAAATATAGAATTAATTGTATTATTTAACTATAGCACACAGGCACTAACTGTACATTGTGTGATTCAAAAAAATGTTAAAACATTAATTTTTAATACTTATTTTAATTAAAATATACTTACGTTTTAATACTTCTTTTAAATAAAATATGATAATTTTGCTATAGTAAGAATTGCTATAGTCAAAATTGATATAGTCAAGTAACATAAAAATTCCTATTTCGGTTGGTATTAAATACACCAATATTACCAACTTCCCTAGAGCCTTAACGAATTTTATCGTTATCGTACAAATATGAGTTGCACCGACTATTGTCGTAAAACTAAAGTTACAGAATCGCTCATTCGTTAGCGCAAGCGATAACTGTCGGTAGTTAGCGATACCGACAGTTGTCGTTAAGGGGTTTGACCCACTTGAGGCCAAAAACACTCACAATATAATAGTTGATGTGGTATATATTATTTATTACGAGCATTGTGAGTTTTTGGTGGAATGCGTGCAAGGAAAAGCAAATGTTTATTAAAGTTATTCGTCGGATAAATTTTATATTAGTACCGTTGAACCTCTAGCGACATCTATCTCGGTCGTTGTTAAGTTATAACGATATTATTAGTTTTCCTTTCAATAAAAGACTCAGTGAAATATCAATTCTCAGCTAAATGATTCGGTTTAGTACAATTTATATTAACTTCAATTGTTCGTAACTCCGTCGCTTAACTAAGATTGAACTGAGAGTTTTCTTAAAAAGGAAAGGTACGTTTATTCGGTAGGATTCGGTAGGTTACCGACAGTACCGACATTACAAGCAACAATCATCGCTGACTCTGAGTTACAGAATCGCACTTAGCGATTTCTGTCGGTAACTGGACTTAACGATACCGAAAGTTGTCGCTAAGAGTTACAGAATCCCACTACTCCTAGAGACCCTGCAACAGAGTCTGGCCAAGCGATAGCCAGTTCTGATTGGTCCGCCATTGTTTGTCAATTGCCGCTCATTTTCAAAATAATAATTTAATCAGTACGACTCTAGTATAGCTTATATTGATTACAAAAATTTCTTTTTTTTATTATGTTTATCATTAAAACTCATTAAACAAATTTATAAATTTAGAAATCATGCATTTTATTTGAAAATTATAATAAAACTTACACATGTATTAAAGTTAAGTAAAATAAACTGAAAGGATACCAAACAGTTACGAAAATGCAGCATGCATTGCCATTGATTTGCTATCATATTTTTTAAACATTTTTCTTTCCTTTTTATTAAAAATTTTCAACCGAAAGGTTGCAAATCTTCTTAAAATTTTAGAATATAAATTGTGGCAATTCAAAATATCTTCAGAACTTATATTTTGAAACTGATTTATTAAGTATAAATGTAAATCAAAATTATTCATTTTGTTAAAGTACTTCGAATAGTGCCTAAACATCATTTCAAGCTCTATAAATAATTTAAAAGTAGTACTATTTACGAGAAATAATGCATTTTGTTTAAAACATTTTAATTGTACATATCTAGAAAATTTACTACGAAGCGGCTCTGAACATTTAATACTATTAATACAATTGCAGCATGTTTTACAAGTTTTTCTTATAGAAGTAATAATATATCCAGCAATATTATATAATGAGTTTAACTCTATATTTGATAATTTTGTCGTGACAATAGTTTTATTATACTTTGGTATTTGAATTTCATTTTGGTTATTATCTATATTAATAATACATTTTTTGTCCCTTTTTTGTAGTAAATATTCTAAAAATCCAGTTAAGTATAATTGATTATTACAGTCGTAGCTGCTGGTAGAAATTTCTTTCATATACATTGATATGGAAATTAACTTTAAATCATTTGCAAATTGCAATGCGTTTGGGACAACATTTTTTTGTCTAATTTGAGAAAAAATATTTTCCAGACAATCTTGCGTAAACCTTGATGTTAAAACATATTCAAATTTACATTTAATAATTAGAAATTCAGTTAAATTTATGACTGATTTTGTGCTGATCATGATTCCTCTTTGTACTGGCTTAAATACGCCTTTTCCAATTTCTAGAGTTGAGATTATATTTATTACCTCTTGTAAAAATTCAATTTTTTCTGTGTACAAGTTTTCATTCTTTTTTCCTAGAGCAAGTTTCATATAGCGCGAGGTCATAAGAGAAAACCATTGCATAATTATTTTTACAAACCACGCAGTTGTCTTATACTTTGGATCATTTTTTTCCTCTGCCAATAATTCGAAAGAGCAACTTACTTCATGAGAAAAAACATTTTTAGCACGATTAACTTTCATCTTATTGAAATTGTTACAAATTAAATCGTCTTTGCATAATTTCGGAACCAAAAGTAATTCACAATCTTCCTGCAGATTAATTAAATAAAAAAAATGCCTTAAATACACCTTATTTGAAGGTAATTTATATTTTAAAACAACACTTTCATCAATTGTAATAGTTTCATTACTAATGAAAGTTTGCTTCAAATTCTTAAAAATATGCGGAACATCAGCTATTACGTATAAATTTCGTTCAGGATCTAACGGATGGACTATACTATTTTTTATTTCACTATATCTACCAGTACTTATATTTAAAAGTCTCCATAGTGCAGTATTTCCCGGACCCATATCAGATGTAAAAAAATTTATACGTAGTCCTAATTCCTCAACTTGGTGTACTATCTGAAATATTATGTTTCTTAATGAAAGGCTTTTAAAACTATTTCCAGTAAAATGATAGCAAATAACATGCTTCCACCTACTAAATATTCCCACAATCAAAAAAACGAGAGCATGCGTTGCTGTACCTGTTTCGCCAGGAAATGTAATATCGCCTAACAATGATCCACTAGCTGGATTATAAGATTTTTTTGATATTATACTCATTTCATCGAATATTAAGCCACACTGCTTACTTCTTTCGTCAGTGAAAGAAGAGATTTTATATTTTAAGAACTCCAACATATCTTTAGAGACTCCAGGTTCAAATGTTAAACTTTCAATTTTTCTACGCAGTGTCCTTAAACTCGGAAGTGGCATTCCTTGAGAGAGTAATTCTTGATATCCATTTACTCCACAAGTTAGTCGTAATTTTAATGCTTTTCTAATTGTTACGTTAGACCATTTTTGTATTCTACATTTATTTGAAAGTCTTTTTATTTGATCTTTATTAAAAAGAATGCTTAAACCTCTTCTTTCATTAATATTGTTTTGTTCAATTGAGATTGATTTAATTTTACTTCTATAGGCTTTTAATTTTTTCCTTAGAAGAAAAAGTTGTAACTGTTGCTTTTTCAATAATTCTTTGTATCGGGAATTTCCTTCTACATCAACTTTATCTATTATTGCTTCTGTACTTGTTTGTGTAATTGATTTCGTTGCTGACTGCCAATTAGGTTCTACTGTAGAATTCTTAAAATTTTCACGTGGACTTTCTTGCTGATTTACAGTATCCTGAAAAACAGTACTTTAAACAATTTATATTTTATTTAATTTTGAAAATAAACTTACCATTTTATTGCAATTATCATTGTTTATATCTTCAACTTCAATAATATTTTGATTGCTTGATAGTGTACTTTTATCAATAGTTGACTGAGAGAGAGAATGTATGCTTTGTTCTGTATTAAAATTGCTAGAATTGTTATCTAGAAATTCTTGCCTATTTGCAATAACCTAAAAAAGAATACTATTAACTACTAATTTAAACTATTTTCTAAACTTTTATAATGATCGTACTGCATTATTATCAACATCGTTAACTGATTCTTTGGTTTGATTATTGTCATCATAATTTTCTTGACTAGTATTTACTCTTGGTTTCTTAAGGAAAAATCCAAAAATTGTAGGTACAGCATCTTTTCTCAATTTTCCTGAACAGTTTTGCTCCCACATTTCTGCAGTAAAGTGTATCTGTTTGAAAAAGTTAATAAAGTCTAAATATAGCTCTAGAATACAAACCGTAATTTATAGAAAACTATACATATTTTAAATGAAAATATATATTTGAATAGAAATTTTTTACTGACCTCGCAAAGAAATGAATTTCTTGTCGGTGACCAATTTTCTCGAGGAACATTTTTAACCCATAATGCACGACGAATTGGATCGCGAGGGAAAATTTTCATTAAATATCCCTTACTTGAGGAATTATTACAAAATGGAGCTGAACAACCGCCCATTTTGCACTAATATCTTATAAATTATAAATCATTTATAAGTTGCAATTTCATAACTAAAATTTAACCTGCAGCTTAACCAAACTTAACCACGACAATTCACTAAAAGTCCATTCTCAGCCGTGCAAGCAGAATTGCGCTTCCTACGCACGCTGTACGCGCAGTCAAATAGGGTTAGGTTAGGCGCGTTACATTGGGAACAAAGATAGAAAGAGAGAAGTTTCTAGGATGTATTTCTTTCTCTCTCGTAGGATTTTGACAAAATTCTTTGTTGGCCAGACTCTGGTGTAGGGTCTCTAACTACTCCCATAGTCGGTCCTTAAGGACTCCTTATCTAGGGAATTTTAACTGTAGCAAAATGGAGTTTGTCCTTAGCTGTCAAATGGCGCGGTTAACCTTAATTTTTAATTGTAAACAAGAATAATATTTTCGGAAAACGATTGCGGAAAAGAAGAAAGGATTTTAGTAAATAACAGAGAAGAAAAAACATATCAGATGAGTATTAATTAATAACAAAACATGAAAATTATTGTAAATTTGTAAGGAAATATACTTTTTGATTATTTTATTTTTGTTACAGGTGAAATCCTGTTTCTGATGAGTTTCAGTGAAGGAAAAAAGTACTTATAGATCAATAAATGAAAAAGCATTAAATTATAAAGCATTTCTGTGTAGCCCAGTCATTTCAATTAGAGAGCCTCCAGGGGAGAGAGGCGACAAGTCATCACGTAACCAGCTTCTTGTGATTGGCTGGCATAATTTCCACAAATTTCAAGGTTCTACGCCACTGCCAAACTTAGGAAGAGAATGAATTTAAGGTTGAGTGATTATAAAAGTGAGGCTGGAATTTATAAACCAAACCAAACTCGAATTTTAGCTTATTAATTACTGAAGACGAAGGCAGAGCTTAGCATTGTATTGAAGGTTAAGGTGAAAAAATTGATTTTAGCTAAGACCTTGCTAAACTTAAATTTTGTTTGGCTCAGATACACTCCAAATTTCATCCAAGCTAGTATGGTTAATAGAATATTGCCTCTGACATGTCAATAATTATTTATATGTTTATGAATCAATAACTTAATGCAGGTACTTATACATGTCATATCATTTATTTAGTTATTATCCTTTTTGCAAGTGTTCTATATTATAGTATAATTCAATTAATATTTTTAAATATCTTAAACAGATTAATTTCTTTCTTCGAGTAATGATTATTATATTTAATTACATATAATTGTGTTTAACCATGCCGTCAAATTGTACCGCTTTATATTGTAAAAACACCAGTAATGAAGGATATGCATTGGTGAGATATCCAAAAAATAAAATACTAAAACAAAAATGGATTGATGCAGTAGGAAGAGGTAAAAATTGGTCACCAAGCTTGTCTCAAAAGTTATGCGAGGTTCGTTAATTCATAAGAAATATCTGTCCAATCTTTAAAGTATACATTATAATTATATATTTATTATAACTGCTTTACTCACATAGGTACACTTCCAGCCCTCAGAAATTGAATTTGTAGGTGGTCGAAAACGAGTCAAGCCTGACTCAATCCCTTCTCGTTTCTGCTCCTGCATTTCACAGAATCAGAAAAACAAATGGACAATAAGGCAGTTGCATAAATTTAAACCTTATCAGCTGAAAGGTACTTTTCAAAAGCATAAAGAAGGTTGTTGCACTTTACAACTTCCTATTCAAAAAGGAGAAAATGTCGGTTTTACAAAATCTGATGAGCAGTCAATTTTAATGGATAAGTTACGAAGGGAAAATGATATGATGAAAAAAGCTGTATCTATTCTTCAAGAAATATTGAATATTAGAAAACAATAATTATAATTTATATATACTTACATCTTTCATATATGTACATCTTTATGTTGAACCATAATCATTGTATTACTTATGACAATACATAATTCCTACTTATATTTCTAAATCATGTAAAAGACAATAAATTTTTGGTACATATATTTCTTTTTATAATTATAAAAATGTTTTGAATATACAGAGGTTTTATTTACTGTATCCAAGAACAACATATGGCATACAATTTACTTACTCTAATTAAAAATTAAATATTTGGAAATTAAATATATTTAATTCATATTGATAACATTATTATACTTCTTTTATAATATATATAACATTCTTATGAAAGTAGAAGCATTCTTGAAACTAAATCAAATAACAATAGCATTCAAACAAAACTTATGCGAACGTATGCATAGATATCACAATACACTTTATGCTAATAATGAATTAAAGTAGTTTAATCGTAAATTAAAAAATAAAATTGCAAGTTTATTGACTTTCTTTTCTTACTGGATTAAAATTGTCAGCTAACACTCTCGATCCCATACTCTTACTACTAAATGATGTACCTGAAGGAATAGTATTTGCAATGAATTGAGACGACATCTGATGTAGTCTCGTACTACAGTATCGGGATATTAATATATCTTTGGTATCGTGACATGTGCTAACTGTGAAATCACTTAATTTACTTCTTAAGTAATCTTCGACTTTGGATTTCAGCGATTTTCCTATATTTTTGAAACAGCTTTTTAAACTTTTTAAAATTAATTCTGTCGCTTTTAAAAGTTGGAACACTTCATCCGATACTGAAACTAAGGCCTCTTCCACAAATTCGCATGCTTTAATAAAATTACTTCGAGGATGTGATGATGCACCTGAGTGCAGCATTTGAGAATAGCAATTATTGCACTTAATTCTATTTTTTAGTTTAAATACGACATAGCCACACATTTTATATAAAATCTGTTCTTCGTCATATGATAAAGATTCCTTCATATTTATTTCTGAAGATGCAAATGATGAAAAAGTACTTTCATTGTTCTTTATCTTGGAGTTTTTTGACATCAAATCTATTAAAGTTTGAGATCCATCATATTTATAGCTGGAGTTATTTATTGAAAATGCTGTGCGAGATATTGCTAATTGTTTTAATCGATTTTTAGCCTCTAATGCAGAGGGTTTTGGTCTTTGTATGCGAGCATTTGAAAACTCATTCTCTATACAATCTTGACTGAAACGTCCTAAACATAAGAAGTCTAATGAATCTATTTGAAGTAAATTCTCCTGAACTTCTAAAATAGACTCTAAACACATTATCATATGCGTCAAGGTAACTTTCCAGTCTCCTTCAATTTTTGAATGTCGAAAAATGTTAATAAATAAATTTATAATTTCTATTGCTTTATGATACCAGTCAATTTTATGAAAGCTTAATGCAAATAATCTGTCACGTGACGTCATAATTTTAAATAAATGTCTTAACATTGTAATAAACCAGGCAGTCGTTTCCATTATTGGGTCATCCAATTTCTTACTATAATAGAAGAGATCTCCTGCAGTCTGAGGACTGATTGTATTTGTAGCTGTTTCACCTTCATTTTATTAAAATGATTAGGTTTTATGTCCGTTTTTTTCAAACTTGGATTAAATTTTAAATCCATTTCAGATTGCGTATCTTCAAGCCATTCAACATATTCCATATTTACTGTATTTGAATGTAAATTATATGAGATACAAACCTCTTCTGGTAATATTATTTTTTTAATTTTCATTAACATTTCTTTTAAATTTTTAAATGTATGTATGAAATCTGGAATGGCGTATAATTTTCTATTAGAATTGAATGGATGAGTAATACTATATACCATTTTATTCTTTTTACAGCTAAATCCAAGCTCATTTAAAAGACCTCTATTACCCATATCACAAACCAAACAATTTACAGTAAGCCCGCATTTTTCACATTCCTCTAATATTTTTAATATAATATTTTTTAAACTTTTGTTATGAGTTTTGGAAGGTGTAAAGTGATAAGCTACAATTTGTTTCCATCTTTTGCATATTCCAGTAAGAAGAAAACACATTAACTTAGATGCTACTGTTTCAGGTAAATCTGGTAAAGTGGTATATCCTATATAAGCACTTTTGCTAGAATCATAATCAATTCTTTCTTGTATAGCCATTTCATCAAAAACCAGACAACAGAGTTTGTGTATTTCAGTTAAATGATTACTCATTTCATTTAATAAAACAAATATATCTGTCAATAGTCCAGGCTCAAAAGAAATATGCTCTATACTTCGTTGCAATGTCCTAACTGAAGGAAATGGAGCTACAGTTTCCCTTATATGATTGTAGCCTGTAGTGCCACAAGTAAAACGCAAACCCAATCCTTTTACAATAGTTTCGTTTGACCATTTTAAGCCTTTACTGTTCCCAGTCTTCAAAGCTTTCCATTGATCCTCCATCAAAACATTTTTTGAACGTTGAATACTCTCATTTAATATTTTAATTTCACTCTTTAATTTAATATTTTCTGCCAGTAATGTTTTAATTTGATTATCTGCATTCATATTTTCCTTATTACTGTTGTCACTTATATCTCCAACAAGGCCATTCAAAGTGTCATGTAACTTCATATTTTCATTATTTATATTGACTGATATTAAATTTCTCTTGAAATCGTTTGGTTGCATTTTAATGGTGTGTTGAGCAATAATTCTAGACTCAGATTGAGTTTGCGAGCTTAGTTTTGTTAATGATTTACAGGCTACTACACAATTGCTCTGATGATGATTTATTTTTATTCTTTTACGACAGAAACTGCCACCAGTTTGTAACACGCAGGAGCAGAAACGAGAAGGGATTGAGTCAGGCTTGACTCGTTTTCGACCACCTACAAATTCAATTTCTGAGGGCTGGAAGTGTACCTATGTGAGTAAAGCAGTTATAATAAATATATAATTATAATGTATACTTTAAAGATTGGACAGATATTTCTTATGAATTAACGAACCTCGCATAACTTTTGAGACAAGCTTGGTGACCAATTTTTACCTCTTCCTACTGCATCAATCCATTTTTGTTTTAGTATTTTATTTTTTGGATATCTCACCAATGCATATCCTTCATTACTGGTGTTTTTACAATATAAAGCGGTACAATTTGACGGCATGGTTAAACACAATTATATGTAATTAAATATAATAATAGTAGTGGTAGCTAGGGGGTTCCTGTGACACGGTGGTGAGGGGAGTGCGGGTGTGCGGGGGGAAGTGTCTTCTTAAGAGCTAGGGTTTATTGGGTGATGAGGAGGGTGCGGGTGTGCGGAGGAAATGCTTTGGCTATGGGGAGTGAGAGAGAGAGAGAGAGAGAGAGAGATCCCTCTCACCCTCTCTTTCTCTCTTAGAGTCTCTCACCCCTCTCCCATCAGCCTAGGGCCCGGATGGTTAATTATCCTACGGGTCCACTAGTTCTCTAAGGCTTACCCCTTCTCCCATGTCACTAGGGTCCGGATGGTTAGTTATCCTACGGGTCCACTAGTTCCCTAAGGGTTACCCCTCTCCCATCACCCTAGGGTCCGGATGGTTAGTTATCCTGACAGTTACCCAGAGAACTTTTTTTTGTATTTTAGTTGGTGGAGGAAAAAGTTTCTTTTTTCTCCGCTAGGTGGCGATCACGAAAATTACTGGGGCAGCTACACCGCTAGGGGTCCTAAGCATCTTACGGACTGCCATTTGTGATTTCTTAGTCCTGCCCTCGGAGGGTCTTTTCTCCCTCCACATACTTATCCTAGACCCTCCCACTATTTTCCTACTATGGACCCGCCATTTAACTTGATTTCACATTTAACCATTTTTCTTCCCTCTCAACCTACCTCTACACCGTTGAAGGGTCTTTTTCCCTCCACATACCCATTCTATTCCCTCCTACTATTTTCCTCCTTGGGTCCTTCTTTTAATTTCACATTGTACCTTTCTTGAACCTTGGATACAGATTCCTTTTTTCTTATACAAGCTGTCGATAAATATAAAGTGAAAAAATATGCAGTATCAAATGGTTATTAATTTAGCGTATAGACAGAATTCTCAAGTAATTCCTATAATTACAAGAATAATAGGTGAAATCATGTCAAATTTATTTCCTTTTTTCTTTTTTCTGTTTTTTTTGTTTTTTACAGATTAAATTAAGGGAAATAGGAGTAGAGGAAAAGAAAGAGTCTTTTAAATAAAATTTATCATATAATTAAAAACGAACATGAAACTTATATAAAAACTAATACAAATGAAACTTATATAAAAGCTAATACAAATTAAACTTATATAAAAAACTAATACAAATTAAACTAATATTTAGCCCATTCAGCTAATAACAGACTCTGAAACATACAAAAAAGTTATTAATATCAAGTAAATTGCGAACTTAATTTTTATTATTTACCTTCTATTTGTTTTCGCACCCACTTTGCGAAAACATCCACCTCCTGGTAGACACAGTGGATTGGTTTTCCTGATCTGCCACTGAATTTTAATTTGTGCAGTTCGCATGGGAGGTTGAAAGTTGTAAAATGTTGCCTTAAATTGTCATACTTGGGGCACTTGTAATATTCTAAATTAATGCATTCAATGCCCATTAAATTTAGAATATCACGTTCTATAGTGCCCCCTTTGTATGCAACTACTGGATACATATAGTCTCGTTGCACAATTCTTATGAAGTCATATATTTCACTTTGTATATACTTTTCAAAACCCATATTTCCATATTCTATGCCATGTACATTTTTATACACATAGTTAGCACTTTTTTGATCTTTAATACTTAAATTATGAAATGTGTTATTCACTTTAAACGAGGCGTAATATGTGTAATCAGTTTTTACATCTTTTATGGCTACTTCTTTATATACTATTTTCTTGTTCACCATAAATCCATCAATATCTATTATATGGGTGATACTGTTTAAACTGAACATTTTCTAACTTGAGCGAAAAAATAAAGTAGTATTCAATATTCTAAAGCTAGAACTGAACTGAAGACTACCCTACACGCTCCTCAAGATCTTTTAAATGCTGTAAGGGATGTGAAAAATTTGGTCTGTGGTGGGAGGTGACTAACCAGACACTTTTAGAAACACCATTGGTCCAAAGAGAGAATAGTTAAGGATAGTGGGAGAATTGAAATACTTGGTTTGAAGAGAACGGGAAAACTTTAGAGAAACAAAAAAAGAATATATTTAAAATAACGGCAAAGTGTAATAAATTTAGTATTAAAAACGCTAACATGATGATCCCAACGTTCGTCGATTTTCAAGGATTCCATTTAATGGATAAGACATTTATAGTTAAAGAATTTGCAGTTTTACAAGAACTAAAAGTGCATCATATTTTATTTTCACCCCCCTTTCCACATACTTGGTTAAGTGAAGAGGAGAGAAAGAAAACAGAGTAACTATATTTTATAAAAAACAACGAATTATTATTTTCAATGAATAAGGAATTTCTTTTTCAGTTCAATCTTTTTCAATCATCATGGCTTAAATTGGATGGATGGTTTTTCACCATATTATAAATATAAAGATATTATAAAAAAATATGTATATGAGGATACGGTTTTTGTAAAAGGGGTGGAAAAGTTAAATTGGTTAAAGAGTATTTGTGATTTAGAAATTAGTAATGTAGATGAATATGTGTGGGGAAATTATAATTTAGAAGATGGTTTATATAATTCACAACTTCCTATTTGCATGAATCATGAAGGTATATGCGCACTGAGAAATGTATATTATATGAAATATATGTATGAATCAAAAAACTAGAATATATGTATATTTTAAAATTGAATGCATTCTTTTTACTTCAACGCGAAACCTGATCCGTAAAGTATTTATGTTACTGAAGTGTCTTGGAGACTGATTATTTGAAGGGTTCTCCATCTAAGATTTTTCATTAGTTTCACGCTGATCATTTAAACGGAAAGAACTACGATGTCGCTTCTAAATAGAGTTTTAAATAGCCAGGATGAATATCGTGAGTGGGTACGTGATTGTCGCGATTACATTAAAAAATTGAGAGTTGCTAGCCGCAATGCACGTATAGGGGCAAGGCAGAAAATATTTACGGAAATTGCTCAGATACAGTGTCGATTAATCAGAGCAGCAAAAGAAAAAAGTTATTCTTCAAATCACGCTCTTAAGAATCCCGATTTAAGAACTCAGCATGATTATCGCGAGTGGGTTTGCAAGTGTCGTGATTATATTCGAGATTTGAGAGAATCCAACCGGAATGCAACTCCAGATGCTATACAGAAAAATCTTGCAGAAATAAAATGTATTCGAAAGTTACTTCTCCATGCGGCGAAAAATAAAAATTCAATTGGAGCGGGCATTAATGCGGAAAAGCTTATTTGGAAAGATCTTGATTCATCATTTAAAAGTCGAATGTGTAGTGGTATGATAGTAAACACTAATTATATCGAACCACATGAATTTCTATTGGCAGCATCAGAAATGCTGCAATCCTACATGAACAAAGTATTCAGTAAAGTAAGCGCTGTTAAGATAAATATGGTATTCAACGGACAATTTATTTGCAAGGAAATTAGTGATATCAAACATATTTCCACAAAAAATGTGATTTTATTCAAGACTGATACTTTTAGTGATTGGTATAAAACAAACGTCATAGATAAAATTTTAACAAAATTAGGTGAATTTCAAGAGCGTGATAGTGGGTGGGCTTTGGAAAAAATATTAAATTTAATTGTGAATATTAATCACTATAATCCACTACATGCGGGCTGTGGAATCGACCTTCCAAAATATATTAAGAACAAACATGCAGTGATAAACATACAGAGTGATGATAATACATGTTTTGCATGGGCTGTAACAGCTGCACTCTATCCGACTATTTCAACTAAAAACCCACAACGACAATCTTCATACCCCCATTTTAAATCTGTTTTCAACGTCAGAAGTATAACATTTCCAACCACATTAAGGCAGATACCTAAATTTGAAGAAGATAATGATGTGTCGATTAATGTTTTCACCATGGTGGATGAGCAGGAAGGGCAGGAGAATAAAATTATTGCACCTCTTCAACTCACAAAATGTGAGAAATCGAGACATGCGAATCTTCTTCTTCTCGAACATCAAGGTGCAGCACATTTTTTATGTATCACGAATCTTTCTCGCTTGCTAAAGAAACAACTGACTCGAAAAAAACAATCTCATTTTATTTGTAATCGGTATGTTATACTGTTTATATTTTAATATAATTTTATTTAATGTTTATATACTAATATGATTTTTCTCTTAGATGTTTACACTATTTCTTCAATGAGGATAAACTTCAATCTCATAAACGTGATTGCAGTCAGCTCAATATAAACGTCCGTATACTGCTACCTGAAGAGGACCGTTGGGTGTCCTTTAAAAATGACAAGAACAATGAGAGGACCCCATTCGTCGTATATGCAGACATTGAATGTTTATTAGAGAAAGTGAATGAAACGAGCGGTAATAGTAGTATTTATCAAAAACATTTACCCTTTAGTGTAGGATATTATTTTAAAAGTGTTCGTGATTCATCGCTCTCAACCTATAAATCATATCGTGGACTCGAGTGTATAGAATGGTTTGTGCGAGAACTCGATAAAATTGCTAGCATAGCGAGCGAAAAACTAAAGACTGTAGTGCCTATGAGAACGCTAAGTATTAGCGAAAATTTTCGTCATAACAATGATCCCGACTGTCATATATGTAAAAAGCCATTTCTTCCAAATCAAATACGTGTTCGCGATCATGATCATTTAACAGGTAAATATAGAGGACCCTCTCACAACAATTGTAATTTAAACTATAAAGATTCGCACGTTATTCCAGTAATTTTTCATAATTTATCTAATTACGATGCACATTTCATCTTCAATGCGATCGCTAACATGTATGAGGGTTCAGTATACCTGCTACCTGTACATAAGGAAAAGTATATTTCATTTACAAAATACATACGGAAATATAATATTCAGCTCAGATTTATTGATTCATTTAAATTTCTTGCATCAAGTTTAGACAAATTGAGCTCATACTTGGAGAGATCTCAATTGCAAAACTTAGAGTCAGAATTTTCGAATTTAAATACGGAACAATTTAATCTACTAACAAGAAAAGGTATTTTTCCTTATGATTACGTAGATAATCTGAATCGTCTGGAAGAAAATGCTTTACCGCCTCGCAAGTTATTCTATAACAAATTAACTGACAGTGATATTAGTGAAGAGGCATATAATCATGCTAAGGAGGTATGGATCAATTTTCAAATACAAACACTTGGGGAGTACAGCGATCTCTATTTAAAAACTGACGTATTATTACTGACAGACGTTTTTGAAAATTTTCGCGATAGCTGCATGAAAAATTATAATTTGGATCCTGCACATTATTTTACACTCCCAGGCTTCACTTGGGATGCAATGCTTAAATATACTAGAATAAAATTGGAACTTTTCACTGATGTTGAAATATTGCTTTTCGTAGAACGCGGAATACGTGGTGGTTTGAGTCAGTGCTCTCACCGCTATGAAAAAGCAAACAATCGGTATATGAATGATTATGACTCAACAAAACCAAGCAAATATTTAATGTACTATGATGTAAATAATCTATACGGATGGGCAATGTGTCAAGCTCTACCTACTCATGGATTTCGCTGGATTGAAGATACTAACAACTTTGATATCTCTAGAATACCTATAGATTCATCTGAGGGTTTTATTTTAGAGGTAGACTTGGAGTATCCAAGCGTACTTCATGATAATCACTCTGACTTGCCATTTTGTCCGGTACGTGAGGCTCCGCCCGGAGCACGACAGAAGAAGCTACTTGCAACTGTCGAAAATAAGGAGCGTTATGTTATACATTATCGGGCTTTACAACAATGTATTCGTCATGGAATGGTACTGAAACGTATCCATCGCGGATTAAGATTCCAGCAATCTGCCTGGCTAAACAAATATATAGACTTAAACACACGTTTGCGAGCTGCATCTAAAAATGAGTTTGAGAAAAATCTTTTCAAACTAATGAACAATGCAGTGTTCGGTAAGACGATGGAAAATGTAAGAAATAGAGTTGATGTGAGGCTAGTTAGTAAGTGGAAAGGAAGATATGGAGCAGAAGCATTGATATCCCAACCAAATTTTCACAGTAGCGCCATATTCAACGAAAATTTGGTTGCGATAGAATTACAAAAATTAACGGCGAAATTTGATAAACCTATATATGTAGGTATGAGTATTCTAGATATTTCAAAAACATGTTTATACGAATTCCATTATGAATATATGCTTCCAACGTTTGGTAGTAAATGTAGAGCATTGTATACCGATACAGATAGTTTGATATACAGTATCGAATGCGATGACATTTACACGATCATGAGAGAAAATCTTTCAAGATTCGATACTAGTGATTATTCGCCTAATAACCAGTATAATTTACCTCTAGTAAATAAAATAGTGCCTGGTTTGATGAAAGATGAGAATAACGGGAGAATTATGACTGAGTTTATTGGGCTGAGATCGAAAATGTATACATTTAAAATACAAGATAAAATTTTTAAAAAAGCTAAGGGCGTTAAGAATTGCGTTATCGCTAGAAAAATAACGTTTGAAGATTATAGAGACTGCTTACAAAATTTTACTGTTCATATCCATAATCAAAATTTAATTCGTTCAAAATTGCATAATGTTTATTCAATTGTACAGCAAAAAATTTCTCTCAGTCCACATGATGATAAGCGCTATATTGTACAAGGTACTGTATCAACTCTACCATGGGGTCATTATAGGATAAATGAAATAGAATTAAGTGAAGTAGATTTAAATGAAGATTAAATAATTGCTTCTTTATTAATAAATTGTATGTTACAAAATATTGTTTTTATTTATCCATGAATTATGTGTATTATTGAATCCTAACCACTTTACAAAGACTTTGTCCCCCTTCTTACGTAATACCTTCTCAACTAGATATACATTAGGATTAGCAGTTTTTAAAAGTTCATGTTCGTAGAATCCACCATATATATCTGTACCACTAGAATCCCTTAGTAAATATGTAACAGGATTTGTTTTCTGCACTTTTATAATTTCAAATATTTCAGTTGTCCAATTTGGTGTGTAGCCTTTTGCAAATACATTCTTATATTTACTGATTCGTACAAAATCACCGACTTTGAACTTGGCACGACCAACGATCTTTATATTACTGAATACTGTTGCTAAGAGCTTATTAGCATGTTCAGGTTTCACATCGGCTGGACGCATTCCTATAGTACGATGTTTTCTTGAATTGTATTTGTCAACCAGTTGTTGTAGCATAGCTCTCCACTTGTAATTTCCATTCAACGTAAATCCTTTCCACATTTCTGTCTTCAACGTTCGATTCCAACGCTCGACTATGGTTGCTTTCAATACACTGTATGTTGAGTAATGATTTATTCCATGCTTTTTCATAAGCGATTGGAAATCACTATTATAAAATTCCTTGCCATCGTCGGTCTGTAGATTTTTCGGACATCTCCCACTCTTCAGGATTTTCAGCAATGCAGCTATCACTTCCTTGCCTGACTTGGTTTTCATGGCTATTGCCCAGCCATATTTCGACAATGCATCAATAACTGTGAGACTGTAGTGGTAGCCTGCGTCTGCATAGTTTCTCATGTCTACCAGGTCTGCTTGCCAGAGGTCATCGAAGCCTCGTATTACTACCCGTCTACGTAAAAAGTTCCGTCTGGCAGGCACATGCAACTCTTCTACCAATTGCTTCTTCTCCTCACTACTCATAATTATTCCACTACGTGTTATGTTTACAGCAGGTCATCAAGCACTGGCGGTAGTATAAGTTTCCTCAAGGCATAATTTATATCGTCTTCTCTATTCTTCTCATTTGCAAAATCTTTTTTTGCCAGCTGATTAGAGAAATATTCTACAACAATTTTCAATCCAACAATCATATCATTTCGTAATTCCTTGTCTTTTCGATCCAATTTATAATCATTATGATCGACTTTATCAACCAATTTATCGATTCTTATACCAATTTCATCAATTTCATCGATTTTTTTCATTAGAGTTGTAAATTTTTCCTCAAGAATGTTACATTTTAGGTAATAGTGAGTTAGCTTCTCACTGTATTCAAACAATTCTCTCATTAAGCTATCACGTACAGTCATCGAATTACGTAACAGAGCAGCCATATTCACCGCACTTGTCTCATCCGTAACATCACATTCTAAGTTTGAAATTATTTTCTTCTTGGCATTAAATGCATTCTTTTGTTTATCAAACTTTAACGTATCATTCTCAATTTTGTGGAAATAATTTCTCACTTTACCGGTATTGAAACCAGCTCCAAATTTATTTATTGTCATAGTGAAGTAGTACGTGGAACTGAGAAAATCTTGAAACTGCAATCTCTTTTATATAGAATAACGCTTTCTTCTCTTATTTAGATCCTGCCAATTTGTAACTATTATGATCGATTTTTTCATTCAATTTTTCGATTCTTTCATCAATTTCGTCGATACGTTTTTTCAACAGATTTGTCATTTTTTCCTCAAGAATTTCACATTTTAATGCATATTCATTCAGCTTCACACTATATTCATTCATTTCTTTTGTAAAGCTATCACGCAGTGGTGTCAAATTACTCATCAGAACACTGATATTCACCGCACTTGTCTCATCAGTAACATCAGATCCCAAGTTTGAAATTATTTTCTTCTTGGCATTAAATGCATTCTTATATTTATCAAACTTTAACGTATCATCATCAATTTTGTGAAAATAATTTCTCACTTTACCAGTATTGAAACCAGCTCCAAATTTATTTATCGTTATAGTGAAGTAGTACGTTGAACTGAGAAAATCTTGAAACTGCAATCTCTTTTATAAGATGATACCTTCTTCATGGAGCTCCTCAATTATTGACTGTATCTCATTATGGTGATTCGTATGACCAGCAGCAGATGATGCAATTAATAGTTTTAATCGCTCGACCAGTTCGTTTGGATCGTTCCAATGTACATAGCTCACGGGATTATTATTAACACGCATATATCCCTTGCCTTGTACAAGTTTTGTCTTCGGTGGAAATAATTCATTAATTATTTTCTTCCATTTATGTCCCTTATTCCCACGAAGCTTTCCTGTACTAATGTTATCTGCTCTGTGCACATTAGTTTGAGAAAGAATACTTTTATATGTGTCTAAATCATCTTTAGTATAATCTTCAGGTTCTTTCATGAAGATCAATTCAAATAGACCTTTCGTGCCAGGATAATACTCCTTATCGATAATAATAAAATTACTGTAATCATCAACATTAAAAGCACATTTCGCAAGCCACATTTTATTCGTCACTTTATCTAACTTAACTCCAAAATTACTGTCAATTTTATCCTTAGCATTATTCGTCAACAATTCTATATATTTGGATGCAATTGAACCAGACTTTATCGTACTTCGATTAGCATCTTTTACATCCTCGATGGATGTATGCACAGGTAATTCTATTTGTCTCGCTAAATCTTGCGTGCCATATTCATTATTCTTCTTCACCTTCTCCTCCTCCTCCTCCCCCTCACCCTCCTCCTCCTCCTCCTCTTAATCATCTTCCAGAGAAAGGTACTGTGTTTCGTGCGACTGTGGATATTCCTGCTCATCATCCGATGAATGACCTTGAACGTTAATTCTGGAGCTGCGTATGAAATCTTTCCGCTGTGGAGTCGATGTGAGATAAGACTTTCTTCGTTTCATCGGAATTATGAAAGATTCCTCGTGTGAGAGAGATCTCTTTATAGGTTCCATTTTCATCTCATGTTTCGGTGCAACGAAAATTGCTTGATTATTTTCGGTGAGCTTCTTTAATGGTTCAACTATTGGTTTAAAAGTTTCATTTAAACTGTCTTCCATCATTACTCTGTCTGATTTGAGTGCGCGATATTTTTGACGAATTACTTCACTTGCCTCAGCAATCTTCTTTAGAAGCTTTTTCTCCTTCATTTTGTAAAGCTATTCTCTATTCAATATATAGACTTGTTCAACGTTCAAGGTTAAACTAACATTTTTGACCATTAACATCACTCTTTAATCACAGCATATTTATTGAAACCCTTTCGATATCGTCCATTTTGCATTGCACTGTCTTTATCAATTACTAAAAATCCATAATCACGCTTCCAACAATTTGAACACAATTCATAAAATTTTTCAAACGCCATATCTGTATTTACATGTTCGTTATATATATGTTTTAGGTTAGTTCCATCTTGTTTAAAAATAATTAAAAAATTTGCATTATCACGTATTAGATGTTTTGGTATCCTTGCATAAGTCTGACAAAGATAAAAGCAATCAATCTTAGAATGTCTACCCATGGAGAAGTAGTCTCTTATATTGTCTTGCTTATCGGTTGCAACATCATCAAATATGAAAATTGAATTTGGTAGTGCTTCAGCTACTTTTATAACCTCACTATTATTAGAAAATTGGAAATAACTAATTTCTTCATTGTCCGATAATAGTCGCTCCAAGTATCGATATTTTGGTTGCTGCAACGATTTTGAATAAACGTATAGGTTTTCAAATCTCACACCCTGAGGGCTTTCTATAAGGCTCAGCAATACATTTGTTTTTCCACAATTTGAAGGGCCACAAACTATACAGCGTATGGTTGATGGGAGTAGAGGTCCGTGACGTCTCATGCATTTATCGGTTGTTCGGTAATCTATATTAGAAACACGAATACCGAGCGGCTGCTTTACGAAGTCCATGACTGAAAACTCTGTGGTCATACAACCTATTTATAGGAATGAAATGAATTGTTTGATCAGTTCTCATCATGCCGTTATTAGTGTTAGATGTGTCAAGTTTGGAGGTATTAACCGCTGAGCAGTTTGAATACATACCGAAAATTTTACTTTTAAAGTACTTTCCGCGTAGTATTCAAGAGGTTTGGAATAAATTGCCTGAACATATTCGTGCAGATCCTGAAGTACAACAATATCGCTGGTGTTTTAAACATCATAATCTACCTAATACAGATCACATTGATGGACCGCTCCCTTCAATAAAAGATTGCTGGGCTTGTCAGCAAACTCTGTGTGAGAAACAGAAAGAAAGTTCCACATGGTAAGCTACGGTTGTGGAACTTTTTTCAATAAAATACTGAATAAATTACCGTTCGAAGTACACATACTTGGCTACAATTATTGCGGACTAGGTACTCGACTTCGAGAACGGTTAGCACGTGGTGATCCTGGTATAAATCCTCTAGACGAAGCCTGTCGTGAACACGATATCGCATATTCAATATATAAGGATCTGCCACCACGTCACCAGGCTGATAAAGTTCTTGCACAGCGTGCACGAAAACGTATCACTGCTAGTGACTCATCTTTACGTGAACGAGCAGCTGCAGCAGCAGTCTGGGCATCCATGAATGTAAAACGAAAACTTGGCTTAGGCCTACAAGTGCATGGAAGAAGCATGAAGAAAAGAAAAATTCGTGTACCGAAGAAACGAGGAGGTTTATTGAGGAAAAAGCAATTTACTCAACAAAAAAAACGGGGGGGGTTTATTACCTCTGCTCCCACTGTTGAGTGCAGTGGGCGCATTAGCTGGGGGCGCAGCAGGTATAACAAAAGCTGTAAACGATGCGAAAGCATCCAAGAGACAATTGGAAGAGATACAGCGTCACAATCGTGTAATAGAAGGCAGGCGTGGACATGGTTTATACCTAACCCCTTACGGACGAAGGGGAGAGGGTTTGAAAAGGAGGAAAAAAACCTCGCAAAAAAAAAATAAGCAACCTCCCGAAATCTGGAGCTACTAGTAATATTCAATTATTACATGCATGTCAGGATATACCACATTTTCGAGGAGTTTTTATGCGCACATCTCTACCGCAAACCGTACTATGCAATGAGTGTGCAATCGTGAATCTTGATGAAGATAAAGGTTCTGGTACACATTGGGTTGCCTACGTTAAACGTAATAATTACGTAAAGTATTTCGACTCCTTTGGAAATTTGAAACCTCCAATTGAACTTTTAGATTATTTTGGTCCTTCTGCTATAATCTACTACAACCACGATCAATATCAATCGTATGATACAAGCATATGCGGTCAGTTGTGTGTCAAGTTTCTACGTGAACAATGTCTTTAACGGTTACGCTGTCTGACCGCGAGTCCATATTAGAGGCAGATTTTTTCCCACCGATCAATCTTCGGGAGGAGCAATATGAACTTGGTCTCGTAGACTTTCAGAGCTTCAATTCAATCGCTAATGTTGATGAGTCGAACAATAAGTTTTACTACGATACTGAAGATCTGACTATACCTACAGGTTGTTATGAATTGAGTGCTATAAATGATCTTTTGCGTACATTGATGCATGAGGCGGATAATGAAGATGTCATTATTCTACGTGCTAATAATAATACGTTGAAAAGTGAAATAAAGTGTAAATATCTGATCGATTTTACAAAACCTATTAATATAGGCTCTTTATTGGGTTTTTCGTCAGATCGAATTATTCAGCCGAACACTCTAGCCGAATCAGACCAGCCCGTAAACATTATAAGGGTGAATATTTTACGAATTGAATGTAATATTACTGCTGGTGCATATACAAACGGCAAACCTCAACATGTTATACATGAATTTTTTCCAAGCGTGGCACCAGGCTATAAAATCTCGGAAACACCGAAAAACGTCATTTACTTGCCAGTCATTGTGAAAGTAATTGACCGTCTTACTTTGCGCATTCTCGATCAGGAAAACCGTCTAGTAAATTTCGGTGGGGAAGAAATTACAATTCGATTACACATTAGAAAATGCTAATTTACAAGAATACTTATAAATCACCGATACCAGATGAGCCTATCATCAGTCCAACAGTTGCTGCAGGAGCAGATACATTGGGTGGGGATTACGTTAGAAGACCGCTAACAAGAAAAAATATAACCTTTCTTCAATCACTGGGTTTCAAGGTCAGAAATAAAAATGGACCTGTTGGACGTAACCGCACAACCTGTGTACGACAATCGCATTACTAAAATGGAAATACATGCTTACAATCCGTATGCAAATGCATCATTGGGAAATAGTGACGAAATTCGAATTCCAATACAACAGCAAGATTTAATTCTTCTACCATGTGAGAGTTACCTATACATAGAGGGAAAATTAATCGAGGGCACTCGTGCTCAGGGTGCAACAGTTCAAGATACAGTGGGACTTGACTGCAATTCCATGGCATTCTTGTTCGATGAAATTCGCTATGAATTGAATGGTATTGAGATTGACCGCAGTAAGAATGTGGGTATTACTAGTTCCATGAAGAATCTCATTTCTCTGACTGGGGAGGAGAGTACGAGTCTACACCATTCAGGATGGTTTCTATCAGATTATAAGCCTACGAAATATTTTAATTTTTGCGTACCACTGAAAATGCTGTTGGGTTTTTGTGAAGACTATAGAAGAGTCATAATAAATGCACGTCATGAGCTCGTTCTCATTCGAGCGCGTAATGATACGAATTCGATATATTCTTCAACGAAAATCACCGACTCCAAAATTGATATTCAAAAAGTGCAATGGAGAATTCCTCATATATCATTGAATGAATACACAAAACTTCAATTTCTACGTATTATCGACCAAAACAAAAGCCTCACCATGGCTTTTCGATCCTGGGAACTCTACGAATACCCGCTTCTACCAGAAACACAGAGGCATACGTGGGCTGTAAAAGCTGCAACACAATTGGAGAAGCCTCGATACGTTATTCTAGCATTTAGAACAAATAAGAAGAATACGCAGCATATGAAGGTGCTTGACTTCGATGATAGTTTTGTTCGTGATATTAAAGTCTATCTTAATTCTGAATTTTATCCGTATGATCGACTTGATACTGATACTGAAAAATCACGATTTTCTGTACTATATGATATGTATGTTAAATTTATCCAATCCTATTATGCTGGAGAAAAACCGTCGAAACCAATGCTTGATTACAACAATTTCTTAGAATATGGCCCTCTCTTTGTCATTGATTGTTCGCATCAAAACGAATCTATTAAATCTGGCACAGTTGACGTTAAAATAGAGATCGATTGTTCTAAAAATATTGCAAGTAATACTACTGCGTATTGTTTAATTATACATGATAAAATTGTTGAATATAACCCGCTTACAAGTATTGTTAGAAATGTAAGTTAATCGTTAATAGTTAGAAATGTAAGTTAATCGCTAATAGTTAGAAATGTATGTTAATCGCTAATAGACTATAGTTAAGCTTATCATTATAATGAAGGAAAAAAATAATAAATAAGATATAATAATCATTTATTTGTGTTTAAATTATTCCTTACAAATGTTTTCTAAATTAATCTTTTGAAATTTGACTAACAATTGCAAATGTCATATTATTGTAATTTCCACCATGATACGTGAATGTTAATATTTGATTTGAAGCTGCATCTTGAAAATTCTTGAATTGTTCTGGTTTTTCCAGTAATGCCATCATCCTCGCAGGCAAGAAGAACCATTTCTTCGTAAGCAGCTTTGCTATTATTCTCTCCCCATATTTGGTTTTAATTTTCGATAATTCAGTTATTCGGTATGACCCCCCAATCTCCAAAGTATTCAGTTTTATAAAAGTTTTTGGTTCTACAGTTGCGAGTTCATTAATCTTAGTTAAATCCATTTCTATAATAATAAAATAATATTAAGAATAGAGAATAACGTAAAAAAGAAAAAATAATTCTTACCTTCTAAAGATTATCTACGACAATTACGTGACAATAAAAAAATATTCTATCTGCAACGTGAAACTGGTACTTTGCACTGCTTGAAGCTTCAATACTGCTATTACACCACAATAAAATATTATGACTGCAGCGTTACAGACTTGAACTTTCGACTGCTTCACGCTTCTAATCGAGACTGAATGAAATTTCCTAATTGCTAGCGTGGGTGACTTTGAATAATATCCTAGGAGGGAATAAGATATACACACTTGGAAATTGAGAGTAGGGGAAGTGTTGCAGGCAAACGAAACTTGGGTGGCTTTGAATAATATCGTAGGAAGGGATAAGATATACACGCTTATTGGAAATTGAGAGTGGAGGGACTGTTGCAGGCGAACGACATTTTTGATGGGTTACTCACTCATGATTGTAGATTTCAAAGAGAATTCATTATTTTAAACCTGTTGATACATGTATTCTTTAGATCAAGTAGTTGTTAATTAAAATAAATAAATCCATTTAATTATATACACGTTCCTTATATAAAGTGACATCAGTCTAGAATATAAACTTTTCATTGTTTAAAAGCAAGTCGTGAGATACACGTTCTTCAGATCAAATAACCGTCATCTAAAACAAATATATTTAATTCAAACGTGTCATAACACGTACTAGATGGTGCAGATAGTCACGTTCCTCAGATAAAGTAATGACAGTTTAAAATATAAACTTTTCATTATTTAGAAACGAGTCGTGAAATATACGTCCATTATTACTTGGGTTGGGAATACTAGCATCTTAAGGACATATCCTGAGTGCAGCTTAAAATTTACGAGCGCATCAATGGCTTTTCGACAATCTTACGTCACACTGTGACTCTGTTTAGCACGTGGGATCATTTGTCTGCTCTGCTTGTGAGAAAAGTCTTGAGAAAAAAATAGCTAGAGGCTGAATGATTTGTCTGGTCTGCTTGAGGGAGGAAAAGTCACGAAAAAATAGCTAGAGGCTGGTTTAGAGGGTAAAATATGGTCAGAAAGTATCGAGCGCATCAATGGCTTCTTGACAATCTTACTTCACAACTGTGACTCTGTTTAGCACGTGGGCTCATTTATCTGACCTGTTTGTGAGAAAAGTCTCGAAAAAAAATAGCTAGAGACTGGTTGAGAGGGTAAAATATGGGCAGAAGGTATCGGGTCAGTTTTAGAGAGCCCTGGGAAAGCTCATAGGAGGAACATTGGGTGGTCCCTAGAATTTCACTCCCCATTGTTTCGCAAAAGGAAAAATAATGTCTGTTAACTATGTGACATGTAGAGCATGCTTACAGGAAGATGTAATGAATAATCTATTCATTTATAATATGCTTACAGTAATTTTTATTCAATATTCAAAAGATTTAACATATAATACTTTTATTCAATATATATATATATATATATATATATATATATAACTAAAAAGAGTTTTAACATATAATATTTTAAAATATCAAGCTATTCTTCTGCCCTTGCTACCTCCATCGTTGTCTCCTCCTCATCCTCCTCCTCCTCCTGCTCCTCCTCCTCCTCCTGCTCCTCCTCCTCTTCCTGCGGAATTATCCCTGCCTCTATCTCAATCATTCTGATAACTCTCATCAACAGTTGTATACAGCGTGTTACTGTAAAAAATCATCAGATTTTAGAAAAATGTATGATGCAATCTCATTCATAATAACTTACTATTTTCATACTCCATTCCATGCGTCTCGATTGTTTCTTCATTTACCGCTTGTGATAAATTTTGCATAATTTCATCTATTATTCTTGTTATTATATGAATTACTGGAGAATTCTGTCTATACGCTAAATTAATAATCACTTGATACTGCATATTTTTTCACTTTATATTTATCGACAGCTTGTATAAGAAAAAAGGAATCTGTACCCAAGGTTCAAGAAAGGTATAATGTGAAATTAAAAGAAGGACCCAAGGAGGAAAATAGTAGGAGGGAATAGAATGGGTATGTGGAGGGAAAAAGACCCTTCAACGGTGTAGAGGTAGGTTGAGAGGGAAGAAAAATGGTTAAATGTGAAATCAAGTTAAATGGCGGGTCCATAGTAGGAAAATAGTGGGAGGGTCTAGGATAAGTATGTGGAGGGAGAAAAGACCCGCCGAGGGCAGGACTAAGAAATCAAAAATGGCAGTCCGTAAGATGCTTAGGACCCCTAGCGGTGTAGCTGCCCCAGTAATTTTCGTGATCGCCACCTAGTGGAGAAAAAAGAAACTTTTTCCTCCACCAACTAAAATACAAAAAAAAGTTCTCTGGGTAACTGTCAGGATAACTAACCATCCGGACCCTAGGGTGATGGGAGAGGGGTAACCCTTAGGGAACTAGTGGACCCGTAGGATAACTAACCATCCGGACCCTAGTGACATGGGAGAGGGGGTAAGCCTTAGAGAACTAGTGGACCCGTAGGATAATTAACCATCCGGGCCCTAGGCTGATGGGAGAGGGGTGAGAGACTCTAAGAGAGAAAGAGAGGGTGAGAGGGATCTCTCTCTCTCTCTCTCTCTCTCACTCCCCATAGCCAAAGCATTTCCTCCGCACACCCGCACCCTCCTCATCACCCAATAAACCCTAGCTCTTAAGAAGACACTTCCCCCCGCACACCCGCACCCCCCTCACCACCATGTCACAGGAACCCAAGACACTTCCCCCCGCACACCCGCACTCCCCTCACCACCGTGTCACAGGAACCCCCTAGCTACCACTACTAATAATCATTACTCGAAGAAAGAAATTAATCTGTTTAAGATATTTAAAAATATTAATTGAATTATACTATAATATGGAACACTTGCAAAAAGGATAATAACTAACTAAATGATATGACATGTATAAGTACCTGCATTAAGTTATTGATTCATAAACATATAAATAATTATTGACATGTCAGAGGCAATATTCTATTAACCATACTAGCTTGGATGAAATTTGGAGTGTATCTGAGCCAAACAAAATTTAAGTTTAGCAAGGTCTTAGCTAAAATCAATTTTTTCACCTTAACCTTCAATACAATGCTAAGCTCTGCCTTCGTCTTCAGTAATTAATAAGCTAAAATTCGAGTTTGGTTTGGTTTATAAATTCCAGCCTCACTTTTATAATCACTCAACCTTTAATTCATTCTCTTCCTAAGTTTGGCAGTGGCGTAGAACCTTGAAATTTGTGGAAATTATGCCAGCCAATCACAAGAAGCTGGTTACGTGATGACTTGTCGCCTCTCTCCCCTGGAGGCTCTCTAATTTCAATAATTTAGACATAATGTTATAACAGTGAATGTGTAAGCGATTGGTGTATAGGGTTTTTCTCCAACTCCGGCATATAGGAGATTCGTGTTATTTGACTATAGCACTGAACCTGAATGAATCCGAGAACGGTGATTGGTCAGTTTCGTGTATTGCCAACCGAAAACCAGTTATTACCAATTTTATAATTCCAAATACAGGGTCCAGCCGCCATTATCGGTGTGTAGAAATGTTTCTATGCGTTTCGTAAATAGAAAGAGGAGAGAATGAGAGAAGTGTCAAAAGTTTGGAGTGAGGTTAACTAAATAATAATAATGAGAAGTTGATGAAAGTGTAAAGGTAAACCGAAATAATGGAGAATTAATTGTACGTAGTTAAATAACGAATATAGTATATTGAATATTTAAATTGTTAAGAACTAAATTTAATTAAATAATGCATTAAAAATTATAGGTATACTTAAAATGTAGGAAAAGTGGGAGATTGGTAAAGGTTTCAAAAGGTAAAAATTAATAAGAAATGATATTAAAAATTATTAATTAAAGTTTTAATCTCTTGTTTTTGTACAAAAATAACCATTTCCTTTGCAGATCATCAAGTCTATAAAGATATTAAAATATGCATAGCTTGAAAAATGTTTTTACTCGCCAAAAATTCCAGACAGCTGTGTATGGTAAATCAGTGTGCTCGTTTATTGGATATAATTGCAACCAGACGAACAAAGAAAGATTATGAAAAACAATGTAAACGACATGTTAATATCAAGGCACAGATTTAGATAAATTAAGTTTAATTTGTTGCATCTTTTTGTTGTTGTGTTTCATTCGGATAGAAATGAAGCAAATTTCTCTAAACTTTCTACTGTTTGCGGAAAGCATGGATCAAACAAATATTCAGATAAGTAACTCATTAGCATTAAGTAGATCTGAAATCCAATCAAGTATGATTCTTTGTGGTTTAATTTTATTACAGGTACTTTCAATATTGATAGGGATTGTTGGGAGAGTTGACTTCAATATACAAATATGATAAGGGTATGCGTGTCATAAAAATTTTCTGGTGGAACATCAAATATACTTCGTTCAAAAGCTCCCTTAGGATTTAGAGGAAAATTTTGTCATTTCTAAACATAATATTGATGATTATAGCAGGGTAAAACATTTCAGATTCTGTATCTCTAATAATGAAAATTATAAAAATTGATTAACAATAATGGTTTCTTTCTAAACAGATAAAATTGAAGTTAGAAGATTGGCTGTAGTGATTTATTTTAATTCTATTACGCTCTGGATTGATGAATTGAAGTGAAGACCATCCGAAAAATTGAAAATTATAAAATCTATGACAATAGATAGCAAAGTATTGATTTTGTAATTGTTTATGCTTTAATTGGCTGCAAAGATCTGCGTTAAATCTGATAATAATACTGTGATAAAAGATGCTTTCCTTTTACGATTGAAATGAATTACATTAGCTCATTTGTATAAATTTTTAGTTACACATTCAACCGAGTCATTCAACTTAAATTTAACTAAGGTTTTTTATTAAAAGGAAAGCAGCAAAAATGTCTAACCCTTTAATAGATATTAAATTACAAGATACTTCTGAATGACATTGTATACTATAGCTTTTCTTCATTCAGCTTGAAGAGATCGAAATCTATGTTTTTGAAATACTGAATATTTATGTTTTAAATTAATATCAATGTGATTTAGCTATGTACTGTTGTGTGTGTATGTATAATAAAAATAAGCATCATAAAACTGTTAATGGAAAAAGTTTAGGTTTTGAATATTTGAAAATATAATAAGTGTTAATATGAAAATTTGCATGGTGTATCAAATATCGTGCTCATTTTGTTACTTAGGAATCTATATTTGCTGCCATTATCAATTTTTAAAAAAAATTTACGAAAAATATTTTAAATATTAAATTTATTTATATACACCATTAAATATCATTTTATAAACGTTTAATGATTTACAAATATTGTTCAAATACTCCCCCAGCAACTGCAAAGCAATATTCCAATCGTTTTCGAAAACCTTACAATATGTTTTGCAGTTGCTGTGGAGTTATTCTCTGGCATGCGGTGATTATGTCGTCCATTAAGTGATCAACGCTTTCTATTGCAATATTATCATAAATTATGAGCATATTCCGTACCAAACTTACTGGCTAATATTTTGTTTTCGAAAGTTGGCAATAACTATAACTATAAACTAAGCCGAAAAGTGTTCCGAACTTAACGTCAGCTACAAACTGTCAAAAGTATCATAAACATTTTTTATTTTGCTACATACATTAACTTAAATTATTTTAACAATTAAAAATGGAACAAGTGCTTGATATCTTATTTACTAGTTCCTCCAACAGTGATAGTAGTGATGATGAGGATATGGAATTTTATCTAACAATTAGAAATCCTATTGTAATGAGAAGGCCAAGGGTAACAAATTTCATTGAAAATGTAATTTATGCTTATAATGATGAAGAATTCAAAAGACATTTTCGGTAAGTAATAACAAACGATTGTTTATTTTAACACAGCCATTACATATCATGTTTTGTAGAATGGGTCGTGGTACTTTTTATTTTTTATTAAACGTCATAAAACCACATCTAAGAAACATAGAAAATGATGGGCCTGTTATACCACCAGAAAAACAACTATACATTGCTTTATATGTATTAGGAACTCCTGACTCATATAGATGAGTATTAATTATATTTACTTACTTAAACTTTGTATAATTATTTTATTAAAATTTGCATAAAAACAAAAACTTATTTGAAATTTATTTTTATTTACATCTGTAGTTACAAAATTCAATGTCGGTAATGCAACAGCTTGGCGAGCTGTGAAAAGGGTAGTGAAAGCTTTATATATTATACGTAATACTTTTATTCGCTGGCCTACAAGAGAAGAAAGAGAAGCCACTGCTAATAATATAAAGGAAAAATATAAATTTCCAAGAGTACTCGGTATTGTGGATGGGACACATATACGGATTTGTACTCCTAAAGAAAATTCAGTGGCGTATGTTAATAGAAAAGGATATCCTTCTATACAGCCACAAGTATAAACCACAAAAAGTATTAAATTTATATTTTACTAACTTAATTTAATAATTTTTAGGTCATTTGCAATGAAAAGCGAGAATTCATTCATTGCTATGCAGGTATGCCAGGTTCTGTCCATGACATGCGAGTTTTTAAATATTCTGGAGTTCAGCAAAAGTGCTCTGAAGATTTTTTTGGTAATAAGCATCTCTTAGGTGATTCAGCTTATGCACTTCAGAAATATGTTATGATACCATACAAAGATAACGGGCACTTATCATTTGAAGAAAAAAATTACAATCACATTCTATCAAGTAGTAGAATCATTATTGAAAGGGCTATTGGACTTCTGAAAGGCAGATGGAGATTTATTCTAGATAAATTGCCCATGAGAAGAACAGATTTAATTCCTTATTACATTATTGCATGCACTGTGCTTCACAACATATGTCTGCTGAGAGGGGATGAAGAGATTGAGTATCCAATTATTCTAGATGAGACTGAAGATGCTGGGCCTTTAGAAATTACACCTGAACAGCATCAAGGTGGAATAATTAAAAGAGATGAAATAAAAATATACTTAACCACTTTAAGATCTAATTAAATTTTATTTATATATTTAAAGAAACAAGTGTATTCAATAATATTTGCATATTTCTTGAATAAAATATAAAATATTAAGCTCAACAAATTAATATAAAGTTTTAAGCACTTTAAAACACGCTACTTATATTTTCTAGTTCACAGGCTTATTATCACAGTATTGAAAACAGTTTGATTTATCTTTATCAATCGATAATGATACCATTCTACAACTTATTTTTAATTTCTTGTAATATTTTAAGCTTTTCTTCTTTGTAATGTTTATCATATTCTAATTTCTGTTTTTTAAGTTCTATCATATCCCTAAAAAAATCTGTTTTATTAAACGTAAAACGTTTTGAACCTGGAAAAAATTATTCCAACTTTTACATGCACAAAAAAACTGTAAAACTGTGCAAATAGTAATATAAGAAAAATGACTTACCTAAACTTGGTATATGATTTTCCTTAATATGTTGGCCAAGAGGTATGCTTGATCCTGCAGTTGAAATTGGCTTTACCCATGGCATTTTACCAAATATTTCATGCAAAGTCTGTAAAGAAATTAAGTTAAATATGAAATTAATATAGTTTATATAATTAAATAATACCTACATCAAAATGTTCCATTGACTTAGGCTCATTACCGGTTTGACGGTTATGGTCTATGCACTTTTTGTATAACTTTTTTAAATTATCGATTTTTGCACTGCACTGGGATGGTGACACAAAATAACCTTTTTCCTTCATTTTGGAAGAAAGATTTTTCGAAACATCATTATTTTTTATTTTTCCATTTTTTAAACGGTCATGTATATCTGAATATACAGATAAAAGCAGCTTCGTTTCATTGTGTGTCCATTTATGTCTTATACTGCCTAAATAAAAATATAAATTATTAAATTTGTAATGTATCTACAAATGCTTATATAATTGCAAATTATTATTACTGAACAATGGCTTCGGATCATCCACATCTTCATTCTCCTCTAACTCTCCTTCCAAATAATTCTGTTCTAGATCATCCATAATTTCTTTGTTTTCTGCCATTTGTGCAGAAGAAGTTATTGTTTTAACTGCTGTAGGAATATCAGTTGATATGCAATTTAATGTCTGAATTTCTATTTCTTTGGTAATTTCATCCGATATTTCTTTAGAATATACAAGACCTATAAACAATAATATATTCAGCAATAGTACTTTTCTATTATCTTTCAGTTACTGCAAATATATTTGTATACCTGTTTCGTTTAGATTAACTTGGTTGCATAATTGTGGATTTATTTGCTTTTGCTTCTCCAAAAATTGTTTAGTATATACATGATCTGAAAATTTATATTAATATAATCAATGTAATTCATTAAATATGACAAAATTTTATAATATACTTATTTGTATTTACCCTTATGGGCCAAGTCATATATATCCTTCTTTACTAAAAACTCGTAAGTTTTATTATTATTTTCCTCTCTGATCTGTAAAAGATACATTATGCTGTCGGACATTTCTATGAGAGCAATTACGGGTAATGTTAATACGGGTTAAACTAGGTTCGGAACACATTTTTCAATTTGGCTAGCTTAGCTAGTTATTGCCAACTTTTGAAAACAAAATATTAGCCAGTAAGTTTGGTACGGAATATGCTATATATCTTTTAGAAACCCCCACACTCCGAAATCAAGCGGTGCAAGGTCGGGAGATCTCGGAGGCCATTCAATTGGACCGTGCTTACCGATCCACCTCCCTGGATATTTACAATGTAAATAGTTTGTGACTATTCTTGCCGTGTGTGCTGGAGCTCCATCTTGTTGAAATGTAATTTGTCTCTGTAATATAAAAAGAAATTTAAAACCATCTCTCTAACGAACTAACTTATGATATAATGTATCCTTAAAATTGTAATAATTAAAACTACATACATTTCCTAGCACACTTTGAACTCTTGTGTCCACTTCATTTCTTAATAATTCGAGGTATTTTTCAGCATTTAAATTTCCCTCTATGAAAATTGGTCCAATTATTTTTTCTCCTAGGGCTTATTCCACTTAAGGCCCAAAACGCTCATAATGTCTCATAATGTAATAGTTCGCGTTACACGTATTATATATTGTGGGCGTTATTGGCCTTAAGTGGAATACGCCCCTATTATGCCCAGCCAAACATTGAGCTTTTGCTGGTACTATGTGTGCGATTCAATGATTTCATGGGGATTTTCCTTTGCCCAAAACCTCGTATTTTGTTTATTAGGAGAGTGCACCAAAACAAATGTGGATTCATCCGAGAATAAAATGTTATGTAACAGGGAATTATCATCATCCAATTTCTCCATCATTATTTTACAAAAATCATGCCTCTTTGCATAATCTGCTTCTTTTAATTGTTGGCAGTTTCTGATTTTGTAGGCTCTGAATTTTTCCTGCTTCAGTGTTCGGTAAACCGATGATATTGAAGTACCGACTTCTCTGCTTATATTGGACAGTGTTTGCCGAGCATTATTATACGCAGAAATCCTAATATTTTCTTTTATATCTTCGGATAGCGCTTGCCTGTGCCACTTTTGCTTTGAGTGACAAGACTCCAAACACCCGGTCTCTTCGAATTTTTTTATAATGCGAAAAACGGTACTCGTGCTGGGTGCAGGCCGATCATTGTATTCTCTTCGATATAATTCTGTTATATCCTTGATGGATCTGCCACCGTAGTACCATTTAATGATTTGGATTTTGTGACTCGTGTTCATTTTTATTTCAGCGAAATATTTGGTAAACAATTAATTAATTATACAGTGTTACGCGGCAAAAATCCCTGGTGGATAAAACTCGCCGCGTAGAGCAATATAACGCTTACTCTATTAAACGGTATTTGGGGAACGATACGATACTGCCAAGAACTAATACGCGATGATTCCTACGTTTCTCCTCAAGTGCTCTAACTCAAACTCTATAAACGATATGTTGGGCGCCAGGTCCACATAGACCAGTTTTCTCTAGTACGTTAGTCTCTATAACATTCACTGATTCGATATAGCGAAATTTTCCCCAAAATGCTGGGCTAGCTCGGTCCCGATCTGGATAAGGGAGAGGGGTCTGGTTAGGAGAGGCTTTCGATAAAGCAGCTAAGATAATCATCAGCTAATAAGATAAAATCCGAATAAAGGAAAAGGCATGATTTACATATGAAAATTCTGAGGTTTATTCACAAAATAAGCTATTTACAACGATCAATAACACCTCAGAATTAGATTATAAGAGCAAAAGTCGAAATTCGCAAATCTATTGGCCCGCCACCTACTATTACACTTTATGATAATTTCTCCAAGGATTAAAAGTATCAGGTAGAGGTACATGAAGAGGATACAACTCCCTTTAGAGAAAAACAGGTGGTGATTATTGCCTATGATCACGGCCAATCACCCATACCGACAATTAATAGACGTGAATCTTTAATCAAATAGAACTCTAACTATCTCACCCGCCTCAAAAGCGGAGTACATACCCTTCAAGCGGAAAGAGAACTGGAGACGGAATTGAAGCCCGGCGACACTCAATCTTGGACTATCAACCCGTTAAACGATATAAAACTCGGGCAATGTTGTCCCGGCAAGACTCTATAAAGATATCGAAAATTATGTCGAGCCTACAACAGGCAGGCCCCGACGCGCGACACCGCCAACGATAAATAACTAAAATAATAAGGAAAATAATTTGTTTTTCTCCAGCTGACTTCTCGGGACTCTACGTTAATGATTATTCACTGTATCGGTATTGAATTCCGGGCCATGATCCTACGCAAAGCTACAATTAAAGGTTTTCTGGCAACTACGAGAATTGACTCGATATAACGCAAATTAGGCAATTACTGGCATGGTCGACCCGAGGGAGGCACTCACCGATCCGCTCAATTCTTCCGGCTTCGACACCTCAAACTCTTCCTCTCGATCACGGCAGCTTCCCTCAGGACAAAGTTGGTCCGGCAGATTCAACCAGGCTCCTGGAGACAGTCGTAGGTCAGGTTCGGAGAGCTCCAGATTCACTTCGGATTCCAACAAGGGCCAAATTTCGACTGCGATAGCGGTACAGTGCCCTCGGTACCTCTCGATCATCCCCACCTAGTCATTAATAGGTTCGGATCTCGATCGGATTACCGAATCTTCACGAGGATCCGCGGTATCATGCGATCCTCTTCTCTTCAATCTTCTCTCTTCTTTCCTGTCGTCAGGCGGAAGTTCCGTCCTGAATGACTCTCAATATTGTCGTTGGCGGTAGCGGGAGCGGTAGTCTTAGGCTGAGGCTGCCCCGGAATCAAGTGTCGATAGGTGTTCTCAGCGATGGCGGCTAGGCGATAGATACTCCATCCTGACATGATCCTTCTTTACATTCTGAGTACTCTACGTTAACTCGGGCCTAGTTGGCAGAGCGCAGCGACCTATAGAGCTTCTGTTCTGGTCCCAATCTGGTGGAGTAGGGATGCGACGACTATCGGGAGTCCGGGAAGCGAGAGGGTGTAGCTACGGGGTCTGTTTCCGAGGCCCCGGAGGGTGGGGTGGTTTCCCCGGTAGGTGGCAAGGGGTTAGGGGAGCGGAGAGGCAAGGCCCCCACTCTGGTCGACACGCCGCACAAGCGATTACAAGTTATAAAAGGCATAATGGGTGAGAAGAAGGCCAAAAAGTGCAACTCGAGAGAGAGGACTAAATATCACCACCTGGTGACGCGATAAACAAAAGTCATATAAGGGCTAAATGAAACTTCTGACCTTCTCGTGGTGGCGGGATTCCGCAGCGATCCTGGAGTCTCTCCCGACCTTGGCTGTAAATTCCTAGTCTAACATGCTCATAAAAGTGCTTATTTGTCGACCTCGAGTCTAATCTTTAAAATAGTCGAACTCGAGGGAGCAACCGATAACGAGAGGAGGGTTCTAGCACTTAAGTTTGTGACGCCATCCAACCGCGTAGGATTGGCCACGTCACAACAGAAATAGAAAAATTTGTATTATAATATGAATAAATTCTATATTCACATAAGAATATTTAACTCTACAACAAATCAACATTGAAAACCATGCAAAAATCACGTTTGTCTTTTCATTATTGCTTTCACAAAAATCTGAGTTCCGTAACAAACAAATGAACTCAGATTTTTGCGAAAGCAATAATGAAAAGACAAACGTGATTTTTGCATGGTTTTCAATGTTGATTTGTTGTAGAGTTAAATATTCTTATGTGAATATAGAATTTATTCATATTATAACACAAATTTTTCTATTTCTGTATAATTAATTAATTGTTTACCAAATATTTCGCTGAAATAAAAATGAACACGAGTCAAAAAATCCAAATCATTAAATGGTACTACGGTGGCAGATCCATCAAGGATATAACAAAATTATATCGAAGAGAATACAATGATCGGCCGGCACCCAGCACGAGTACCGTTTTTCGCATTATAAAAAAATTCGAAGAGACCGGGCGTTTGGAGTCTTGTCACTCAAAGCAAAAGCGGCACAGGCAAGCGCTATCCGAAGATATAAAAGAAAATATCAGGATTTCTGCGTATAATAATGCTCGGCAAACACTGTCCAATATAAGCAGAGAAGTCGGTACTTCAATATCATCGGTTTACCGAACACTGAAGCAGGAAAAATTCAGAGCCTACAAAATCAGAAACTGCCAACAATTAAAAGAAGCAGATTATGCAAAGAGGCATGATTTTTGTAAAATAATGATGGAGAAATTGGATGATGATAATTCCCTGTTACATAACATTTTATTCTCGGATGAATCCACATTTGTTTTGGTGCACTCTCCTAATAAACAAAATACGAGGTTTTGGGCAAAGGAAAATCCCCATGAAATCATTGAATCGCACACACAGTACCAGCAAAAGCTCAATGTTTGGCTGGGCATAATAGGAGAAAAAATAATTGGACCAATTTTCATAGAGGGAAATTTAAATGCTGAAAAATACCTCGAATTATTAAGAAATGAAGTGGACACAAGAGTTCAAAGTGTGCTAGGAAATGTATGTAGTTTTAATTATTACAATTTTAAGGATACATTATATCATAAGTTAGTTCGTTAGAGAGATGGTTTTAAATTTCTTTTTATATTACAGAGACAAATTACATTTCAACAAGATGGAGCTCCAGCACACACGGCAAGAATAGTCACAAACTATTTACATTGTAAATATCCAGGGAGGTGGATCGGTAAGCACGGTCCAATTGAATGGCCTCCGAGATCTCCCGACCTTGCACCGCTTGATTTCGGAGTGTGGGGGTTTCTAAAAGATATAATTTATGATAATATTGCAATAGAAAGCGTTGATCACTTAATGGACGACATAATCACCGCATGCCAGAGAATAACTCCACAGCAACTGCAAAACATATTGTAAGGTTTTCGAAAACGATTGGAATATTGCTTTGCAGTTGCTGGGGGAGTATTTGAACAATATTTGTAAATCATTAAACGTTTATAAAATGATATTTAATGGTGTATATAAATAAATTTAATATTTAAAATATTTTTCGTAAATTTTTTTTAAAAATTGATAATGGCAGCAAATATAGATTCCTAAGTAACAAAATGAGCGCGATATTTGATACACCATGCAAATTTTCATATTAACACTTATTATATTTTCAAATATTCAAAACCTAAACTTTTTCCATTAACAGTTTTATGATGCTTATTTTTATTATACATACACACACAACAGTACATAGCTAAATCACATTGATATTAATTTAAAACATAAATATTCAGTATTTCAAAAACATATAGATTTCGATCTCTTCAAGCTGAATGAAGAAAAGCTATAGTATACAATGTCATTCAGAAGTATCTCGTAATTTAATATCTATTAAAGGGTTAGACATTTTTGCTGCTTTCCTTTTAATAAAAAACCTTAGTTAAATTTAAGTTGAATGAGTCGGTTGAATGTGTAACTAAAAATTTATACAAATGAGCTAATGTAATTCATTTCAATCGTAAAAGGAAAGCATCTTTTATCACAGTATTATTATCAGATTTAACGCAGATCTTCGCAGCCAATTAAAGCATAAACAATTACAAAATCAATACTTTGTTATCTATTGTCATAGATTTTATAATTTTCAATTTTTCGGATGGTCTTCACTTCAATTCATCAATCCAGAGCGTAATAGAATTAAAATAAATCACTACAGCCAATCTTCTAACTTCAATTTTATCTGTTTAGAAAGAAACCATTATTGTTAATCAATTTTTATAATTCTCATTATTAGAGATACAGAATCTGAAATGTTTTACCCTGCTATAATCATCAATATTATGTTTAGAAATGACAAAATTTTCCTCTAAATCCTAAGGGAGCTTTTGAACGAAGTATATTTGATGTTCCACCAGACAATTTTTATGACACGCATACCCTTATCATATTTGTATATTGAAGTCAACTCTCCCAACAATCCCCATCAATATTGAAAGTACCTGTAATAAAATTAAACCACAAAGAATCATACTTGATTGGATTTCAGATCTACTTAATGCTAATGAGTTACTTATCTGAATATTTGTTTGATCCATGCTTTCCGCAAACAGTAGAAAGTTTAGAGAAATTTGCTTCATTTCTATCCGAATGAAACACAACAACAAAAAGATGCAACAAATTAAACTTAATTTATCTAAATCTGTGCCTTGATATTAACATGTCGTTTACATTGTTTTTCATAATCTTTCTTTGTTCGTCTGGTTGCAATTATATCCAATAAACGAGCACACTGATTTACCATACGCACCTGTCTGGAATTTTTGGCGAGTAAAAACATTTTTTAAGCTATGTGTTTGAATATCGAACTGATTAGGGGAAAGTTATCGATTTGAAGTTGTCAATAAAGAAACATTACTTCTTTATTGTGTAAACTAAAATGGGAGCGAATCGGAGCAAGCAGCGGTTCAAAAGGAAAAGAAAGTGAAGTTGGTTGGCGGAGGGAGTTAGTTAGTAACAAGCGATGAATCGAGTAAGACGTATAGATTAATTCTCTGTTTGTTTTTTTACGAAAGTTGAAATTCATCATTGAATTTCGTTATAATTAATAAGAGAGCTGTTCTCTCATAAGCGGTTTACAATAAATGTTAAGAGAGCTGTTCTCTCCTATTAAGTATTGTTCATAAGTGTTGAATTGATATTCCTGAATGCATGATCTATTCATTGCGGATTTAACTTGTATCAAATATGAATCACATATCCTGTTTACTGTAAGTCTCATAATATAATTATTATATTTAATTTATATTTGCGGCTTTTTCCTCTACAGACGAGGTTTTTTATGCCTATTGTATTTTTGGGAAATAAATCTAATTCTTTCTTAATCCCAAATACCCATGCTTTTCTTCTTTTGTATTCTTATTAGTAATATTAAAAGAAACATTTTTGGTCCTTCGAGCCGGATTCAGGGAGATTTAGATTATTTTCTCATGATATATATATGTAACATCTTATAAAATAATATATATATACGGCGAAATGTTCAGATCGGTATCATTCTAGACGTGCTGCAGTAACCAAACACTGCTTATTTCATTTGCTTGATAGGAGTTTGGATTAACTGATGTTTAATCGATATTGGTTGCTAAGCCATATTAATTTTATATTTTGAAGGTTAACTAAATCGATGTGATTGTCGGGATACCATAAACTATAGATAATAATGGCACCAACAAATATCAAGAGATTGGTTAATCAGCAGGCTCTGCGAGAAAGTGAAATAAAAAATACTGTAACTAGCATACGAAATAAGGATCGTTCGTCTTTAACACGAAATATCATTCAATCTAGAATTGGTACGATAAAATTAATTTGGTCGGAGATTCGTTAGACTCACATTAAAATTGCGGGTAGGGAAGAGCCAGAAGCTCTTCAATATTTAGAAAGTAATGTTTTTGGACAATTACAATCGTTATTTGAGGAGACCCAGGATCAATTTTTGATAATACGCGATAGTCTACCGGAAACATGAGAATTTGAGAGCATCTATTGGGATAGGAAGTACGTTTGATGATCCAAGAGTGGCAAAATTACCAAAATTGGATTTACCGACTTTTGCTGGCAGATATGAGGATTGGGATAATTTTTATGATTTATTTTCGTCTCTGGTGCATAATCGCACTAATTTACCTGATGTAGCAAAGTTACAGTACCTCAAGTCGTGTCTTGTCGGTAGCGCGGCCGAATTTGTGAAAGGCGTCACCGTTACAGAAGTCAATTATAATTCTACATGGAAAGCGCTTAAATTGAGGTATTGTAACCCTCGTCTCACAGTCAAAACATACCTCACTGAATTTATGCAGTTATCATCTTTAAAAGGTGAATCACCTGAAGAATTTCGGGCGTTCATTGATAGGTTGCAGCGTATCTGTCGAGCGTTAACCAACTTAGGTTTACCTGTGGATCAGTGGGTAATTTGGATCATACATGTAGCGTCTAGCTTACTTGATTTCGAATCTAAAAAGCTTTGGAAAAATGAGCTTAGTGTTAAGGATCATGGAGTAGTTGCTTTAGCAAGGGAAACCGATATTGAGCCTAATATTTTAGAAAGATTTCCAACGTTAACCGATTTAATAATTTTCTGGAGCGGCGTGCATTGTCACTTAGTATGATAGCCGTTACGCCTGTTTATTCTGTAGAAACATCTATTTCCTCCACTGATGGAAAAATGAAAATTATTTCTAATGAGAATAAACGAACGAATAGGCAACGGAGAAGTTTAAGTTCTCATTTAACTCAGAACAATCAGTTATCAAATAAAGAATGCCCACTTTGTTCATGGGCTCATCTTTTGGCTAAATGCCTGCGATTTCAGAAGAAAAATGTTCGTGATCGACGTTCAATACTTAGACGTTATCGTTTATGTTTTAATTGTTTTCGTCCTCATATGTATGCCATGTGTGAATCTCCTAAACGATGTTCATTATGTCAAGATAAACATCATACACTTTTGCATTTTAAAGATAACGAAAAATCGACGCTTAACTCAACAAAATCCGTTGATCTTTCTACAGAGTCAAACTCTAAGACTACTGGGAATGATGCGTCAATTAATATTTTGACTGCCTCGATACAGAGAACTCGTTGCACTATATTGTTAGCCACCGCACAAATTATCTTGCATGGATCGGAAGGTCGGAAATATCGCGCTAGAGCTTTAATCGATCAGGGATCTGAGGCGTCGTTTATCACCGATTCAGTGGTCCAAGCTTTACGATTACACAAACAAGAGACTGATATCACTTTAACGGGAATAGGAGCCTCGAAGGCTAGTTCAGTCAAATATAAAGTACAAGTATCTTTTGGTTCAATTTATAAGCAAGATTTTGAGGTCGGAATGGAAGCATTAGTTTTGTCACGACTTACGTCGTATTTGCCTTCTCCTAACACATTGAAGTTAGATCGATCATGGTTTCATAACTTTTCGTTAGCAGATCCTTATTTCTTCAAATCTGCTTCGGTAGAAGTTATTCTAGGTGCCGATGTGCTAGGTCAAATCTTGCTGTCAGGAGTACAGCATTTCCCTGATACGCATCTTATTGCACAAAATACGCATTTAGGCTGGATTGTGTCAGGACCAGTGGAAATTAACCTGCCACGGCGGGCGGAGAATGATAAGCGAAGTATGCCTCTAACTTCGTTACATTGTACAGCAACAGAAGACCTGAAAAACTCCCTTGAAAAGTTCTGGGTAATCGAAGAAGTGGCCAATGATTATTGCGGTCTTTCTCCTGACGAGGAGAAATGCGAATTTCAGTTTAGTCGACATCATCGTCGTGATTCTGTAGGACGATATGAAGTTGAGCTACCATTCAGAACATCATTACCTTGTGTAGCTTTTGAAACAAGGAAATTGGCTGTTAAATCTTTACAAATTCTACATCGTCGATTTAAAAAGGATGCTAAATTAGCGATTGCATATAAGGCTTTTATGCGGGAATACGAAACTCTGGGTCATATGTCGCAGATTCCGGAATCTGAATTAACTATCAGTAAGGCGTGGTATTTACCTCACCACGCTGTGATACAGGAATCTGTTGACAAGTGGAAATTGCGAGTTGTTTTTGATGCATCCAGGTGCATACAAGATGGTCAATCTTTGAATCGGTATTTGTATCCCGGGCCAGCCTTGCAAACTGATTTATCTCATGTTTTAACACAATGGAGACTTTATCGGTGGGTTTTTACTGCCGATATAGTCAAAATGTTCAGACAGATAAAGGTGCATCCTAATTGCCAAGATTATCAGCGAATAGTGTGGGCTGAAAATGAAAATGAAAAGCCGCGTGATTTTAGATTGACCACTGTAACCTACGGGACGGTGTGTGCGCCTTTTCTAGCAATCCGTACGTTGCGCCAGTTAGCAATGGATGAGAAACTTCGATTTCCGCTTGGAGCAGATTGCTTGCTCAACAATATCTACGTAGATGATTTATTTGTGGGTGCTCATACATTGACCGACGCGAAATTAAAACAAGATGAGTTATGCCAGTTATTAAGCACCGCAGGAATTACCTTAAGTAAATGGGCTGCAAATGATTCGTTATTATTTCCTAAATCTGTTAATATTCAGATGGCCGACTACAAGCCATTATCAACTGAAGAGGTGGTAAAAACTCTAGGTTTAAGATGGCAGCCCCATGAAGACGCATTCTTTTTTAGCAATCCACCTAATTTGTTGAGCAGTGTAGTTACCATGAGATCAGTTATGTCAGAAGTTGCACGTCTTTTTGATCCCCTGGGTTGGATTTCTCCAATAACGATTACAGCTAAAATATTGTTACAAGATATATGGATCTTGAAATGTAGTTTAGATGAAGTAATGCCCGAAGAGATTATTCAACGATGGGTTAATTACTGTAATTCTTTAAGTGAATTGAACACTATTACCATTCCAAGGTGGCTCGCAGTGACTTCAACTTCGAAAACTGAATTACATGGTTTCGCTGATGCGTCTAAAAGAGCCTATGGAGCGGTAGTTTATGTAAGAGTTTCTGACGAATCTGGACCTGCCAAAATTAGTTTATTAGCTTCAAAAACTAAAGTAAGTCCAATCAAAACCGTCAGTATCCTTAATTTAGAACTGAACGGTGCAGCTTTATTAGTCAAGCTCGTATGTTCTTTAAGAAAAATAGATTGGTTAAAAGACGTGCCTGTTGTGACCTGATCAGACAGTCAAGTGGTATTGTCATGGCTACGCAAGCATCCATGTCATTGGAAGACCTATGTTGCCAATAGGGTTTCTTTCATTCAAACTGAGTTACCCGCTGCCGAATGGAGATATGTGAAAACTTCAGAGAATCCAGCTGATCTGGTCTCACGAGGAGTTACGCCTGTAGAATTGAGAACCTCAAAATTATGGTGGCGGGGACCTGACTGGCTGACAGATTCACGAGATCACTGGTCGGATCAACCTATCCGTATTCATAATTCGCAGTTGCGAGTCGAAAATCGGGAACCTGAACTGTTAAAACGATTTTCAAGCATAACTCGGCTGATCCGAGTTATGGCTTATTGTTTGCGATTTATAAAAAATCTTAGACTACGACAAACAAATAGACGTTGCTGCACTTCATTTCTGACTAGTACCGAAATATCGGAAGCACAGATAGTCATAATACGTAAGGTTCAGGAAGCGTATTTCACAACTGAACTTAAAATATTATCTGACAACTCTAATCCTAACAGTTTGAAGAAAAATAATTCTTTACAAAGGCTGAATCCATTTATTTGTCCAGCTGACGGATTATTACGAGTAGGCGGTAGATTATGTCATTCTCAACTATCAAGAGACGCCAAACATCCACCTATTTTACCGAAAGATTCGATTCTTAGCACGTTATTTATTAGACAAGCACATCTTTCATGTATGCATGGCGGTTTTACTCTGACAAAAGCACGGTTATTGCAGAACGTTTGGATTTTAAGCTGTAATAGATTAATCAAGCGTGAAATACGATTTTGTATTGTGTGCCAAAAAACTAAGCCTAAATTAGCGCATCAACTAATGGGTGACTTGCCCTCTGACCGTGTAATGGCAACCAGTAGATCTTTTGAAATATCCGGTGTAGATTACGCAGGTCCTTCCGCTTACGAACTTTCAAGGGAAGAGGTCATAAATTGTATAAAGGTTACATTGCATTATTTGTTTGTCTTGTAACGCGAACGATACACTTAGAAGTAGTCAGCGATCTTACCACCGATGCGTTTCTCTCCACTTTTCGACGTTTCGTTGGACGACGTGGGATCTGTCGTAAAATGTATAGCGATAATGGGACAACCTTTCAAGGGGCTGCCAGGGAGCTACGAGAGATGTTTGACCGATCTTCCAGTTTTTATCATGAAACAGCTACTATTTTGGCCAACGACGGAACTGACTGGGTTTTCATTCCTCCTCACGCGCCACATTGTGGTGGAATTTGGGAGGCTGGAGTTAAATCCACAAAACACCATTTACGCCGAGTTATAGGTGAAACTACCTTGACTTTTGAAGAACTATCCACGGTGTTAGTTGAGATAGAATCATGTCTCAATTCACGGCCCTTGTGTGCATTGAGTGATTCAGAGTAGACGCCCTACATGCTCTCACGCCGTCTCATTTTTTGATCGGCGGTTCTCTGGGAATGGTTCCTGAAGGAAGTGTGACTTCAATACCGGACAATCGCTTGAATAGATATCAATTATTACAACGGATACGTGACCATTTCTGGCAACGTTGGTCAACCGAATATTTGCATACTTTACAAGAACGAAGCAAATGGAGAAAAACTACTGTCAACTTTTCCTTAGGTCAATTAGTAATTATGAAAGATGACCATTATCCTCCATCCAAATGGCCTTTGGGACGAATTGTGGAAATACATCCTGGACCAGACAGACTTGTACGGGTTGTCACTATTAAAACTGCAACATCTACTTTCAAACGACATATTTCTAGACTCTGCCATTATTGCTTCCTCAATCTTCAAATCCAATATCATCAAATGAAACTTCTTCGTCCTAAACTCCTAAGAAGGCAGGCGGTATGTTTGAATATCGAACTGATTAGGGGAAAGTTATCGATTTGAAGTTGTCAATAAAGAAACATTACTTCTTTATTGTGTAAACTAAAATGGGAGCGAATCGGAGCAAGCAGCGGTTCAAAAGGAAAAGAAAGTGAAGTTGGTTGGCGGAGGGAGTTAGTTAGTAACAAGCGATGAATCGAGTAAGACGTATAGATTAATTCTCTGTTTGTTTTTTTACGAAAGTTGAAATTCATCATTGAATTTCGTTATAATTAATAAGAGAGCTGTTCTCTCATAAGCGGTTTACAATAAATGTTAAGAGAGCTGTTCTCTCCTATTAAGTATTGTTCATAAGTGTTGAATTGATATTCCTGAATGCATGATCTATTCATTGCGGATTTAACTTGTATCAAATATGAATCACATATCCTGTTTACTGTAAGTCTCATAATATAATTATTATATTTAATTTATATTTGCGGCTTTTTCCTCTACAGACGAGGTTTTTTTATGCCTATTGTATTTTTGGGAAATAAATCTAATTCTTTCTTAATCCCAAATACCCATGCTTTTCTTCTTTTGTATTCTTATATTAGTAATATTAAAAGAAACACTATGCATATTTTAATATGTTTATAGACTTGATGATCTGCAAAGGAAATGGTTATTTTTGTACAAAAACAAGAGATTAAAACTTTAATTAATAATTTTTAATAACATTTCTTATTAATTTTTACCTTTCGAAACCTTTACCAATCTCCCACTTTTCCTACATTTTAAGTATACCTATAATTTTTAATGCATTATTTAATTAAATTTAGTTCTTAACAATTTAAATATTCAATATACTATATTCGTTATTTAACTACGTACAATTAATTCTCCATTATTTCGGTTTACCTTTACACTTTCATCAACTTCTCATTATTATTATCAAGAGACACGGTAGTGTCTCGACGGCAAGTACAGAAAAAAGTAGATAATGACATGTATATACGGCCGTCGAGGCACTACTCTCTTATACAGCAAGTTTGGCTGTCCTAATTTTCAAACCGATTTTTCTTTGTGAATAATCCACTATCATGATTTAAGTAAAGCTTTTCTTAAAATGGTTTTGAACGGGCTTTCATTTGAGCCCATAAACATTAAAATCTGTTCACGCAATCCAGAGATCTCATACTCTGTTAGCTATATATATGCCGAAGTTGAAATTCTTCTCCCTTTTCTCTGTATGTCTCGGGCTGATCTGTATGTCTCGGGCTGAAGTTGGCTGCTATATTCACCTGCTATATTCAATACCGGCATAACTCTAAATTTCGATCGATTTCGATAGAACTGTCAAAATCAAAATTACTCTGTTGGGATAAAAATAGTATGATATAATTCAAAGTGTAGATAATTAAACAAACTAAAGGAATAAATACATGAAGGAGTCTGATGGAGAATCAGATAAGTAACACAACATTGTAAAATATATTAAAATTTAATATTTTGTGGTACTTTGTGGGATTTTATTTCAGGTTATAAATAAAATATTTTCCTTGTATGCACCTCTGATTTGAAGTCATACCTGTGCCAAATGCTCTAACAATTCTTGGAAATACCCTGTTATTGAAGAATGTAGATTAATGAAAATTGTAAATGAAACAGAAGGATGAGGTTGTTACGTTCACTCATAACCAACACACATGGTAGTGTTTCAACAGCAATTAACATAAACGTTTTTAAGAAAAGTAAGTACATTGTGAAAAAAATTAGTTTAATTAAAGCAAAGTTATATACAAGGTATCCTTTCATAGTTTGCAATTTGATGCCAGACCAGTGCCAAATGCTATAACAATTCTTGGAAAAATGCAAGCACCAAAAAGTACTACCATAGTTAAAGAGGAATCAGTTACAGTTCCAGTGGATATTACTACTTTTTATAATAAAATAGATAATGAAGATAGTGCTGCCATGTGTTGCTGGAAAACAGAGCTTTGGTTTAATGCAACTACGGAGTACTGGTTGAGCAATGGAAACAGTAGTTTGAAATGTGATTAACTGTTGATGACTCAATAATATGTCAATTTACTAGCGAAAGAAAAAGATAAGCCAATTGTTCATTATCACATGGTAAAGTATGTGTAACTCATTCAACCGCTTAAAATGTATGTAATTAAAAATTAATTGTTTATTTATTTATTTTTTAATTCAGCTCAAGCATGTATTAAAATATAACAATTACTTTGTTGAGTCTCTCTTTCCAGATGTACTTCAAAGGTTATTGAAATACCCTGTTATTCAAAAATGCAGGTTATTGCAGATAAAACAGATAAGGATAATCTTGTTACATTCACTTATAATTAAGACACACGGTAGTGTCTCAATAGCTATAAACATAAACATTTTCATGTAAAGTAAGTACATTGTAAAAAGAATTTGTTTAATTAAAACAAAGTTATATATAGGCATTATTTCATAGTTTGCAGTTTGATGCCAACCAGTGCCAAATGCTATAACAATTCTGGGAAATACCCTGTCATTGGAGAATGCAGATTAACGAAGGTTGTAAATGAAACAGAGAAGGATGAGGTTTAAACATATGCTAAACATCCAGGTATGGAAATCAATAACAACATTCATGTTTAAATTTTTCTTTTCTTTAAACTCATATGGATTTCAACTGTCCGATAGGTTATATCATATATAGAAACAATTTTCCAGGAGACAATAAATCTTTCTTATTACTATGATTAAAGAAAAGCAGATAAATATTTTCTAATCGTTATTTAATATTCAATTATAATATAAAAAAGTATTAAAACCATATATTTACCTACGCTTCCCCAATCAGAATAGAAAGAAATTATTATTATTACCAAAAAAATTATTCAAATTTAATTTTTTATAAGAATAACATTGATTTTTATAATATAATATGTAATATATCTTTTGGTACTTAGTGAGATTTTATTTCAGATTGATTTACAATAACATGTTTATTGTGTCATTGTGCAGGGTTAAGCTGTAATATTTAATGCAAGAAGTCAGAAATGGTTCCAGTTTAACATAGAAAGAGCCATAATGCAAAGTTAATGTTGAGAGTTAAACCTAAGGAAAAGGTGGAGAAATTAAAAAATTAATTTGGAAACCAATTTTTAATAGCGAAAGGCTTGCAGGTGATTTTGGGCATAAACCCTTTGAAATATATAAGTCAATTAAATCATAATTTTAATGATAACGTCATCTAGAAATGAAACAATGAAAAGAAGTCATCATATTAATATTTTCCATGCAATAGAATTTACAGTGAATAACTTTGCGAAACTGAAAGCAGTATATCCACAAAAGAGTGGCTTCCATTGTATAAATTGGTGTATTTCCTAGTTTATATTAATGAAAGGAAAATATAAATGGTACTAGTGTGCTGGAGAAAGTGCCATAATTCAAAGTTGATATTGACGGTAACAGCTAAGAAAATGATGGATAAATATGAGCTAATTTATAAGAAAATCCTTGAGAGTGAAGTGCTTGCAGGTGATTTTAGGCATACAACTTTGGAATTAGAAATCACATAGTTGATGAAAATTATAAAAAATTTATGTAGATGTGTAAATATGAAAAGAATTCATGATTGCAATATTTTACATGTGATCAGGCATATGGTGAATAAAATTAGGAAACTGAAAGCTGTATATTTAATAAAGAGAGGCATCCATTGTATAAATTGGTGTATTTCCTAGTTTATACTAATGAAAGGAAAATATAAATGGCACTAGTGTGCTGGAGAAAGTGCCATAATTCAAAGTTGATGTTGAGGTTAACAGCTAAAAAAGTGATGGATAAATATGAGTTAATTTATAAGAAAATCCTTGAGAGTGAAGTGCCTGCAGGTGATTTTGGGCATACAACTTTGGAATTAGAAATAACATAGTTGATGAAAATTATAATAAAATCATGTAAATGTGTAAATATGAAAGGAATTCATAATTTCAATATTTCACATGTAATAGAACATACAGTGTGTAACTTCAAGAAACTAAAAGCAGTATACCTAAGAAACATAGACTTCCATTGCATTAACTGGTATATATTTTACAGTTTATATTAATGAAAAGAATATATAAATGTCACTAGTTTACCAGGGAAAGAGCCATAATGCAAAGATGATAGTGAGAGTAACACCTAAGAAAAAAGTGGATTTAAAGGTAAATTTAGAAACAAATTTTTGAAAGCGAAAGGCTTTAATGTGATATTGGATATATGATGTTGAAAATATAACTCAAACAGTCATTGAATCCTATGTTAAATGCCTCTAAAAGTGTAATTATGATAAGAACTCATCATTGTAATATTTTATATTATATTTAATAGATTAATAAATTAATATCTCGAATTGAAGCTTTACATTATGGAACGATGAGAACATTGGAAAATGTTTTATTAGATTGAATTAGTTAAAACAATTTTTAGTTTTAATTCCTATATTCTTACAAAACGTTATAAGATTCCACAAAAAACAAGCTTTGCTTGTAAAAAAAGGACGGCAAGTACATAAGTCGTATCTAGTATGATTAATATATAGTAATATAAAATATTTTAATTAAAAAAAAATAGTGAAATCCAAATGTTAGGCAAGTATAAATTTTTTCCATGGCGAAAATTGAAATTTAGAAAAAAGTAAATAGTAATACAAAAATTACTTGCCGGGCCCGTAATATTCATGTGTAAGTTGCTATCTTGCAATATAAGCATTGCTTCTCGTAAGTTAAAAATGTGGCTATTTAATACGATTGCATACAACGGGCCTGGCAAGTAATTTTTGTATTACTATTTACTTTTTTCTAAATTTCAATTTTCGCCATGGAAAAAATTTATACTTGCCTAACATTTGGATTTCACTATTTTTTTTTAATTAAAATATTTTATATTACTATATATTAATCATACTAGATACGACTTATGTACTTGCCGTCCTTTTTTTACAAGCAAAGCTTGTTTTTTGTGGGATTTAGTTAACCTCACTCCAAACTTTTGACACTTCTCTCATTCTCTCCTCTTTCTATTTACGAAACGCATAGAAACATTTCTACACACCGATAATGGCGGCTGGACCCTGTATTTGGAATTATAAAATTGGTAATAACTGGTTTTCGGTTGGCAATACACGAAACTGACCAATCACCGTTCTCGGATTCATTCAGATTCAGTGCTATAGTCAAATAACACGAATCTCCTATATGCCGGAGTTGGAGAAAAACCCTGTATACAATCAAGTTTTATTGTAAATTAGTAATGATGTACGATAATGTTTTGATTGCTACTTTTATAAATTAAAACTAATTCAATTAACCTATCATTTATATTTCTTTCCTTAATCCAAATTCTATATACACATAGTACGTAATTACATATTCTCATATTAGTCATATATTCTTTAATTTACTAATAAAATTACCATAATTTTATATTTGTAGAGCATAACTGTTTGTTGCAATGATTTTTATTATTCGATCAATGTAAGACAAATTGCAAAGGGTTTCTGCAAATGGCTTATTGATCCACCACATCTTTCCACATCTTGTATGACATCTATTTTCCTTGTTAATCCCTTTTTCAAGTTTTCAACATATACCAATGTTTTTGTGCTATTTTTAAATACACTTGGATATGGCTATTCTATTAACTAACTGATTTTATAAATATTAAGATGATTGGTAAACCATTGTTCTGTTAAATTTGAAAAATGGACACTTGAATATTGTGCTTATAATGTTTGGCACCTCTTCCATAGGATATCTTCTCTTTACATTTGAGAGGATGTTGTTCTCCAATACATTTAAATGTACTGCTGAATGCTTCTTGATTTTAGCTTCAAATAATTATCCAACTTCACATTTGGATATCCATCCTCAATATATGATACATATTTTATTACTTCTATTTGTATGTGAAATTCATTTGTTCTAAAATCTTAATTTATCTTTTTACTAGATATATATTATATCATTTTCAAAGAATTGATATGTCTTTCTATCAATCCTAACAACATCATAATAGATGTAACGAAATAAGTATTCTATATTCAAAATGGATATCTATGCGTGTAGTGGGAAAACTATTTGAAGCTAAAAACAAGATGAACTCAGCAGTATACAAATACCTTTTAAAGAACTTTATTTTCACAAGTATTATGAGAACATATCTCGCAGAAAAGATGACAAATTTTAATAGTATCATTCAAATGTCCATTTTACAAATTAAAGAAGATAATGGTTTAACAATCATTTCAACTATTACAAAAATAATTGCAGATCAGCAGTATTATCAGATCTGTGTGTATGTATAAATGATTAGAAAATTAATGTTATATGTTATAGACTAGAAGAAAATAGTGCAACAGAGCCAAATAAATGTCACACAAGATGTGGAAGGATGTGGTGGATCAATAAAACATTAGCAGAAACCCAATGCAACTTGTCTTACATTGATCGAATAATAAAAATCATTGCAAGAAACAGTTATGCCCTACGAATATAAAATTGTAGTAATTTATTTAGTAATTTAAAGAATATATGACTAATATGAGAATATGCAATTACGTACTATGTGTATATAGAATTTGGAATAAGGGAAGAAATATAAATATTAGGTTACTTGAACTAGTTTTAATTTATAAAAGTAGCAATCAAAACATTAACGTACATCATTACTAATTTACAATAAAACTTGGTTGTATATACACCAATCGCTTACACATTCACTGTTATAACATTATGTCTAAATTATTGAAATGACTGGACTACACAGAAATGCTTTATAATTTAATGCTTTTTCATTTATTGGTCTATAAGTACTTTTTTCCTTAATTGAAACTCACCAGGAACAGAATTTCACCTGTAACAAAAATAAAATAATCACAAAGTATATTTCCTTAAAAATTTACAATAATTTTTATGTTTTGATATTAATTAATGCTCATTTGATATATTTTTCTTTCTCTGTTATTTACTAAAATCCTTTCTTCTTTTCCGCAATCGTTTTCCGAAAATATTATTCTTGTTTACGATTCGAAAATAAAGGTTAACCGCACCATTTGACAGCTGTCAGTGGCTGTCAGCTATGACACACACTGTATAACAGTAATATACTATAGCAAATTATGCCTATATACCAATGCAGCCAACCAAACGGCATATAAAGTTGTAAGTAAAGGAATCACATCCTCAAGGAAGCCTCAGACCTTCCTTAAAATAAGGAAGCAAAAAATTATATCTATATCTAATTAAAGTATACTAAAGTAGTATTGAGCCGACTGTAGCATAAAACAATCAACCAATCACAATGAAAGAGTCATCGCTATTCCCATTGTGATTGGTTCATTCCTTGCCTAGTGAATAAGGCGTCCTTAATCTAAGGAGCTCCTTATAACGGCCGTATTCATAGTCGGTCCTTAAGGAGCTCCTTAGATTAAGGACGCCTTATTCACTAGGCAAGGAATGAGCCAATCACAATGGGAATAGCGATGACTCTTTCATTGTGATTGGTTGATTGTTTTATGCTACAGTCTGCTCAATATTACTTTAGTATACTTTAATTGCATATATATATGATTTTTTGCTTCCTTATCTTAAGGAAGGTCTGAGGCTTCCTTGAGGATGAGATTCCTTTACTTACAACTTTTTATGCCGTATGGTTGGCTGCATTGGTATATAGGCATAATTTGCTATAGTATATTCAGAGATGAAACGGGAGATTGCTCATGCCGTGTCGCCCGTGTCCCGAAACAATCCTTGCCGGTAGGCGGCGCTTCGATCCCATCGTTTAGCTTCCAGATGATTATGCCCTCGCGCCATCTATCGAAACTGATGCGAAACAACATGGCAGAGCTTCGAATAGGGTAAAACAGATCTACATTAGATAATTTTATAATTTAAGAAAATATTTTTATTTTAGCGTAGAAAGATACACGAAAATAGCATTAATTTGTTAACAAACGAAATTAATAAAATTATTATACATATACCCTACATTATTATTACAATATCCTTCTTAAATTTAAATATATGACTTCCAGATGATTTGTTTGATATATATATATACTCGTATATACTATATACTATACATAAATATGGGTAGATACGAGGACGTACCCATAACTGTCATTTAGTAAAAACTTCTACATTTATATATCCATATATACGCAAATACGCATATATGCGCGTAAATAACAAACACTATTAGTCAGTATAGGTAGATACTAGGATGTACTCATAACTACTATTATGTACAACTTTAAACTTAAATATATCCATACAACTATAGGGAAGATGAATTAGGGCCAAAAACGTGTATATGGATAAGACACTTTAACGAGTTTGCAATGTTTAGGTTCAAGCTAAACATTTTAAACATAGAGAGCATTCTTTCGTGTTTACATCTCACTAAATGTAATATGTACGTAATACACAGTTTGGGTCTACTAAATACAGGATTTCTAATATGTTTGTAAATTTCTAAGGATCTCAGAAACCAAAGAGTCCAGAAGCATATACATTTTCTTAGGCGAGTTAGGCTGAAAAGAGACACCCCAGACCTCTCCAAAATGGCTCAGATATAAGTTTTTTAAATACTTTTTAGTTAAGCAATTGTAGCTTAATTAACAAGTTCCTCGCCTTCTAGAAATCCGATAAAGACGAGAGTGGTCTTGTTGGACTCATCTTGGTGCATATTTTCATCCTGCACCAAAAAATATGGTCATGCAATTTTATCGCATAATCGGATGGGATACGTCGAGACAAGAAAAATAAGCCCTCGCAGAGCTCTTTACGATGCTCCGTTCGCGAGATATGAATTTTTAAAGTATTTGTTGGTTAAACAATTTGTAGCTTAACTGATGGATTTCTCAGCTTCTAGACGTCCGATCAAGACAAGATTTGTCTTGCTGAACTCATCTTTGCCTATATTTTTATTCTGAGATAACAAATATAGTCCGGCAATTTTATGGCAGAATCGGATAAAAAATGTCGAGACACACAAGCAACCGGAGACCTTGCAGAGCTGCCTACAATGCTCCGTTCGCGAGATATAAATGATTGAAGTGTTTTGTAGTTAAACAATTTGTAGTACAAAGGGAATTCATAAATTATTTCAATATTATGCCAGTCGGCTTCAATGTAAATTTGTGTGAATAGATTGAAATTTCGTTAAAAAAATTGAACCTCTAGTAAATGCTATTTAAGGGGAAGCATTGAGCGACTCAAACACTCATTCAAGTTTATCTTCCAAATTATTAGGAATATGAACTTTTTTGTAGAGATAAATTTACTCTTTTGACTGTACTGAAGCGCGCTACAAACTCGGTTTCTCAAAATTATAAAAAATAATTTTCATACAAATTATGAATACTTGTAATTTTGTTGGTCATAATAATATTGAAAATTAGGCCTTGTAGCGCGCTAAGGAAAAGTTCTATGACTAATTTGAGACCAAGAAGAAACAAATATACCTAAAAATGTGGAAGATTTTTTTGAAAAACTAAATTAGCTATTGAAAGACAAGTTTTACACTATTTTACGGACGGAGAAGTTTCACAGTGCGTTAGACAAGGACAAGCCTATAGAGACCGTGCACACTAACACAATGACAGTGAGATAAGAATGTATATTGGTGTATATGCATACTATCAGCGCAAACTATCGGTCAATTTTCGCAGTTTTTGAGTGTAATTTATTTATACGTATACAGTTATACATTGACACTTCGCTATAATTGTGTTGGTGTGCACGGTCTCTATTAGCTCTCTTCGCTTCAGAAGGGGTACCCACCAGAGCTGCCAGATCAGCCTATTTGGCGCATGCGTATTGCCTACTTTAACTATCCCTCAGGCCGGCTCAGGCTCGACTCATCGTGCAGTAGGGCCCCTTCCAGCGACTACCGCTAACTAACACATTTTTACGTGTCATTTGTGTTATGTGACGTAGAATGAGGGAGCGAGAAGGAACGATGTTGATTTTCGAACCTCTCTGTCTCTCGTAAATGCTGCGTTTACCCAGAAACTCGTAGTACAAATCAAAAGTCTATTTCTAAGTTAGTTTTTAATATTTATAAAATGCTTATATGTATAGACATTAATTAATTATATTTGATAATAAATACAAAAAATGCATTGTTATTATAACAAATAATACGTTGATATATAATAAATTCAATGTTTTTATATTAATCTGCTAACAAATGCATTTTTTTATTTATTATTGAGTGCAATAAGTTAATGGCTATTAAAAAAAAAATTCCTTGTAATGAAAAAAAATGAAAAAATTTTAAAGTCCGTCAAGACTTGAACCCGAGCCCGCCGCATGACAAAACGGCAACCTTACCGTCTACGCTACAGCGCTCAACTGGTGTATCAAGCAAAACAGTCTTTTTAAAGACTGATTACGATTCTTCCATTAACTTGTCATAAACGATCAAGAATTAGCTGCATTAATAAATACATTTATTTACACAGCATTATTCTACTGAATATATTATGCTTTTAATTCGAAGCATACATTTTGCATGAGGATAAGATAGTTTAAAGGTATCCATGCAGTACTCTAAATACAAAACTATTCATATGCTCCATTGTCATAAATTAATTAAGTAATATTATAATATATGTTACGCGTGTAATCGAATAATTTATAATAGCTGAGCATATGAATAGTTTTATATTTAGAGTACTGCTGATTACCTTTAAACTATCTTATCCTCATGCAAAATGGATGCTTCAAATTAAAAATATAATAAATTTAGTGCAATAATGCTGTGTTAATAAATGTATTTATTATTACAGCTAATTCTTGATCGTTTATGACGAGTTAATGAAAGAATTGTAGTTAGTCTTCAAAAGGCTGTTTTGCTCCTAGTATATCAAATGAGCTCTGTAGCGCAGATGGTAAGGTTACCGTTTGTCATGCGGCGGACTAGGGTTCGAGTCTTGGCCAAGTTAAAATTTTTTTCTTTTTGTCTTCACTAAAAGGATTTTCAAAATTATATTATAAAGTATATATGTGTATAATTATATAACTACATAATAGTGTATTAAAGATATAAGGAAAATAAATTAAGAGAATTATTATTGAAATTATTTCTTTATTCAAAACAAATTTAAAAGTGAAAATATTATCATTATGTATACAGATAATTCTTTCATTTAAAATTAACATAAGTTATATAAAAAGTAGAATAATTTACCAGCTAATAAATTGCGTAATTTTCATTCATTCCTGCAAAAAGTATAAATATTAATAATTACCTTAAAATAGAATTTTATTTGCAGAATAAACTTATTTTTCTACCAAATGTTCTAATTTAAAGCAGTGTGCAAGAGTTTAAGTTTATAGTGAGAGTCATAAAATCAAATAAAAGCATTTAAATAACAGCATAGATTGCTTCTTGGTTCAACCCAAAAACTCTTCCTTGCCTAGCAATAATGTTTAAATAATAATAAAAGCTCAACAAACTGTTGTACAGGGTTGTTTCTTATGGTTATACTTTTCCATAAATACCAAATATTCGCTTGGGGAAGGATAAAAGGTTTTAAGGATTATAAGCTCTCCCACCATCGACAAGGTGTTGCAATCCTTAGGGAGAGAAAGAAAAAATATATATATCTTATACATACTGAAGCAAATTGTAAATTATTAAATAATTAAATCTTCTAGTCAAAAATTAAATGAAAGTAATTGGTATATTTTTTCTTCGCATGCTGTTATTAAAAAATAATTGAAATTGTGAAAACAGGAAAAGAGCAAAAAATAGAGCAAAATAAAATAAATTCAGAAAGAGTTGAAGGATGCATATTGTAAGATTTATAACAAAAATTTACTGGAAAAGGATGAAAGGAAGAATTAAGCATGCATTAGAGAAACAAGAATAATTAAAATGCAAGAAAAGTAGTATTAGAAAGATACTAAAGTTATAAGAATATAAAAGAACCATGCAGTTAGAGAGATGTAGGGCTATCTGAATGTAAAAATTTGTTTCGATTTGAGAATTTCAATGAGTTACGTTATAATGTTAATATAAGTTTTACTATTATGTAATTCTAAATGACGAGAATCTACTTTAAATGTTGAACAATTATTATTATTAGCCTGAAAAGAAGAACGAATCTTACATATAGCATTTAATAAATCGGGTGACATCGCGTTTCTTTTATTGTTACGTACGTCAGTTACAATGGAAAAAATTCGTTCCGCCTCCGCGTTTGAATGTGGCAATGACAAAATCATATAAGCTACTATTTTCAAATTAGGAAACATCGCGGAATTATCAAAATCTTTAATTAAAGTAATTTCGTGCCAAAAATCAACTACATTTAATTTAAACAATTTTTCTTTAACGTTTATATCCAATAAAGGTAATTTGCGCCATTCTAAATCTACTTCCGCTCGGTTAAAAACATTAGGCAAACGATTCAAAACTGGATTTAAGTCGGGAATCTTATTAATTCTAATTTGTTGGTCCAGTGCCACATCTGGATTGAGAAAATTTTGATTTTGAAAAGAAGCTATCTTGAAATGGTAACCGTTGTTGCATCTCCCGTAGTGCAACTTTGTAAAATTTATAACAATTGCTTTGAATATTCTCTGATCTATCTTTTGGTAACATTTGAAACAAATTCTTACATTCAGAACCAAAAAATACGTCACTTACAGGCAGATAAATTTCAGGATCTACAAAATTTACGTTAGAAATATTATTCAAATATTCAGGCTTAACCCATTAACGTCCAAAATGTCAAAATTTCTTGCACGTTTTCAAAGTGATTTTTTCCTATGTAATTGGCGTTGAAAAAATTCTTGAACCACATATTCTGATGTAAAATTGCATGCTCTTTCAGAATCCGTTGCCAGAATCATGATAAAACTCACAGGAAAAGAGATATGCTCGATTGAAACATAAAAAACACCTAAATTTTCGAAAAAAAAAATTTTTAGGATTTTTTTTCGAAGTGTTACGGTGAAGATATCACCTTGCGACCGTGATCAAAGGTGATCATGGGAGTTGAAGTTTAACAGGGAATTTTTTTGTTGACCTTGAACCATCGCTTCTTTACAAAGTGGCGGAAAAAACGATTTTTTTTTCAATCTTCATCAACTTTTTTCTCGAAATCTATGGTCTTTAGAAAAAAATTCATAAAAACAAAAATGCCTTAGAATCGCTCGAGGAACATTCTCAATTTTTTCAGAATTTTTTGAGACAATTTTTGATTTTCCGGGAAACTTGTGAAATGGAATTTTCAAAAATGTCTCCAAAAATTCTGAAAAAATTTTAGGATGTTTCTCGAGTGCTTCTAAGACATTTTTGTTCTTATGAATTTTTTTCTAAAATCCATAGATTTCGAGAAAAAAATTGATAAAGTTGAAAAAATAAAAATTCGTTTCGGCCGATGTTTTGAAAACCTATTGGTAAAAAAACGTTCTGTCTACGAAAACTCGGAAAAAATTTTACAATATTGCTCGAATGATTCTAACTTATTTTCATTCTTTTTTCAAAGACTTATAGATTCCGACAAAAATTTCATCCTTTATTTCCATTTCATTTCGGCAGATAAGCGTAATTTTTGGTCTCATGTATTCATGAATATTCGTCTTTTTTTGTTCTCTTCTTTCGTATTTTTGTACATACGGATGAGTGATAAATAAACGAAATCATTAATTTCATACATTATGTCGCGGAAACGTGTAAGATCTTCGGAATATGAATCAGATTCTTCAGATAGTGATTCAGAACGCAACGTATTGATTCCGGATCCTGACTATTCAGGTTCCGATGATTCTGGTTCCGATTTTGATTCAGATTGCGAACATGAAATACCCAATATCACTTACAATAAAGCTTGTGCAAATTATTCTGAAAAACAAGATAAACTTGAAAAAGGTCATGAATTCACTTGGATTGAGGGTGAAAAGTTACACCCTGATTCTTGTGAAGATAAAGTATTATTGTCCGAATCGCAAAAAAAGAAAATACGTAGGAGCGAACCTTTTCAATTGTTTGAAACCTTTTTTTTTCTATTGAAATGAAAAAATATATTATTGATGCGTGTAAAGACAATGGTTATGATCTGAAATTGAAAGATCTTGATACTTTTATTGGAATAGTTATTTTTTCTACATTCAATCCCAGAAAATCACAGAGAGATTACTGGTCATCTGATCCGTATTTATCTAATGAAGTAGTTTCTTCTGCAATGTCTCGCCAACAATTTGAAATCACAAAATCTAAATTGAAGTTTTCAAAAAACAAAGACAAAGATTCAAATGATCGAGGATGGCGCGTTCGTTCTCTACTGAAACTTTTTCAAAATAACATCATGAAATTCGGAATATGGAGAACTGCTCTATCCGTTGATGAGATGATGGCCAAATCCTATGCAAAAACTGTTTTGAAACAATTTATTCGAGGAAAACCGATAAGATTTGGTTTAAAATTTTGGGGCTTGTGTACTTCGGACGGCTATCTACTGAATTTGGATCTTTATTGCGGCAAGAATTCTCAAATTGGAGATAAGTTATCTAAATGTGCTTTAGGTTCACGAGTAGTATTATATTTATTACAACCATTTTTTCAAATAATAAGTTATAACAAAATTTCTCAATTTCATCTGTACTTTGACAACTTCTTCACGAACATGGATTTGGTATTACATTTGAAGAAATTGCGTTTGAAATGCACTGGTACTATCAGAGATAATCGAGTCAACGAAAAAAATGTGCTTGATAAGAAAGCTCCAAGAGGGACATATGTGGTGAAGCACGACGTAAACAGTGGCATAAATTTCATTACTATCATGGATTCGAAGCCCGTCTCAATAGCTTCAACTGCAGCAGGTGTCAATCCTCTATCTATTTCAAAAAGATACAGCGCAGAGGCTAAATCTAAAATTGAAATACCTTTTCCGCAAGCTTTTCACCTATATAACAAATTCATGGGAGGTGTTGACCTGCATGACGGACATTGCAATGACATACTCCCAAGTATACGATCAAAAAAATGGACATGGGTAGTTTTTATGAGACTTATACAGGCGTCTATTACTAATTCCCTTGTAATTTTCAATGCTGCTAACGATGGAAAGAAAAAAGTTGGAATAAAAGAGTTCACTATTTCGATTGCCAAATACTACTTACAAAAAAGTAGTCGCAAAAGTAAAGCACATGGACGATCTAATAGTGACAAATTGAGGATTTGTTCGAATGGAAACTGTCCAATAAGAACAAGAATTTTCTGCAAAACATGTAATTTAAATATTTGCAATAAATGTTGGCTAAAAAAGCACACCTAAAAGTATGAATAAGTGAGAGGCAAGGGGACTCACGGAAAACAAGCACCCCGAGACGTGAGAGGCAAGGGGACTCACGGGAAAAAAGCACCCCAAAGGAGACAGAATTTTACCACGTCCACGCCGTAGTCTCTGGGTAACGCTAAGAGTAAAAAAATCTTCCTAAAATTTGCACAGAAATCGTTTTTTACCAATAGGTTTTTAGAACATAGCGGCCGAAACGAATTTTTATTTTTTCAACTTTATTAATTTTTTTCTCGAAATCTATGGACTTTAGAAAAAAATTCATAAGAACAAAAATGTCTTAGAAGCACTCGAGAAACATCCTAAAATTTTTTCAGAATTTTTGGAGACATTTTTGAAAATTCCATTTCACAAGTTTCCCGGAAAATCAAAAATTGTCTAAAAAAATTCTGAAAAAAATTGAGAATGTTCCTCGAGCGATTCTAAGGCATTTTTGTTTTTATGATTTTTTTTCTAAAGACCATAGATTTCGAGAAAAAAGTTGATGAAGATTGAAAAAAAAAATTCGTTTTTTCCGCCATTTTGTAAAGAAGCGATGGTTCAAGGTCAACAAAAAAATTCCCTGTTAAATTTCAACTCCCATGATCACCTTTGATCACGGTCGCAAGGTGATATCTTCACCGTGACACTTCGAAAAAAAATCCTAAAAATTTTTTGTTTCGAAAATTTAGGTGTTTTTTATGTTTCAATCGAGCATATCTCTTTTCCTGTGAGTTTTATCATGATTCTGGTAACGGATTCTGAAAGAGCATGCAATTTTACATCAGAATATGTGGTTCAAGAAGTTTTTCAACGCCAATTACATAGGAAAAAATCACTTTGAAAACGTGCAAGAAATTTTGACATTTTGGACGTTAATGGGTTAAGTGAAATGGTAAAATTTACGAGCACATTCCTCTCGATAGCTAGGCATATAAAAAATTGAGAGAGTATGAAAAAATCGAGGATTTAAAAGGTCATAAATCAAGTAACAAGTCATGACATGACATGATCTCAGGCGTCAGGTACTCGAGCATATCCGTTCTAGAAGATATCAGCACACTCAGCAATCATTTCTCCAATCGCCAGAATGGTGCCAATACACCTTCTTAATGTCTAGGTAAAAGTTATTTTTTGCTTTACCCTTCAAAAAAAAATGAAGTGCACTGACAACTCTTTCCCTTTCTAATACCTAGCCTGCTTGTTAGATGGATCGTATGATATGCTTACCTGAAAAGCTAAAAATGGCTAAAAGATAAGTCAGGGAAAGCTATAAAAATTCTTAAAACTGTTTTTTTTTTCAATAACTAAAGTTTTACTATCAGTTACTCATCCAGTCTCCATGTCTCATCCTCCTCCTCCTTCTCCTCCTCCTTTTTCATCCACATCCTCCTCTTGAAGGCTAGCTTCTCTATAGCCGTATCCCGTGGTACCGCGAATGTATAATTTTAGTCAAACATCTTTTTATCACTTTAACTAATTCACTCGTAGAAAGGTAAATGATTTCTTGAATGAAAGTCTAGAGAGAGGGTCCATAGAAGGAGAGAATAGTAGGAGGGTCTAGGATTGGTTTTGAATGGTCAAATAGTACCCTCTAAGGACATACTATAAGTGAGGAGCTTTAAGGCCTAATAAATTGGTGAACCTGACCTGGGTATAATATCAGCTAGGACTTAATAAGTTGCCCTATCAAAATATTAATATTCCTGAAATTGATGTTAAATTGTTATTCTCCCCAATAGGGGAGACTATTAAAATTGTATCCTTTCATTTAAAGGATATTTTAGTGATTCGCTGCATAGATTTAGTTAAAACCATGCAAAGTTATAATTCCATGCTCGATCGAAAGTTAATTCCTTGCACGATATCAGCAACTTATCACAATAGCTATCTACAATTTAACTAACGAGAAAAGGGGTGATTGCGGTAGCCACCTAGCGGCAATTACTGGTACTATCAATTAAATTGAACTAGTTCACCCGTGTGTGTGTAATTACGTAATATTAAAATACCATTAGCGCGAAAGAAGATTAAGGAAGGCAGTCACCTAGCGGTGACTACTGGAACTAGCAATTAACTCAACCTAGTTTATCTGTGTAGCAGAGTCGGAAATAGTTAGGCTACGTAAGGTAACTAACCATCGACTTCGAAGGGTGAAAAAACCTTCCCCCAACTAGGGCCCTGTAGGATAACTTAGGTCCCCGTAGGATAACTAACCAACGGTACCATAGGGTGAAAAATACCCCCTCCCTAACCAAACCCGGTCCCACTATAAGACCTTCCAACTGTGACATAGGGTGAAAAATACCCCCTACCTAACCAAACTCGGTCCCACTATAAGACCTTCCAACTGTGACATAGGGTGAAAAATACCCCCACCCTCCCTAACCAAACTCGATCCCACTATAAGACCCTTTCCTTCCTCATCCCCACCACTACCATACTAAGAGAGTCTTATTCCCACCCATCCCCCTTCCACACCACAAAACAGCTTCCCCCTCTCCCTGTCATCAACCGCATAGCTCCTCTACTGACGTCAGACGAGTGTGGGTGTGACTTCAAAAGGCTGCAAGTATCCTCACGCACCCCCGCAACCCTCTTGCCTCTACTTGCTGCGAGCTCACGTGGAGCCTCCGATTTCCCCCACCACTACTTAGCATTTCTTGACTCCCCCCACTACCTCGCAACCAGGCTGATCCGAGAGGACAGGAGTGAGGGGGCCACACACAGAACCGGCCTAGCTTGTCTACTGGCTACCCACAATTCCCTCATTGGAACTAGGCACTAGGCAGATAATGTAGTTAGCATAGATGGAGTATATGAAACATAAAGTTCGGCGATAGTACCGATTATTACGTTAATGATGCATTTTTAGGAAAAAAGTTATAATGACCTTGCAAAAAGTGCTTTATTAAATATACTAAATTCAATCTTTGGATTGAAATTTCAATGAAGTGCTTGAATACTATCAAAGTATAATATATATTGAATAAAAGTATTATATGTTAAATCTTTTGAATATTGAATAAAAATTACTGTAAGCATATTATAAGTGAATAGATTATTCATTTCATCTTCCTGTAAGCATGCTTTACATGTCACATAGTTAACAGACATTATTTTTCCTTTTGCGAAACAATGGGGAGTGAAATTCTAGGGACCACCCAATGTTCCTCCTGTGAGCTTTCCCAGGGTTCTCTAAAACTGGCCCGATACCTTCTGACAATATTTTACCCTCTCAACCAGTCTCTAGCTATTTTTTTTCGACTTTTCTCACAAACAGACCAGACAAATGAGCCCACGTGCTAAACAGAGTCACAGTGTGAAGTAAGATTGTCAAGAAGCCATTGATGCGCTCGATACTTTCTGACCATATTTTACCCTCTCAACCAGCCTCTAGCTATTTTTTCGTGACTTTTCCTCCCTCAAGCAGACCAGACAAATCATTCAGCCTCTAACTATTTTTTTTCTCAGGACTTTTCTTACAACCAGACCAGACAAATGAACCCATGTGCTAAACAGAGTCGCAGTGTGAAGTAAGATTTTCAAGAAGTCATTGATGCGCTCGTAAATTTTAAGCTGCACTCAGGATACGTCCTTAAGAAGCTAGTATTCCCCACCCAAGTAATAATGAACGTATATCTCACGACTCGTTTCTAAATAATGAAAAGTTTATATTTTAAACTGTCATTACTTTATCTGAGGAACGTGACTATTTTTACCATCTAGTACGTGTTATGACACGTTTGAATTAAATATATTTGTTTTAGATGACAGTTATTTGATCTGAAGAACGTGTATCTCACGACTCGCTTTTAAACAATGAAAAGTTTATATTCTAGACTGATGTCACTTTATCTAAGGAACGTGTATATAATTAAATGGATTTATTTGTTTTAATTAACAACTACTTAATCTAAAAACTACATGTATCAACACGTTTAAAATAATAACTTCTCTTTGAAATCTACAATCATGAGAGAGTAACCTATTACAAATTTCGTTCGCCTGCAACACTTCCCCTACTCTTAATTTCCAATAAGTGTGTATATCTTATCCCTTCCTACGATATTATTCAAAGTCACCCACGCTAACAATTAGGAAATTTCATTCAGTCTCGATTAGAAGCGTGAAGCAGTCGAAAGTTCAAGTCTGTAATGCTGCAGTCAGAATATTTTATTGTGGTGTAATAGCAGTATTGAAGCTTCAAGCAGTGCAAAGTACCAGTGTCACGTTGCAGACAGAATATTTTTTTACTATCACGTAATTGTCGTAGAAAATCTTTAGAAGGTAAGAATTATTTTTTCTTTTTACGTTATTCTCTTTTCTTAATATTATTTTATTATAGAAATAGATTTAACTAAGATTAATTTTTTATTTTATTATAGAAATGGATTTAACTAAGATTAATGAACTTGCAACTGTAGAACCAAAAACTTTTATAAAGCTGAATACTTTGGAGATTGGGGGGTCATACCGAATAACTGAATTATCGAAAATTAAAACCAAATATGGAGAGAGAATAATAGCAAAGCTGGTTATGAAGGAATGGTTCTTCTTGCCTGCGAGGATGATGGCATTACTGGAAAAACCAGAACAATTCAAGAATTTTCAAGATGCAGCTTCAAATCAAATATTAACATTCACGTATCATGGTGGAAATTACATTAATATGACATGTGCAATTGTTAGTCAAATTTCAAAAGATTAATTTAGAAAACATTTGTAAGGAATGATTTAAATACAAAATAAATGATTATTATATCTTATTTATTATTTTTTTTCCTTCATTATAATGATAAGCTTAACTATAGTCTATTAGCGATTAACTTACATTTCTAACTATTAGCGATTAACTTACATTTCTAACTATTAACGATTAACTTACATTTCTAACAATACTTGTAAGCGAGTTATATTCAACAATTTTATCATGTATAATTAAACAATACGCAGTAGTATTACTTGCAATATTTTTAAAACAATCGATCTCTATTTTAACGTCAACCGTGCCAGAATTAACAGATTCGTTTTGATGCGAACAATCAATGACAAAGAGAGGGTCATATTCTAAGAAATGTTTGTAATTAAGCATTGGTTTCGACAGTTTTTATTCAGCATAATATGATTGGATAAATTTAACATACATATCATATAGTACAGAAAATCGTGATTTTTCAGTATCAGTATCGAGTCGATCATATGGATAAAATTCAGAATTAAGATAGACTTCAATATCACGAACAAAACTGTCATCGAAGTCAAGCACCTTCATATGCTGTGTATTCTTCTTATTTCTTCTAAATGCTAGAATTACGTATCGAGGCTTCTCTAATTGTGTTGCAGCTTTTACAGCCCACGTATGCCTCTGTGTTTCTGGTAGAAGCGGGTATTCGTAGAGTTCCCAGGATCGAAAAGCCATGGTGAGGCTTTTGTTTTGGTCGATAATACGTAGAAATTGAAGTTTTGTGTATTCATTCAATGATATATGAGGAATTCTCCATTGCACTTTTTGAACATCTATTTTGGAGTCGGTAATTTTCGTTGAAGAGTATATGGAATTCGTATCATTACGCGCTCGAATAAGAACGAGCTCATGACGTGCATTTATTATGACTCTTCTATAGTCTTCACAAAAACCCAACAGAATTTTCAGTGGGACGCAAAAATTGAAATATTTCACAGGCTTATAATCTGATAGAAACCATCCTGAATGGCTTAGACTCGTACTCTCCTCCCCAGTCAGGGAAATGAGATTCTTCATGGAACTAGTAATACCCACATTCTTACTGCGGTCAATCTCAATACCATTCAATTTATAGAGAATTTCATCGAACAAGAATGCCATGGAATTGCAGTCAAGTCCCAAAGTATCTTCAGCTGCTGCAGTTGAAATATGAGTAACCTCGATTAATTTTCCTTCTATGTAAAGATAACTCTCACAAGGTAGAAGAATTTAATCTTGCTGTTGTATTGGAATTCGAATTTCGTCACTATTTCCCAATGATGCATTTTCATACGGATTGTAAGCATGTATTTCCATTTTAGTAATGCGATTGTCGTACACAGGTTGTGCGGTTACGTCCAACAGGTCCATCTTTATTTCTGACCTTGAAACCCAGTGATTGAAGAAAGGCTATATTTTTTCTTGTTAGCGGTCTTCTAACGTAATCCCCACCCAATGTATCTGGTCCTGCAGCAACTGTTGGACTAATGATAGGCTCATCTGGTATCGGTGATTTATAAGTATTCTTGTAAATTAGCATTTTCTAATGTGTAATCGAATTGTAATTTCTTCCCCACCGAAATTTACTAGACGGTTTTCCTGATCAAGAATGCGCAAGGTAAGACGGTCAATTACTTTCACAATGACTAGCAAGTAAATGACGTTTTTCGGTGTTTCCGAGATTTTATAGCCAGGTAGGACGCTTGGAAAAAATTCATGTATAACATGTTGAGGTTTACCGTTTGTATATGCACCACCAGTAATATTACATTCAATTCGTAAAATATTGACCCTTATAATGTTTACGGGCTGGTCTGATTCGGCTAGAGTGTTCGGCTGAATAATTCGATCTGACGAAAAACCCAATAAAGAGGCTATATTATTAGGTTTTGTAAAATCAATCAGATATTTACACTTTATTTCACTTTTCAACGTATTATTATTAGCACGTAGAATAATAACATCTTCATTATCCACCTCATGCATCAATGTACGCAAAAGATCATTTATACCACTCAACTCATAACAACCTGTAGGTATAGTCAGATCTTCGGTATCGTAGTAAAACTTATTGTTCGACTCATCAATATTAGGGATTGAATTGAAGCTCTGAAAGTCTACGAGACCAAGTTCATATTGCCCCTCCTGAAGATTGATCGGTGGGAAAAAATCTGTCTCCAATATGGACTAGCGGTCAGACAGCGTAACCGTTAAAGACATTGTTCACGTAGAAACTTGACACACAACTGACCGCATATGCTTGTATCATACGATTGATATTGATCGTGGTTGTAGTAGATTATAGCAGAAGGACCAAAATAATCTTAAAGTTCAATTGAAGGTTTCAAATTTCCGAAGGAGTCGAAATACTTTACGTAATTATTACGTTTACCGTAGGCAACCCAATGTGTACCAGAACCTTTTTCTTCGTCAAGATTCACGATTGCACACTCATTGCATAGTACGGTTTGTGGTAGAGATGTGCGCATAAAGACTCCTCGAAAATGTGGTATATCCAGACATGCGTGTAATAATTGAATATTACTAGTAGCTCCAGATTTCGGAAGGTTGCTAATTTTTTTTTGCGAGGTTTTTTCCCTCCTTTTCAAACCCTCTCCCTTTCGCCCGTAAGGGGATAGGTATAAACCATGTCCACGCCTGCTTTCTATTAAACGATTGTGACGCTGTATCTCTTCCAATTGTCTCTTGGATGCTTTCGCATCGTTTACAGCTTTTGTTATACCTGCTGTACCCCCAGCTAATGCGCCCACTGCACTCAACAGTGGGAGCAGAGGTAATAAACCCCCCCCCCCGTTTTTTTTGTGAGTAAATTGCTTTTTCCTCAATAAACCTCCTCGTTTCTTCGGTACACGAATTTTTCTTTTCTTCATGCTTCTTCCATGCACTTGTAGGCCTAAGCCAAGTTTTCGGTTTACATTCATGGATGCCCAGACTGCTGCTTCAGCTGCTCGTTCACGTAAAGATGAGTCACTAGCAGTGATACGCTTTCGTGCACGCTGTGCAAGAACTTGATCAGCCTGGTGACGTGCTGGCAGATCCTTATATATTGAATATGCGATATCGTGTTCACGGTAGGCTTCGTCTAGAGGATTTATACCCGGATCACCACGTGCTAACCGTTCTCGAAGTCGAGTACCTGGTCCGCAATAATTGTAGCCAGGTATGTGTATTTCGAACGGTAATTTATTCAGTATTTTATTGAAAAAAGTTCCAAAACCGTAGCTTACCATGTGGAACTTTCTTTCTGTTTCTCGCACAGAGTTTGCTGACAAGCACAGCAATCTTTTATTGAAGGGGGCGGTCCATCAATGTGATCTCTATTAGGTAGATTATGATGTTTAAAACACCAGCGATATTGTTGTACTTCAGGATCTGCGCGAATGTGTTCAGGCAATTTATTCCAATCCTCTTGAATACTACGCTGAAAGTACTTCAAAAGCAAAATTTTCGGTATGTATTCAAACTGCTCAGCGGTTAATTCTTCCAAACTTGACACATTTAACACTAATAACGGCATGATAAGAACTGACCAAACAATTCATTTCATTCCTATAAATAGGTTGTATGACCACAGAGTTTTCAGTCATGGACTTCGTAAAGCAGCCGCTCGGTATTCGTGTTTCTAATGTAGATTACCGAACAACCGATAAATGTATGAGACGTCGCGGACCACTACTCCCATCAACCATTCGCTTTATAGTTTGTGGCCCTTCAAATTGTGGAAAAACAAATGTATTGCTGAGCCTTATAGAAAGCCCTCAGGGTGTGAGATTTGAAAACCTATACGTTTATTCAAAATCGTTGCAGCAACCAAGATATCGATACTTGGAGCGACTATTATCGGACAATGAAGAAATTAGTTCTTTCCAATTTTCTAATAACAGTGAGGTTATAAAAGTAGCTGAAGCACTACCAAATTCAATTTTCATATTTGATGATGTTGCAACCGATAAGCAAGACAATATAAGAGACTACTTCTCCATGGGTAGACATTCTAAGATTGATTGCTTTTATCTTTGTCAGACTTATGCAAGGATACCAAAACATCTAATACGTGATAATGCAAATTTTTTAATTATTTTTAAACAAGATGGAACTAACCTAAAACATATATATAACGAACATGTAAATACAGATATGGCGTTTGAAAAATTTTGTGAATTGTGTTCAAATTGTTGGAAGCGTGATTATGGATTTTTAGTAATTGATAAAGACAGTGCAATGAAAAATGGACGATATCGAAAGGGTTTCAATAAATATGCTGTGATTAAAGAGTGATGTTAATGTTCAAAAATGTTAGTTTAACCTTGAAAGTTGAACAAGTCTATATATTGAATAGAGAATAGCTTTACAAAATGAAGGAGAAAAAGCTTCTAAAGAAGATTGCTGAGGCAAGTGAAGTAATTCGTCAAAAATATCGCGCACTCAAATCAGACAGAGTAATGATGGAAGACAGTTTAAATGAAACTTTTAAACCAATAGTTGAACCATTAAAGAAGCTCACCGAAAATAATCAAGCAATTTTCGTTGCACTGAAACATGAGATGAAAATGGAACCTATAAAGATATCTGTCTCAAACGAGGAATCTTTCATAATTCCGATGAAACGAAAAAAGTCTTATCCCACATCCACTCCACAACGGAAAGATTTCATAGGCAGCTCCAGAATTAACGTTCAAGATCATTTATCGGATGATGAGCAGGAATATTCACAGTCGCACGAAACACAGTACCTTTCTCTGCAAGATGATAAAGAGGAGGAGGAGGAGGAGAAGGTGAAGAAGAATAATGAATATGGCACGCAAGATTTAGCGGAACAAATAGAATTACCTGTGCATACATCCATCGAGGCTGTAAAAGATGCTAATCGAACTACGATAAAGTCTGGTTCAATTGCATCCAAATATATAGAGTTGTTGACGAATAATGCTAAGGATCAAGAGACACGGTAGTGTCTCGAAGGCAAGTACATAAAAGTAGGTATAGACGTGTCTATACCGCCGTCGAGGCACTACCCTCTTATACAGAAAGTTTGGCCGTCTCAATTTTCAAATCGATTTATCTCTGTGAATAATCCATTGTCATTGCTTAAGTAAAGATTTTCTTAAAATGGGTTTGAAAAAGCTTTCATTTGAGCCCACGAACATGAAAATCGGTTCACGCAATCCAGAGATATCATACTCTGTTATCTATATATATGCCGAAATAACATTTTTCTCCTTCCTCATCTCTTTTTTCAGCCAAAATGTATGTCTCGGGCTGAAGTTGGTCGCTAACGAGATAATAAACAATAACCAACGACCGAACTGTGTTTGTGAACTGTCAAATAAAGTCGATATGATCGATATAATTAATCCGGCGACTATTGTGAATTGTATATTCTAATGTGAGGTTATTTTTATTTAATGCAGTGAGGTTTTTCATCGTGTTGCGATATTGCATCTGCTAAATTTATACAATCAGAAATAAATTCAATTAACAGTGACTGAAGGATTCGCGAATTAGATAAGTATAACATTATATTTTACACTGCAGGATGTAGTATACTTTGTGGTACTTTGTGGTGTTTTTTTTCAGATTAAATCAAAACAGAACATTTTCATGATGAGGATAGAGCTGACTGGATTAAATAAGATTAATATTTACAACTCTGTGCCTATGAGAAGTATACTTTCAACATTAATGTGCATCGGTCATTATCAGGAGGATATTAATTGAAAGAAATTGTTAAGGTAATCATATGCTAAACTTTCAGGTATTGAAATCATTAATCAAATGCATGTTTTGCTTTTTATTTTCTTTAAACTGATATTGATTGTAACTATCCGATAGGTTATATCATATATATACGAACAAATATTTCAGATTAAATTATGGCAATGCTTATTTGAAAGATATGAAACATTCCAAAGAATCTTCATTTACGTAAAATACAAGTTGACCAGTATTTGGATTTGAACAAATTATACGATAGTAGATGTTTACAAAAGATGCGAAGACAACCAAATATTACAGAAGTTAGGTCAACAAGCAATAAAGAAAATGGAGATGGGGCAAAATCAAATACTGGTAAGTAACTGAGATGCTTCATGTTGCTTCAAATATTTATTTTCTTTGAATATTAAGATTGTTAAATGATGAATTTGATTTCAGGCTTACTCATAGTGTTATCATTTAGTATTTTACAGTCACTGTGGAAGTGTCTTATAGCAAATGGTAATACTTGTGCTTTGACATAAATACATTTGGTACAATAGAGTTAAAAATCCAAGGAAGAAGGTTCGCTCACATACTGACTATTGGAGTTGAATCAACAACTGGGCTTTTCACTCCTGTATTCTGGTACTTGAAACAGGCAAAGATGAAAGCATGGAAAGATTGGCAAAGTAAGAATAAGCCAATATTCAAAAATACGTCATCCATTGCTCAGCCATAATTTAAGGATGAGACTCTTTGGATGAAATTATGTAAAATTGAGTTAATAACTGTTGATTGTTTTCCTCTGTTACCTATGCTAGTATTCTAGGCCAAAGGCAGTATACTGGTCATTGGTATGGATGAAAAAATGCAATGTTTATTCTCAATTGAAAGTCAGTCCAAAAATTATTGGTTTCTACTCCATTTTGTAGCACCAGAAGTCCGACCAGTTTCAACAGTGTATAGAAATTAGCGAAACGAACATCAGAGGACTCTGGCACAGGAAATGTTATAAGGATAGAAAATACAGTGAATAAATTTGGGAAAATGAAAGCAGTATATCTAAAATAGAGGCTTCCATTGCATTAATTTGTGTATTTTCGAGTTTATATTGATGAAAAGAAAATACAAATGGCACTATTTTGCTAGAAAAAGAGCCCTGATTCATAGCTGATATTGGGAGTAACAGTTAAGAAAAAGAGATGAATTTCTAAGCAAATCCTTAAAAGTGAAGGGCTTGTAGATGATTTTGGGTATACAATTTTGGAATTAAAAATCACATACTTGATGAAAATGATAACAAAATCATGTAGATCTGTAAATATGAAAAGAATTCATGATTGCAATATTTAACATGTGATGGGGCATACGGTGAATAAATTTAGGAAGCTGAAAACTATATATCTAAAGAAGAGAGGCATCCATTGCAGGAGTTGGTGTACTTCCTAGTTTATATTAATGAAAGGAAAATATAAATGGCATTAATGTGCTGGAGAAAGTGCCATAATGCAAAGTTGATATTGAGAGTGACAGCTAAGAACAAGGTGGAAAAATGAGTCAATTCATAAGAAAATCCTTGAGAGGGAAAAACTTGCAGATGATTTTGGGCATACAACTTTGGAATTAGAAATAACATAGTTGATGAAAATTATAATAAAATCATGTAAATGTGTAAATATGAAAGGAATTCATAATTTCAATATTTCACATGTAATAGAGCATACGATGTGTAACTTCAGGAAACTGAAAGCAGTATACCTAAAAATCATAGGCTTCCATTACATTAACTGGTATCCCGCGTAGAAAAATTTAAGATGGGAGAATGTTATTAAAACGTTTGGAAAAATATGGGAAAAATGTGGCAAAATGTTGGGAAGTGTATGGACTAAAATCTCGCGTGGTCGCATATCCCATAAAAAAACCATACGTTTACAATATGGATGCCATACCTTTTTTCTGATTTTTTGAATTTTTTCAATAGAACTTTTTTTTTTTATATATAAAACAATAAGTAAAAAGCAAACATTAAATAAACACAACTGCACAAAATTCCATCAATATCAACAATGGCAATTACTACTAGTTTCAAAAATATTTTTCAACAATTACCACGTTAAGATATTAGATTTACTGATTTTTCACCGTATTATATACAATGTAAAATTTGTAAGTTTAACGATAACGTCTAAAAATTGTTGAACAATTGTTTTTAAAATTGCTTACAATTGCGATTTTTCTAATCAGGGATTTTTCTGTCATCCATGTTCCACTATTTCCATTAAGGTTAAAATTTATGAGATTTATTTGTATTTAAAGTGTCGACATACGACACTACTAAGAAAAACTTGGATTGTATTTGAAAAACATATATATATATATTGAATTTAACAATGAAACTAATTATTTTTTAGCATAAGGTTTCGGTGTTCGTAATGTAGCACACATTAGATTCACGACACGTATAAACTCCGTTGGATGCACCTTGGTCATTCCGTGTTTGGCAACATACCCTACAAAAAAAGATGCAGTTGTAATAAAAATTTGTAACGAAGTTCCCCGTTACGTATACGAGATACCGAATAAAGAACATAAAAGCTACCGAACAGTGGATATTATTAATCCCTACGTTACCGACTCGTGAGATAGGCTCACGAGTGGATTATAGCTAACGTCAAGGATAGACCCCGTTGACAGGCAGAGGCCCGGATGAAAAGACCGGCGCTCCAGTAAACGATGTCCAGGTTGTCCTGAGAAGTAAGGCAGGGCCATGCCAAACAACCCAGGCAACCTGAGATAAGGAGAAGCGGCCTCGGGGAGTCCTAAAACAATGACAGTGTCTATAAGTCCCCACGAGGAGGGGAGATAGAACATCGAGTCTGGCTTGAACGCTGGTTACGCGCGTCAAACAGGCTGCGCGAATGTCGTGCGCAGACTGCCATAGCAGGCAGTCGGAACGCGACCATGGGACTGTGCTGATGTGTCCGTGCGTGCTGGTGAGCGCGTGACGCGGCACTCAGACAGCCATGGGTCGGTTCGCGTACGTGAGGCGTGTGCTATAGGCCAGCCTGCACGTACGTCACGACTCGATACCGGCCAATGCATAGTGGGTTGTGCAGGGGCGTAGTTAGCCCGTTGGAATGTGTCCCGGTGCCCTCCGTAATCCCATAGGCTTGCGCTATGGCTGGACGGGCCGTGAACATTGCCTCCGTGGTGGTCCGCTCCTGGCAAGACGCTATGCTTTGGCAATTGATACCGCATGTTCCCGCACTCCTCACCACCACCTGGGTGTGGGTGGTGAGGGAGAAATGTATGCCCCTCCGCAGGCAGGTCTGCGAGGCTCGGACTTCCGTAAGGAACCCTCCCCTCTCTCCACGACCTAGCATACTGAGCGACCCTGGCTACCGCTACCGTCCCTATGCATGGCCGCAGGGCCGTATAAGATGCATAGAGAATGGGGTCGAAGGACCCAATTGATAACGTAGGGTTGTTGGCCACCCAACTGACCAACTGGCGCCCTGATACCGATAGAAAAGGACGGGCGAAGGTAATGGGAAAACCCGTAGTGTGAGTGGCCCCTCGCACTGACGGGAATAACGTTACAAATTATATAGGTAAAGTGACTGGTCTCTGTACTGGACAAATACAGTCAATCGGTTAATGGCAAGTGACATTTAAAAACATATTTTTTGATACTCTCTTGTATAAATATTGTTAAATGTTAAGGGTAATCCGTATACCGACATTACGGACCAAAACTCTTACCAAACGTAGCTCCGTCATTTTTTAACCGATTTTCATGTTTATACATCTTTTTGAAAACATCAGAAGAAGATCTAGGGCTTCACGTTGACCAATTTTTCGAATTTAACTTTTTTTTTAAATTTTTTTCAGTTTCTTATTTTTTTAAAAACCGGCTAACATGAAGCCCTCGGTCTCCTTCTGGCATTTTCAAAAAGGTGCATAAACATAAAAATCGGTTAAGAAATGACGGAGCTACGTTTGGCAAGAGATTTGCTCTGTAATGTCGATATACAGATTCTCTTTAAGGGTGCGTTCATGCTGGAGCTTCGAGCGGCGATGAGAGTGAAGCGAAAAAATTTCCTGTATATTCTATATAGAAGCTTTCTCCCTACCACTTTACTCGCCGCTCATGTCGACGCTCGAAGCTCCAATATTAACGCGGCCTAATGCGCTGCTTCAAATTGTTAAGCGAATCACCCATAAATAGAGTTTATATTGTGATAAGTATAGACCATTACATTCGACTGCTTTGAGGATATTCTCAGGAATTCTAGGTCTTTTTCCATTTCCTTTGGCCGACATATTTTTTAATTCTTCCGGCTTAATGATCAATTTTAATATCCGGCGTATCATTTCGTTTGGCTTATTACGCCACCGCTTTATATAAAATAATTCGCCGCTGTTCACATATACCCCTGAATTAGGTTTCAGCTCCACCTAAAAAAATGGTATTATCAAGTAATGTAGATAGTATTTTTAATTCTTATATCAACCAGATAGTTTTGTTACCTATTCTGAACAGTCAAAGTTATCCTTAAAATTTTTCTAATATTAGTACAAGAACTATTCACTTTCCCTTCTTACTGAAATAGTTTTTGCAATAAATATTAGAAGAATTTTAGAGAATAAATTTAATTTTTCAGATTTAATAGTAACATTTTTGTAATAGTTACATCGCAATCGTCATCGTCATTTCTGCAATCAGCGCCCTTAGATCCACTTAAATTTAATATATTATTTACATCTTGTACTAACTGTGAACAAAATTAAGCATTACTTATATGTTTATGGGATGTCTTTAATTTATTCCCATCGAAAAATTAAAGATTATATTTATTTTATATTAACGGGATCCCTCAAGCCCTCTGTAGCCAACATTACGGAACGAAAAACGAGGGAGAATTGTCCAGCGCTATTTTTCAACCGATTTTAATGTTTTTGGGCTTGTTGGAATCGTTAGGACCCGCTTTTTGTCATAAATAAAGCCGTATTTTCCAAAAAATGTAAAAAAATAAAATTGTTTAAAAATTCGCATTAATAATATTTAAACGCAAAACAAATCGAAAAATCGGGCTTCTTTATGACGAGGTGCCAGACCTAACGATTCCAACAAGCCTAAAAACATTGAAATCGGTTGAGAAATAGAGGCGTACCATTGTCCCGCATTTTTGAGGTGGACGAAAACCAAAAATTTTTAGGAAGAAAGCTAGGCTTCCTCCCCTCTCGCAGCTCACGCTAACGTGTTCCCCCACTCCAGCATCGAAACTTACTGCAAAGCTTTCCTCATATTTACGCTATTCCCCTATCTGTAGCTATACATATATAAATACCGCTAAAATAATGTTGAGAACATTTCATTTCGCCGATATAATGAAATTGCTAAAAATGCAATTCTCATTTTGAAATAAAATTGTAGAAAAGGAGATTTCGTAATGCTTGAAATATAGGGCATACGGCGAAACGCGGGACAATGGTACAGTCGTATTTTTCAACAGAATTTGATGAGACTAGTAATAATTAAAGCCATTCTTCATGTAGATTGTCCTAAAGAGCTCGCATTTTCGATAAAGCTTATAGTTTTTCAGCTATGAACGATTGAAGTTGCACGGCGCACAAATACATATTTCTTCTCTCGCGTAGATTAGCTGTTGTGCACGTCCATCTTCAATCGTTCATAATTAGAAAACTATAAGCTTTATCGAAAATGTGAGCTCTTTAGGACAATCTACACGAAGAACGGCTTCAGTTATGACTAGTTTCATCAAATTCTATTGAGAAATACGCCTGTACCATTGTCCCGCGTTTTGCCGTAATTTCAGGTCTTCAAGCGTCACTGACTCGTTCATTCTGCTATTTATTCCGAGCAAAGTAAAAATGCACCAACAACTTGGGTGGCATCATTGAATAGAGCGTGAAAGGGGGAGACGCTTTTATAATAGTTTCATAATTTTGCAACGCTTCTTTTGGTCATTATAATGCAAAATGTAACAAGTTGCGTATTCGGAGTAAATAAAGTTGGCTTCCCCTCTCACCTCTACAGCTTGTTGCCTTGTCCAGCGTATGTAAATCAGCATAGTAGGTCTACATACATACATACGGGTGCGACTGTGTTAGTGACTCGTGGAGTGTCTGTAAACAAACACACATAGCGTTTACCATGTATGTACGTAAGTCTTATTTTCAATCGCGAAATTGCCCTTCTAAATTTATTGCATTGCACCTTCTACGACAAGCTTTATAAGATTAAGAAATACTCATAGCAGCATGTACATTATCGAGAACTTCTAATGTAATTTTTCAATGTGCAATCGTACTTTTATTTGTTCCGAAATAAATTGCAGAATGAACGAGTCAGGACGCTTGAAGACGTGAAATTACGGCAAAACGCGGGACAATGGTACAGGCGTATTTCTCAATAGAATTTGATGAGACTAGTCATAACTAAAGCCATTCTTCATGTAGATTGTCCTAAAGAGCTCGCATTTTCGATAAAGCTTATAGTTTTCCAGTTATGAGCGATTGAAGATGGACATGCGCAACAGCTGATCTACGCGAGAGAAGAAATATGTATTTGTGCGCCGTGCAACTTCAAACGTTCATAGCTGAAAAACTATAAGCTTTATCGAAAATGCGAGCTCTTTAGGACAATCTACATGAAGAATGGCTTTAATTATTACTAGTCTCATCAAATTCTGTTGAAAAATACGACTGTACCATTGTCCCGCGTTTCGCCGTATGCCCTATATTTCAAGCATTACGAAATCTCCTTTTCTACAATTTTATTTCAAAATGAGAATTGCATTTTTAGCAATTTCATTATATCGGCGAAATGAAATGTTCTCAACATTATTTTAGCGGTATTTATATATGTATAGCTACAGATAGGGGAATAGCGTAAATATGAGGAAAGCTTTGCAGTAAGTTTCGATGCTGGAGTGGGGGAACACGTTAGCGTGAGCCGCGAGAGGGGAGGAAGCCTAGCTTTCTTCCTAAAAATTTTTGGTTTTCGTCCACCTCAAAAATGCGGGACAATGGTACGCCTCTATTTCTCAACCGATTTCAATGTTTTTAGGCTTGTTGGAATCGTTAGGTCTGGCACCTCGTCATAAAGAAGCCCGGTTTTTCGATTTGTTTTGCGTTTAAATATTATTAATGCGAATTTTTAAACAATTTTATTTTTTTACGTTTTTTGGAAAATACGGCTTTATTTATGACAAAAAGCGAGTCCTAACGATTCCAACAAGCCCAAAAACATTGAAATCGGTTGAAAAATAGCGCTGGACAATTCTCCTTCGTTTTTTGTTCCGTAATGTTGGCTACAGAGGGCTTGAGGGATCCCGTTAACGGGAACCCTCAAGCCTTCTATTACCAACATTACGGAATGAAAAACGAGGGACAATTATCCAATGTTATTTCTCGTCTGATTTCTTTGTTTTTTGGCTTGTCGGAATCGTTAGATCTGGCACCTTGTCATAAAGCAGCCCGATTTTTCAATTTGTTTTGCGTTTAAATATTCTTAGTTCAAATTTTTAAACAATTTTATTTTTTTTCGTTTTTTGGAAAATACTGCTTTTTTTATGACATGGTGCAAGTTCGAACGATTCCAACAAGCCCAAAAGCATTGAAATCGGACGAGAAATAACGTTGGACAATTGTCACTCGTTTTTCATTCCGTAATGTTGGTTATAGAAGGCTTGAGGGATCCCGTTAACGTATAAATGATTTGCCGATATAGGCAATAATTATGTTATATTTTAAATAGACTACTTTTTGCATCTTTTTGGATTTATTTGGTACTTCGATATTAATAAGATTCAACAAATCCTTTATTATTTTTGAGGCCGGCTGCAGGTTCAAATCTACAATAAAATTTGTTTTATTAAAATAAAAGTAAAGATTACGAGAGAAGCAATTTCTATTTGAGTTTTAATGTTTCTACTATTAACAATGCAGACCATTATTAAAGTTTCAATGCGTTTATTTATACCTAATACATATTTTGGAGATTGATTCTGCGCCAAGGTCTCCTCTACCTCCATATTTAAACTGGTGTTACTCAAATCTCCCTCCCTACTTTCTTCTGCAGGACTGACGTCTCTTTCCTCTTCTGTTGAGTCTGCTTGAAATTATAAAAAATTTATGTTAAGGTGGTTTAATGCTTTTTCACAGCTTGTAGAAAAAGATTGTTTACAATTACTTTACCCAAAGTAATTATTAATAAAACATTTTAAAGCTGAAAACAATTACCCATCAAATCCTTCAGCAGTTTTTCTGTTGAGTGTATAAGTACTTCAGCTGGGTCTGGATTTGGTTCAATATTTTCTTTTGAAAAGAACGAGTTCTGTAAAGTTATTCTTCGATAGGTTCTTTATTCTGCTAACCAAACATGTTTTAAATATAAAAAAAAACAAATTTCTACGTCGCAAATGAATAAATAATGTTATACACATTTCTTACTTAAAAAACTTCTGAAAACTGAATTATCTTACTTTGTGCAATAATGGGCGATAAATCCATAGTAAGTGCATCTAAGGCATCATTTCCTTTTGCAAACTTTTCCTATATTTTCGGAAAGAAATATTTTTTGCGATAGGTTCCTTCACTTTCTTTTTTCCTTTATAAATGATTTGGCCGGTTTCTGTCACAATTAGTGAATTAAGCCAATCTTCATCATCTAAACAAAGATATACATGTAAATATTGAAATATCGTGTAGATTTTAAATATTAAAAAACAATTAACATGTAATTTATCAATTTAAAGACTATTTTATGCATAGTCACATTAGCTAGGTTATATTTAAATTGGAATGCTTTACTTCGCGTTCAAGCAGTTTTTGTATAAGACAAATGTTGCAAGCACCTTCTTCTTTGTAATATAGAATATAATCTTGAAATAATTTGTCTTTTATATAGGTTAAATAATACTTACCGCTAATTTTTAATATTGATCCCTTGTAGTATTTTTTTCCATATTTAATTTTCCCAATTTCTCCCTCACATGCGTTTTCTGGCAAAGTGTCTTTTTGAACCACGCTAACCTGCTTTCCACGCACCCACTGAACCAGCGCAAACATTTTTTTATATGAAAAATATTCGATATACTGGAGAAATGCAAAATTGACAGGAATTAACCTTTTTTAAAAAAGAAAAGAGTGAAGAAAGACAACACTGAAGTTGAAGCTCAGGAAACTTAGGGCAGTTTTCTTGTGCATACCCTAAAGTTGGCCGAATAGCCAAAAGGTCTGTTCTTTATTGATGCCCTGTTGCATTAATACAATAAGTTCGACTGAATAAACATATGTTTGTCTTATATCAATCACCTACACCAGTTCAGTAGTGCAACCTTAATGACCAAACCCGAAATTATATGCACTGCGTCGCTGAATTTAAGCTGGTAGTATTAATTTTTTAATAAAATGTTCTTAGGTATAACAAAAATTCTTGATAAGTTGACAAAATAACCTCCGAAAACACTCTTAGGCTGCTATTCCGTCATTCTTTACCCAACTGCAAGTGCGCGTCGGGCGCTTCTACTATTCGTTTTAAAAATTGTTAAGAAAGTTTTAAACATATCATCATAAAATCAAAATAGTCGTTTTATAGTATAGGAAATCTAATATTTAAATATGGTTCTAGCTTAAAATTGAAAAATCTCAAATACAACGAGTCCTGCTACAAAATAGCGTCTTTGAAAATTAAATTACAATTGTGTTAGAATGAATATGTAATTTTTGAAGTTTAGTTCGAAACTAATTTTAAATTTTCTGTTGTCAGGGTTATTAGATTTAGTTTGATTACCTGAAAAGTGGAAAAAGAGGGAAAGGTTGTTCGGAAAGCAAAAGGCTGTATTTAATTAAATAGAATTTAATTGATTAAAATTCAAAAGGATAAAACCAAAGACATTAACAATAATTATGCCCGTAGGCCGCAATAAAAGAAAAAAGAGAAAGGATAACTTGTTAAAAATGCTCAGTAGAGCCAAAAAAGATGGGTAAGAGAAATTAATGCTCAAGGAACTCCCAATCCGTGAAAAATCACGCTTTTTGGTCTTGAGTTATTGATGATGAGCGACCCTATAAGGCGGTTCATAAGTGTATCAATAAGGGACGACATACATGCCGGTCAGTTTACAAGATTGGACACTAAAGAAATGTAAATTTCCATTAAACAAGAAGTTGACCATCATTTGTCTTTCATAACGCCAATTAGAGCTTAATACATTCTACTATAAAATACATATTTTGAACAAAGTTGTCACTAGCGGCGCTCGCGTAATAATTGCATCGCTAATACGACTGAATGTAATCTATATATTCTGCTGTTTTTGCTAGAAGATGGTTAACCCTCGCATGTCAGAATTTGACACATATTGATTTATATGTACAAATTTTATTTTTCATTAGAAATAGGAAGCGATTTGTGTTAGGGTTTTATTATGTCTAAGCGCCCAACTCAATTTAACGCATTTAGCAACCGTGGTAAGGATAAAGCTTATGCTCTGTGTAAAAAAGTGCGTTATGAGGAAAGAGAAAGCAATCAAGTCTGCAATGATGTTGGGTAAGTAATCAAAAGTATGTCTTAAGATTCTTGTTTTCTTTTTGTGTTGCTTCAAAAAGGAAAGGAAATAATAGCAAAGCCTAAACCATGCAGCTTATATAACATTTGCATATATTTTCAGTTCAATAACCTATAATACAGGCATTGATGATTTATTTCTTGATGAAATTGATACTGATATTTATAATGAATCTGAAACATATAAATCAGAGAACACCACAAATATTCAGAGGAATAGTAATATATCTGATGTCACTGATCAGGGTGAGTACAAATATATTTTAAAACTCTCTCTTTATTTTTAGAAACATATCTTTTCCATTTTAACATTTTTTCCACTCATATTTTGTACAATTTATTCTTCTAAATGTTTTGCATTTAACCTCTTACTGTCAGTTTCAATGACAGACAGTCGCGTATCCTTCAAACACAATATAGGTTAAAATATTGATGATCCTCCTCCACCCTTTGCCGCCTTTTTCACTCCATCTCTAAAACTGGGTATCGAACGGCAATGATTACATCTAGATGGAAGGTTGTGGTATCTAAATATTGAGGTATTAATATTTTAGAACGGCAGACTAGATGTGAAAGATTGTGACCAGTCCATTTAATATCATTGTATCTTTCTAAGATGAGCTAAACAGTTTTGATTACAACAAATACTGCTACCAATTTTTCATCATACATTGTATAATTACTGTATGTTGAGCTACGCTTTCAAGAGAAAAAATCCAATGGCTCCAACTCATTTCTACCAATTTCTTCAACGATGCATGAACAACGTATCTCCTCCTTCGTTCTAAAATATTGATAGGAATTCATAATTTTCGTTCCAGATATTTCGCAGCACAATGCGGTCCACCACTTAGCAATTTCTAGTGAACAACTCACACACACACACAACTCAGTTCTTTGTTATACATAACAAATCTTTATTGAGTTAAGAATTAAAATTAAACTATTCTAGAATGTGTGACAAAGCTGTTTTTGGTCATAATGAAATTTTCTGTTTTGAACATGGAAGCACTAAATTAAAACTTGACTTGTTACGATAAAGCAATTCTATGCACGAAACTCAACTGCCATCTGATATGATCAGAAAGAATCAAGTTTTTATTTCGCTACTTTGGCGATGCTTGATGATTCTAAAACTTAAAATAAATGTGGAGGTTATCGTGTGCTTACTTGCGTTGTTTTTAAACAAAACAAAAAATTTAAATTACTGCTCATTTAGTATGAAGATGATAAAGATAAAAATATTTTTTATATTAGGGAACTAATTGTTTTCTTTAATATGAATTTAAAGATGAAGTCGCTGTGGACGATGATGATGTCTTTTATGAATGCGATGACTGGATGAATGTTGAAAATGATGATGAGAATGGTGATGAAAATGATAGCTTAAATGATAATTTAACGGAAGAAGATATTTTATTGTACGAAAATTCGAGTATAACGCAAAAACAAAGTGCATACTCTATTTTGTCGATTGCAATGAAGCATAAAGTAACAGGAACTCTTTTGTCCGATATATTAGAACTAATTAAAATTCACGTTCCATCGCCAAACAACTGTATTACTAGTGTATACAAGTTAAAAAAGTTTTTAAATTGTCAACCGAAATTTAAAAAACATAATTTCTGTGAAAATTGCTTAGAGGCTTTGGGGGAAAATGAGAATTCGCGTTGCCAGAATTGTTCAGAAAACTAGAATTCATACAAATTTTTAGAATTTTCTATTCAGCAACAAATTTGTTCAATGTTTTCACGATCAGATTTTTTAGCAAAAATAAAACATCGTTTTAATCGGGAAAATACGTCAAATCTATCAGACACATATGATGGGGCAATTTATAAAGAATTAACCGCATCTAATGAAATTATGAATTATGAACTAAATATATCGTTCATGTGGTATACTGATGGAGTATCTCCGTTTAAATCTTCAAAATTTTCATTTTGGCCATTTTATTTAATTATAAATGAACTACCTTACAATGATCGTTACAAACTTAACAATCTAATTCTAACTGGTTTATGGTATGGAGAGACGAAACCATTGCCTAATTTATTTCTCAAGCCTTTATACGATGAGCTAAAAACTGTACATAATGGAATTTCTGTTAATTTACCAAATTCTGATATCTCCGTAACTATACGGGGCATACTCATTTGTGGCACGTGTGATATGCCTGCAAAAGCAAAATTTCTAAATTTAAAACAGTATAATGGCAAATTTGGATGCCACAAATGCTTGCAAAAAGGTGAACGTTTAAATAGAAACCAAGTTTATCCTTTTGAAAATTGTGTTATGCGAAATGACGATGATACGTTAATACATGCTAAACAGGCATTGCAATCAAAATTTCCAGTTTGTGGAGTAAAAGGCCCATCTATCTTATCCACTATTACTTATAAAATTATAAGAACCACAGCTATTGATGTAATGCACTGCGTTTTTGAAGGCGTTGTGAGAAATCTAACAAAGTTTTGGTTTGACTCTAAGTTTTCTGGGTATCAATTTTCAATTTCAAAGTCTCTAAAATTAATTGACGAGAGACTATGTAACATAAAACCACCTTCTTTTACAAACCGTTGTCCCCGATCAATTTCAAAACATCTAAATTACTGGAAAGCATCCGAGTTGAAAGCTTGGTTTTTCTACTATTCTGGTCCTATTTTAAACGATGTACTGAGTATACCATATTTAAATCATTATAAATTATTAGTTACAAGTGTATATCTTTTATCGAAAGATACTGTAAATCAAAATGAAATCGACATTGCATCTTCAGCTTTAAACAATTTCGTTAAACAATTTCAAAATTTATATGGTAAAGAATTTATGTTTTGTTCAATTCATTCATTATTTCATCTTCCGCAAATAGTTAGGGACTTAGGGCCACTATGGGTTACTTCTTGCTTCCCATTTGAAGATATCAATGGGAAATTAATAAGGTTTATTCATGGTAGCAAAAAGCCTGAAATTCAAGTGTATAAAACGTTGTTTCAGTATTCGTCTCTCTTTTTGGTTCAACAATCTGATGCGAACCAAATTAATTCAGTTTCTACGTTTTGCAAAGAGCTACGAAACGCCAGTAACAAAAATATACTGAAATTTGCAGAAAATATTTTTGCTTTAGGAAAATATGAACAGTATTATCCTACTGAACAGGATAAAACTCTATTAAAAAATTTGTATAATTCTAGCCGTAAATTTTACAAGTTTTATAAATTAATGAAAAGCAGTAACGTATATTTTTCCGAACAATACCCTCGATCACTTAAAACCGGGTCTACATTCTGCAAATATACTAAGAACAACAAAAGCTACTTCGGTAGGATAAAATATTTTATAAAAGTTTCTAATTGCGATTGCATTGACATATGTGATTGTGATACGGCTATCTTTGCAATTTTGCAGAAATATCAGATACACGAAGTATTTGATTCGATATCTACACATAATTATATATATAAGATGTTGAAAAGAAATGATATGAGAGCAGTTGATATAAAGCTATTGCAATGTGTTTGTTTTTGTATTAAAATTAGCGATTCTAGCCAAACTTACATTATAGAACCTGTAAATACTGTTGAAAATGAATGAAAAATGAAATTTATTTGAATCATCTATTAATTTAATGTATATAATGTCACAGGTTTAATAACAGCCTAAATGATGAGTGTCTTTTCAAATGAACTTATTTCACATTTTTGTTAAATTTATTTTTTTAATAACAATCGCCAGTAACTAACACTCTTTAATAAGATTTTATTTTAATCAGCAGATAAAGAACTTTCTACTTATAAAAACTAAAAATTAAAATTAGTTTACGATACAATTCACATTTCTTCATTTGTTGAAGACTCTTTGTGGTATTCTGAATAAAAATATATTGTAAAAATAAGTTCGTTAGGAAGCAACCTCTTCAAAGCAGTGATGGGAATTTGTGGGAATTCGGTATCCCCACCATACCTCCTCGAGGGAACTAACACAATCGTATGTCTCGTTCGTGTGAGCTGAGTCTGCTGCACTCGGCTTGAGTCGCTAGTGCTTTAAGCGCAAGCGCATGTAAAGCCATCATCGGCTGAGTTCGGTGGACTTCGGTGCATGTCGGGTGTGGAAGCGTGATACACATAGATCTCTCTGTCTTTCGCGAGTCCTCGATGAAAGTTATCCTTCCTTAGGCGATCAGCTGGGCTGCTAGAGAAGGATAGCGACTATTATATTCTCCCTCTCTTTCTCTTCTAAGTTTAATTCGACTAATTTATGACTCTCCAAATAAAATCTCCTCGATCAATATTTTTGTTTAGCTGATCAGCTGGGCCGCTGGAGAAAGATAGCGACTGTTGTCTTCTCGCTCTCATTCTCTGCTCAGTTTAATCTGATTAATTTATGACCCTGCAAGTAAATATTGATAGAAGTATTCATTTTTCTGAACGCTGTGGGGCTTGGAAAAATATAATTTCTTTCAAGCTAACCTGGAGAAAACGCTTAATCAAATTTTCAATGTATACGTTTTAAAGGGGGAAAATTTGTAATTTATTTCTGTAAAGTTAATAAAAGCATAAGCATAAATTACAATAACATATAGCAGTACAAAAGACTTCTTAAATTTAAGAGAATTGAAGAACTTGTAATGCTCCTTTATGTATATATATTTTCAGCCGGATATATAAATGTAATTACTATCAGACTTTTCTTACCTAAATATGTATTTCGCTGACTGGAATAAATTTATATTATGTAATTACCTCTTCGACGATTCAATACAAACATATGATCTAAGACTTATTGTATTTGGCTAACGAATGTACATATGTAGCGTTGAAACATGTAACTCTTCCATGTAATTTCTGCGTTCCATTGTGATGATTCTGTAATAGATTTCATGCATTTATTTCTTGTTTACTTTCTCGAAATAAATATGTATTATAACCTAATCTGTACGTCAAAATTATTTATGAATATAGGATAATATGTGGAAACGTTATAGGGGTAATATAAATAAGAAACATCATTAATTCAATTTAATTATATTTATTTAAAAAAGAAATATTAATAATAATAAAATACTCGCTCGGCATATGGCCGAGCGAGTTCCCGGGGCTCTTCCTCCCTCACTTCCCGGACCCGGCTTAAAAACTGCCTCCGGGATTGTCCGGCAGAGTATGGGCGAATTGAAAAAGAAAAAAAAACCTTTACTTAGTAAAAATAATAAACTATTTAAATGAAAAGTAAGGAGATCGAAATCAATTATAACACGTGTCGATCGTAACATTAAAATTTATGGCTCTGTCCGCTAATGAAAATTAAAATCGTTTAGTCATGGTCTTGAATATTACAACTATTACAAATCGCTGTAATTAAAAATGTTTCACTACAATTGATTCCGGCCTCCAAAATTGCTCTTCGTTGAGACTTATAAGTTGACATTTTTTAATAATTAATATCTTCATGTCTTACCAACATAGCCGGGTCTTTCAGCCCGGGCTGGCCGGGTCACCCTCTGCCGCGGGGGTTGTCGCTGCGGCGGCGGAGGTGGTTGTTGTTGCTGTTGCGGATGCTGCTGCTGCTGCGGCGGCGGCGGAGGCGGCGGAGGTGATTGTTGTTGCTGCTGCTGCTGCTGCAACTGCTCCATCTTCACCCTTAGCTGTTGCAGCTCCAGCTGATAGTTTTGCAGCTTTTGCTGCTGCTGCTCCTGCTGACGGTGCTGCTGCCGCAACTGCTCTTGCAGTTGGCCTAGGCGGTCCAGCAGCAGCTTCTGCTGGTTCTCCATATCTTTATGGTGCTGCTGCTGGATCCGCCTATCCTCTGCCCTCTGCTCCAACAGCTGCAGAATTAATTCCCTCTCCGTATCTGCAAAATAATTATATATTATTTAAAAATTATATTTTAAAATATCTTTAGTGTAAAATGTGCGTTTTTACTTACAAAGAATGGAGTCTTCTTCCGATATGGCCCTGCGAAAAATCAAAAAAGTAATTAATAAATAGTAATAATAATTTGTTTAAAGGGTTCTGAGATTAATTGTTAATAATTGTAATCATTAATATAAAAGCTAATTATATTTTTTCCGTTAATTTTGAAAAGTTCTATGTTTTGTGAACCGTACTAATATGAATTTATTTTAAAAGTGATTGAAGGTCAAAAGATTGGTTTTGTAGAAGTTACTGGAGTTAATTTCATAAAAGAAATCTTTAAAAAATCAAAATTTATGCTAATTTAATATTACATGCAATAAACACAAAGGGGATAAATTCTAATATTTTACAGTGATATGATATCAATTTTAAATGTACTTACATGATTTTATTTTCCTCTGTTTTGACACCTGTCACTGTCACAAGTTATAATACGAGTGAGCAACGATTATATTGTCTCTTCGTATCTTCTACAAATAAATATACAGGGTGTCCTATTGTTTCTCTGACTTTAGAGTTAAGAAATCAGCTTTTCTCCTGTTTATTTTTGTTGTGAGTAATTAGCTGTCTACCGTGTATATAAAGTGTAAACAGTATTACTTCAAAATATAGGAATACAGCAGGTCAGCATTTAATAAAATTACTGGTGTAGATAATTCAGCACCCCACGTAATTTTGTTACCTAAAATAATGTTGATTACTAGTAAACATGAAAAAGTATAATATTTTAAAATATGTACGCAAAATCAGAAAATATAATAGCGGATGTCCACTCAGAATCAGTCTATCGATTGAAGATTTGTAGATAAGCGTGGATAATGAAATAATGAATAATGACATTCTTAATTCAGAGCAAATTTGAAGCATCCAAAAATTCTATAAGATTTGAAAAAGGTTTCTTCATTATTTCTAAGTACACTCAATCCTCAAAAGTGTGCGTAATATATTTAATTCCTGTAAAAAGGCGAACGGTCGAGTACCTAGGGCGCGGGACTGTTTAACCTGTGGTCGCAGGTTCGAATCCTTGCGGAAAAGTGAATACTTTTTTTTAAATAATTACTTGCTTATAATGTAACACTCTTGAAATTAACTACTTTCCGTAAAAGTCGTATCGCTGCCTTTATTTGTAAACAATAATAAATGTTTAAAGGAACTTACAGCCGCTGTCTCTTGGGCAGTTGCCTTAAACGTTTTAAATTGGTAGCATATATCTTATCAATTTTGAAAGTTTGTGTTGAGAAGTGAAAAGTTCTGTTTTGCATCTGTGAAAAATGTCATCAAGTCCGGTGTCGAAAAGGATGAAATGTCTTCTAGTCCGGAAAACAAGAAGAGAAGATGTAAAAAGAAGTTCCAATATCAGTGGTATGACAGTAATCCGTCTTGGAGGAAATGGGTACAACCGGTCCCTGAAAATGAAAGTAAGTTTCATTGTTTAATTTGCAAAAAATCCTTAGATTGCGGTCATGCGGAAATCGGGAAACACGAAAACTCCAGTATTCATAAAAGAAACGCAGAAAATTTTGAATGCCGCAACCTCCCGGGCACCTCTACTACCTTTTCAGACGTTGAAAAGGAAGTAAATATTGATTTTAATGATCGCGTAAAGGCGGCTGAAATTAGATTAGCTACTTTTTTCGTAGAACATAATATTCCGTATGTATCGAGTTCCGCGATGATAGATATTTTTAAAACTATAGGCAAGGATCCGCACGTCCTTCAAGCCAAAAAAATTAGGACGTCACAAATTATCGAAAATTGTGAATAACGTCGTTTGTCGCGAAGAAACGAAGAGTCTCACAGAAACGCTACAAAATACAAAGTTTTCTGTATTCGTTGATGAGACATCGGATATAACGAATGAAAAATGGTTCTCCATAATGGTACGGTACGTAGAACCAATAACATTACAGATACAAGCGCGCCTCTTGCAACTAATTAATCTTGATGCAAGAGATTGTTCAGCGGGAAAATTATTTACCGCATTTAATAACGAATTGATTAAGAAACAAATTCCTTTAGTTCAAGTAATAGCGATGAGCTGCGACAATGCATCGGTTATGATCGGAAAAAATACATCGTTTCGTACAAAAATGTTAGAAAAAAATCCGAGAATAATAACAATTCCGTGTATATGCCACGTATCAGCACTTGCTGCATCTGCAGCATGTAAAACGCTTCCTTCGTTTCCCGAGGATTTCGTGAAAAATATAGTAAATTTTATAAACGGTAGCCCTAAAAGAACGGCAATTTTCCGGGAATTTCAAAGATGTTTCACGGATAAGACAATCAATCTTTTGAAACACGCCGAAACTCGGTGGCTCACTCGCCACAAGTGTATTGATCGCGTAATAGAAAATTGGGACGTGTTAAATAATTTTCTGTTGGAACTGTCGTCTGAAAACAATAGACAAGCTACCGAATTGCACAAATGTATGCAAAACGCGGAGACTAAAGCGTATTTATATTTTCTGCGTTTCGTTTTAAATAAATTCAATGCTTTTAATGCAGAGTTTCAATCTCGCGATACAAAAATCCATTTATTACAGCCGAAATCGGTAGAACTTCTAATTTTCATATTAAGCCAATTCTTGAAACCTGCATTATTAAAATGTCTCATTGATGAAGACAATTTCCGTACAATAACTTTTTCGCGTGAACAAAATATTATGGAAATAGAAAAAATAAATATTGGTATCGATTGTAAGGATTATTTGCAAGAGAAATTGGACGAAGGTACTTTAAGTATACTGCAAGCTGATCATATCAAACAAAATTGTTTGAAATTGTTAATGAAAGCTGCAGATGAAATCCGTAACCGTTTTCCAATCGATGCTCCATTTTTCAAATACCTAACAATTCTTGATTACAAATGCTCTCTTTTCGATTCGGATCGTGATTCATCAGCCACCATATTATTAAAAATTAATAATTTATTCAATATTGGAAACGAAATTGAATTAAAACAAGAATGGTTTTCTCTACATAACAATGAATCGGTAAATCAAAAGGACGCGTGGTCTAAAATGTCTTTCGATGACATGTGGATTAAAATATCGCAAACTACATGCGAAGGAAAGGAAAAGTATCCTCAATTGAAATCTCTTCTAAATATAGTCCGATCCTTGCCACATTCAAATGCAGAAGCGGAACGTTGTTTTTCTATAATACCCGACGTGAAAACGAAAAAGAGAAATCGTATTAGCTCTGCAACTCTAAATTCAATCTGCGTAATTAAGAATTACTTAAAGTGTACAAACAGTGATAGTATTACAATGCCAATAAATAATAATCACTTAAAATTAACGGAAAGAAGTAATTTATATGCAAAAAGTTATGTAGAGAATGAAAGAACTTTGATCATTCACGCGTACAAAAGTGACAACGATGATGACGAAGATGATTTACTTAACACTGAATGAAAATATGTCTGACGGGTTCGACAAATTTAAGAACAAGAGCAAAATATGTCTGACGGGTTCGACAAAGTTAAGAACAAGAGCAACATATATCTGACGGATTCGACAAATATTACAAGATATACATAAAGCAATCACAAGCTTTGCAATTTCATTTATCGAGTGTCTGACGGTTTCGACAATTCGTGAATTCAGGGTTTTTTAGTGGGTAGGTGCTACCATAAGAACCATGTAGCCCGATTTCAACATATTTACGATCGTATAAATAAGCAGTGAATTACATTCATTTGTAAACATTGTTCTCTGTCTTGAATATGTTAAACGGCACAGGCATGGAGATAGTGAGTCCCACACTACTCAGTAAACGGTTGCAATATACAATTACTATGAAATTTTGACCGATCAATATGAAAAATTTATAAATATTTTTCATCCAATATTTCAATATATTTTGTCGTTTATAAATAAATATTTATTACTAATAATTGCATAATAGCAATGCAATAAGTATATATTCGTTACACAAAATAATTTGAAATATTGAATGATAGAAATTTGTATTTTTCTCGTAATATACGATCAATTTTTTCAGTAACTGTATCTTCCCGTGTTACTTAGTGTGCTACGACGCATTTTTCCCTTTAAAAAAAAAAAAAAAATCATTTTTGTTTTGAAATAACTACGCACAAATTTCACATGACTTATTTCATGTAAATTATCGTAGTCGTAAACAAAAATTCTGAAGTAAGTAATTTTATTATATAATAGCATATTTATTTTATGCAATATTTTTCTCTATAAAGGATTAGTGATTGCATCAATTTTTCCTATAGATAAATTGGATGTGTACATATATAAATACTTGAATGTAAGGATTATAATACAATGATAACACAGATATTATATTATAATACATATTTATTTCGAGAAAGTAAACAAGAAATAAATGCATGAAATCTATTACAGAATCATCACAATGGAACGCAGAAATTACATGGAAGAGTTACATGTTTCAACGCTACATATGTACATTCGTTAGCCAAATACAATAAGTCTTAGATCATATGTTTGTATTGAATCGTCAAAGAGGTAATTACATAATATAAATTTATTCCAGTCAGCGAAATACATATTTAGGTAAGAAAAGTCTGATAGTAATTACATTTATATATCCGGCTGAAAATATATATACATAAAGGAGCATTACAAGTTCTTCAATTCTCTTAAATTTAAGAAGTCTTTTGTACTGCTGTATGTTATTGTAATTTATGCTTATGCTTTTATTAACTTTACAGAAATAAATTACAAATTTTCCCCCTTTAAAACGTATACATTGAAAATTTGATTAAGTGTTTTCTCCAGGTTAGCTTGAAAGAAATTATATTTTTCCAAGCCCCACAGCGTTCAGAAAAATGAATACTTCTATCAATATTTACTTGCAAGGTCATAAATTAATCGGATTAAACTGAGCAGAGAATGAGAGCGAGAAGACAACAGTCGCTATCTTTCTCCAGCGGTCCAGCTGATTAGCTAAACAAAAATATTGATCGAGGAGATTTTATTTGGAGAGTCATAAATTAGTCGAATTAAACTTAGAAGAGAAAGAGAGGGAGAATATAATAGTCGCTATCCTTCTCTAGCAGCCCAGCTGATCGCCTAAGGAAGGATAACTTTCATCGAGGACTCGCGAAAGACAGAGAGATCTATGTGTATCACGCTTGCACACCCGACATGCACCGAAGTCCACCGAACTCAGCCGATGATGGCTTTACATGCGCTTGCGCTTAAAGCACTAGCGACTCAAGCCGAGTGCAGCAGACTCAGCTCACACGAACGAGACATACGATTGTGTTAGTTCCCTCGAGGAGGTATGGTGGGGATACCGAATTCCCACAAGTTCCCATCACTGCTTCAAAGAGTAATAACTATTTACTTAAGCCATTTATGCATAGATTGTAATGGATTCTTCTACCACGATGGGCTGATCGTGATAGTTATCTTCCTATTACCTTCGGCCGTCCTTACATTCGGTACTTTCAGGGCGCCAGTTGGTCGTGTGGATGACCAACAACCCAGCGTTAACATAGGGGTCTTACCCCGCCATTCCAATCGTATGCATTTTCCAATGGGCTGATTGGTAGTGCACAGAGGACGGTACGGAAGCCTGGTTTGCTCAGTGTGCTAGGTTGTGGAGAGAGGGGAGGGTCCCTTACAGGTAGCCCGAGCCTCGCGACAATAGACACACTCTCCCACCCACCCACTCACACATGTGAGGGGAGGTGAGGAGACGAGAACATTATCGAGATCTTTTCTTATAGGGGACTGTCAGGGTGGTGCATCCCCGCAATGCCCAAGTCCGCGTTGCCATGCGCGTTGCCATGGACTTAGCGGCGGCACCCGGCATGCAGCAGAAACCTACCATACCTGCACAGGTCCCTTATGCATCGATAGCATACAGTGTGTTCGTTGCGTAGGGAGCAAGCTCACCTCACGCACCCGGACACACTCATCGGTGAGCCGGTGTGGTGTACGTCCGCCTTGCGCGACGTCCCAAGCCCGACTCACTCTCTTATTTCCCCCTCCTCAGGGGACTAGAGAATTCGCCTTTCGCAGGAGTCCCTGTGCCCACTTCTCCTCGTCTCAAGCCACCAAGTTACTTGGCACAGCCCTGCCTTGCTCGCTTGGTCGGCTTGGACTTTTAAGTGGAGCGCCGGTCTTTTCATCCGGTCTTCTGACGGTCCACCGGGATGTTCCTAGACGGTACTTTCTGTCCACTCGGAAACCTATGCACCGAGTCGGTAATGTAGGGTTTGAAATAACCACTACTAATCGTTAGCTTTTCTTTAATTTCTTTATTAAATCCGGTATCTTGATACGTAACGAGAGAACCTCGTTACAAGATATACATAGTTCTTTCTTAATATATTTATTCTTGTAATAATATAAATATAGTCCGCTCATATACATAGGATCTCTTTCCAGATAACCTAGATATACAAATTTTTCACATCCTTTACTTATAATTGTGTTAAAATTTCTTATCTATTAGACAACTGATAAACGGTTTTCTTTTTTTTTTTAAAGTCGTATATAATATTTTTAAACACATGCCTGTGTTTTTATCGTAATTTTCTACGATAAAATTTAAGGAAATGACGACTTTTTTATCTTGACCGAGCACAACTGTACAAAATACGCTTCAATTTACACAGATCTTTGTAATTAGTTTCCTAATTTAGATAGTTTTAAATTAAATGTACACTCAATTATTTATACTGATAAAGGGTTATCAGCCAATCGTGGTTAGTTCAAAGGTTTGATTAAATCAGGTTTAAATAAAATAAATATTTTATATTAATTAAAACATTTTTCATTTTCATATGCCAACCAAAAAATGGATTTAATTTTGAGTGGAAGCCCCCCAGAAGCAAAAGTTGTTTGTAATCCAAGGCGAATTATACATCAATTATAGACATTGGTAATTCTAATATTATATTTTCTTATATTAAGCACAAATTACAAGATTCAATTAGAACACCACTTAATCGTATTTTTTTATTAAAAATTTTATTTGCTTAATAGATTTTCCGGAAACTGTTTAATTTCATTATGAAATAATAACTAATGCTCAAATTGTACGGTTCTTGTTTGCTTAATGGATATGAGCTACGAAGATTTATTGAATGTCATCACTGTAAACTAATTGAAAGCTTATATTTATAAACTTTTGCAGTTAAAAATGTATTGTATGGGCACGAACTTCAGAATTGCCAATAAATGCCCATTTAAAGCCAATTTGAACTAAAACAATCAAATAAAATATATAATACACAGAATCTATGATAATGTTTTGAAATTGAAAGAGTAATTACTGGTAATTCTATACGAGGTATATAAATTAGTTATTTATTGATTTATAACTTGCAGGAAACCCTAGCGAATTCAAGTGGCATGGATTATTCATTAATGTTGACAATTAAAATGATAAGAACAAAAATATGAGAAAAACTAAGTCATTTAGTTCATTATAACGAATTCGACATAGCACAGCTTCATTAAAGGAAACAAGATTTGGCTTCTTAAATTATACAGAAAGTAAGCAGTTACAGTTAAATTGGTAGGGTTTTTTCGTTGAAAAATAGAATAAATAAAGTATTTTTAAAAATTTTTAAGAGAAAAACATTCAGAACACATTAACTTCAATTACTTGCAGGGATTTAGATTATTTTCAGTTTTGTGAAATGTCTAAAAGAATACTGATCTCTAGGTTGGACTATATACCAAAATTTTAGGATGCACATTTATATACACTTTTGATAAATTACATTAGGCGGAATAATGAAAAGTTATTATCAAGGATAAGGCATCTTTTAACGGTCCTATAATAATTTTTGCTACCAATGTTGGAAAATACTCCAAAATCATTTGAGCATTGAGGAGAGAATAGTATTTTATCGATAAGTATCGCTATCCATAAGACTCGAAGGTTCTTCGAGCAATGGAAGAGTTGTTTTTATACTCATGAATAAGAAATCTAAAATAATTTCATGTCTAATATTCCGTAGGAAGTTTTCATAATATATATATTTATATGTCCTTAGGTATACATAAACGTGCACATTGCCTAACTCAATTCATCAACTTGATGGCTGCTAACGTTGATGCCTAACAAAAACTAATCAGGTGTCGTTATTTTTACGAAGTGAAGGATATTAGGACTCTTGCGTACCCCGACGAACCTACATTCCAGATTAAAAAACTGACTTCGGCGGAAAAGAGCCGTGTAGTTTAATATAACATAAAAATTGTATTAGCCAATGTGTTCGATCTTTGCTTAGCAACAGATCGAAATATGCTCAACGGTATAGTAATCAACATTCCTGGATTAACAACAAAGTATAGAATCGATAAAAGGACGCTTTTGTTCAACAAGTAAGAAGCTAGTAACTAAAAAACATTTGCACTTTTTTCACTCAGTATCTGGGTAACAGTCCACTGAAACGGATGTATCAGTTCAACCCGGTTGATAGTGAGAAATTAATAACTTATCCGATAAGTTTAATTTACAACGAAAGGCTAAGCCCCGTCTTGATGGGAAAGTGATAGGAACCCGGTTTCCTTTAATCAATTCTTTTATAACCAAAGCAAACGTAAAGGCGTTGTAGCCCGGCTATTTTAAGCTTACGATAGAAGAATTGGAGCAACCAAGGATACAGCCCGGCTGCCATGAAATTTCATGTCGCTTTATGAATGTGATCTAACGAGAATCGAAAGACAAACCACTGAAATAGTATTAAAGGTTATAAGCTGTGCTAATTACTAAAGAATTGTGCTGTTTGATTTGTGAACTCAATAATTGGAATAAAAGGGTTTTTTATGCCTTCGGACTTTTTCCCTATATCTTGTGTTTGTGTGTTTTATTTATTTAATGTATTAATCAAAGAGTTCCTTCGTGCTAAGTAGCTTTTCACGCATTATCGGATTATTATGCCAAAACACAATGTGTAGGTATATTACGAAGAGATTTTTTGCTTAATTGCTTTTTCACAATGAACCTAAGTAAATCAACATATACAGTAATCACTGAATGATAAGGTTGCTAATGATTTAAAATATCTTCTTGTAATTTTATTTAGATGAATCACTTATAATTGAAAAAATATTAATAATTTTACTGAAATAAACCAATGATATAATTTCTTGTATATACAAATTTGGAGTCACCACAGTATCCATTCATCCGATTTAAAATAATTGAACGGTTGGGATCTTCTCAGCATAGTCAAATTTTCAATCTTACATTATCAGGAAACGTTGGTTCGTCGTATCTACGGCATATGCTTATGGAAGAGATATAAACATTTTAATAAAATTGTATTTTTATTCTCTTAATTAATTTCAAATTTTTTCACTACGATGGAAAAGGTAAAACAGTAAACGGTGTCTATTTTCCCCCCGACCACCATATATTATTCAAAAATTATTAGTATTCTTGTAATTACTGTGATGATAATTTGTGAGAAATTTATATTTAACATGTTAAGATAAGTAACAATATTAAAATATTCTTAAAATAAAAAAAGAAAAACAAATAGTCTCTACTGAAAGAATCATCAAAATTCAAAAAATCAGAAAAAAGGTATGGCATCCATATTGTAAACGTATGGTTTTTTGATGGGAAATGCGACCACGCGAGATTTTAGTCCATACACTTCCCAACATTTTGCCACATTTTTCCCATATTTTTCCAAACGTTTTAATAACATTCTCCCATCTTAAATTTTTCTACGCGGGATATATTTTACAGTTTATATTAATGAAAAGAATATATAAATGTCACTAGTTTATCAGGGAAAGAGCCATAATGCAAAGGTGATAGTGAGAGCAACAACTAAGAAAAAGGTGGATTTAAAGGTAAATTTAGAAATAAATTTTTGAAAGCGAGAGGCTTTAAGGTGATTTTGGTTATAAGATGTTGAAAATATAATTCAAACAGTCATTGAATCCTATGTTAAATGCATCTAAAAGTGTAATTATGATAAGAACTCATCATTGTAGTATTTTGTATTTTACTTATTAGATTAATAAATTAATATCTCGAATTGAAGCGTTACATTATGGAACGATCACAACATTGGAAAATGTTTTGTAAGATTGATTTAGTTAAAACAATTTTTTAGTTTTAATTCCTATATTCTTACAAAACGTTATAAGATCCCACAAAAAACAAGCTTCGCTTGTAAAAAATAGACGGCAAGTACATAAGTCGTATCTAGCATGATTAATATATAATAATATAAAATATTTTAATTTTAAAAAATAGTGAAATCCAAATGTTAGGCAAGTATAAATTTTTACCATGGCGAAAATTGAAATTTGGAAAAAAGTAAATAGCAATACAAAAATTACTTGCCGGGCCCGTAATATCCATGTGTAAGTCGTTATCTTGCTATATAAGCGTTGCTTCTCGTAAGTTATAAATGTGGCTATTTAATACGACTGCACACAACGGGCCCGGCAAGTAATTTTTTTATTGCTATTTACTTTTTTCCAAATTTCAATTTTCGCCATGGTAAAAATTTATACTTGCCTAACATTTGGATTTCTCTATTTTTTTAAATTAAAATATTTTATATTATTATATATTAATTATGCTAGATACGACTTATGTACTTGCCGTCCATTTTTTACAAGCGAAGCTTGTTTTTTGTGGGATAAAATTGACAGTAATTTTGGAGTTAAGTTAGATAAAGTGACGAATAAAATGTGGCATGCGAAATGTGCTTTTAATGTTGATGATTACAGTAATTTTATTATTATCGATAAGGAGTATTATCCTGGCACGAAAGGTCTATTTGAATTGATCTTCATGAAAGAACCTGAAGACTACACTAAAGATGATTTAGATACATATAAAAGTATTCTTTCTCAAACTAATGTGCACAGAGCAGATAACATTAGTACAGGAAAGCTTCGTGGGAATAAGGGACATAAATGGAAGAAAATAATTAGTGAATTATGTCCACCGAAGAAAAAACTTGTACAAGGCAAGGGATATATGCGTGTTAATAATAATCCAGTAAGCTATGTATATTGGAACGATCCAAACGAACTGGTCGAGCGATTAAAACTTTTAATTGCATCATCTGCTGCTGGTCATACGAATCACCATAATGAGATACAGTCAATAATTGAGGAGCTCCATGAAGAAGGTATCATCTTATAAAAGAGATTGCAGTTTCAAGATTTTCTCAGTTCAACGTGCTACTTCACTATGACAATAAATAAATTTGGAGTTGGTTTCAATACCGGTAAAGTGAGAAATTATTTCCACAAAATTGATAATGATACGTTAAAGTTTGATAAACAAAAGAATGCATTTAATGCCAAGAAGAAAATAATTTCAAATTTAGAATGTGATGTTACGGATGAGACAAGTGCGGTGAATATGGCTGCTCTGTTACGTAATTCGATGACTGTACGTGATAGCTTAATGAGAGAATTGTTTGAATACAGTGAGAAGCTAACTCACTATTACCTAAAATGTTACATTCTTTAGGAAAAATTTCAACTCTAATGAAAAAAATCGATGAAATTGGTACAAGAATCGATAAATTGATTGATAAAGTCGATTATAAATTGGATTGAAAAGACAAGGAATTACGAAATGATATGATTGTTGGATTGAAAATTGTTGTAGAATATTTCTCTAATCGGCTCGCAAAAAAAGATTTTGCAAATAAGAAGAATAGAGAAGACGATATAAATTATGCCCTGAAGAAACTTATACTACCGCCAATGCTTGATGACCTTCTGTAAACATAACACGCAGTGGAATAATTATGAGTAGTGAGGAAAAGAAGCAATTGGTAGAGGAGCTGCATGTGCCTGCCAGACGGAATTTTTTACGTAGACGCGTAATAATACGAGGCTTCGATGACCTCTGGCAAGCAGATCTGGTAGATATGAGAAACTATCCAAACGCAGGCTACCACTACAGTCTCACAGTTATTGATGCATTGTCGAAATATGGCTGGGCAATAGCCATGAAAACCAAGTCAGGCAAGGAAGTGATAGCTGCATTACTGAAAATCCTGAAGAGTGGGAGATGTGCAAAAAATCTACAGACCGACGATGGCAAGGAATTTTATAATAGTGATTTCCAATCGCTTATGAAAAAGCATGGAATAAATCCCCCACAAAAAACAGACTTCGCCTGTAAAGAAAAGACGGCAAGTACATAAGCCATCTCGCATAAATAATATAGTAAAATTATCCAATTAAAAAAAGTAGTGAAATCCAAATATTAGGCAAGTATATTTTATTACCTTAGCAAAAGTTAAATTGTCGAAAAAAAAAAGGAACAAAAAAGTTACTTGGCAGGCCCGTAATGTCCATGCACAGTGAGAAATAGAATTGTCTGTGGTTCGGCTAACTTCACTCTGTACTTTAACATTAAATTTGCTATACAACGCTATAGCTGAATCTCACACACAATTCACTTTCCCACTGTGCATGGACATTACGGGCCTGGCAAGTAACTTTTTTGTTCCTTTTTTTTCGACAATTTAACTTTTGCTAAGGTAATAAAATATACTTGCCTAATATTTGGATTTCACTACTTTTTTTAATTGGATAATTTTACTATATTATTTATGCGAGATGGCTTATGTACTTGCCGTCTTTTCTTTACAGGCGAAGTCTGTTTTTTGTGGGATGTCATAACGTTTTGTAAGAGTATAATATTTAAAAAATTAAATAATTCTTTTAATTTTTCTACAGAATTTAAAGAAAATGTCCACACTTCTCATTATTTGAAACAGCAGCGCTTAACTAATAAAATAATATATATTAATATTGAAAAAATATCACAATCAACACATTAAATTTATTGATATTTGTAATGCATTCTGCATAAATGAACTTCATAATTAATGCCCCGGCTACTTGTTTAATGTTTTCAGTTTCACTATAATAAACGTTTGATTAAATTTTTCATAATTATTAAATATACTTTCAACATACAAAAATAATTAAGTAAAATGTATGTTTTAATTAATTTACATTTTCTGTTTATCAACATTTGACTTTTACCACCATCTGACCTTTCCAGACTTCACTAGTTTCATCAACTACTTGAGTTGATACTGGGGCAAGACTGGACAAGCAATTCGCAAAGCTTTGAATAAGCTACGATCAAGCATATATTCAAAGCTGACATTGTCGTTTTGCATACCACGTTTCTTTTTAGCACCAATTACTCTCAAATTTATGCTGCTAATTCTTGACAAAGGTGACATAGGAGATACATTGGTGAGTCGTCCTTATAACATTTCCTGTGCCAGAGTCCTCAAATGTTCGTTTCGCTAATTTCTATACACTGTTGAAACTGGTCGGGTTTCTGGTGCTGCAAAATGGAGTGGAAACCATTAATTTTTGGACTGAGTTTCAATTGAGAATAAACGTGCATTTTTTCATCCATACCAATGACTAGTATACTGCCTTTGGCCTAGAGTACTAGCATAGGTAACGGAGGAAAACAATCAGCAGGTACTAACTCAATTTTACAGAATTTCATCTAATGAATTTCATCCTTAAATTATGGCTGAGCAATTGGCTACGCTTTTCTGGAAATTGACTTATTCTTACTTTGCCAATCTTGCAATGCTTTCGTCTTTGCCTGTTTCAAGTAGCAGAATGCAGGAGTGAAAAGCCCAATGTTTGAGTCAACTCCAATAATCAGTTTGTGAGCGAACCTTCTTCCTTGGTTTTCTAATTCAATTGTACCAAATGTATTTAAGTCAAAGCACAAGTATTACTATTTGCTATAATACACTGGCACAGTGACTGTACAATACTATATGATAACACTATGAGTAAGCCTGAAGTCAAAATTTTACCATATGAAAATGTTCATAATTTAGTAAATTCAAAAATACCATTGAGTATACTAGTTTTCCTTAATCTTTTCAGATATTCAATTATTTACCATCTTCTCTTAATAATGTAGCCGTTAGACATAAATTACATTAGGGTTAGACAATTGTTAGTACTCGATGGAACATTTTTGCAGGAAATTATATGCACTTTAACCAAAACCATAATACGCCATTGCTGTTCCTGTAACCATTGCATTGTTTGTACAGCCTCCCAAGAACGTTGTTGTGTATGTGTGATCATGGAATATGTTGTAACTAAAATACTATATCCCATTTGTTATCTTTTGCTTAGCTAGTAAACAGATATAACATCCAGCCATCAGCAGTTGACCACATTTGAAATTGCTGCTTCCATTGCTCAACCAAAACTTTATAATTGAATAAAACCAAAACTCTGTTTTCCAGCACTACTTGGTAACACTATCCTCTTTATCTATCTTATTATAAAAAGTAGTAATATTTTCTGGAACTGCAACTGATTCCTCTGTAACTTCAGTAGAACCTTTTGGTGATTGCATTTTTCCAAGAATTGTATAGCATTTGGCACTGGTATGACTTCAAATCAGAGCTGCATACAAGGAATATATTTTATTTATAACCTGAAATAAAATCCCACAAAGTACCACCGAACATTAAAGCTTAATATATTTTTCATTACAGTATTACTTATCTGATAATCTTGCTTACTCCTTCATGTTTCTCCCTTAAATTATCAGTAGTTCTGATTATATTACACTATCATCACAACCGATTGATTGTTATAAAAATGTTAAGGTTATGCCGGTAAACCTTACAATTCAAATGACAGTTAACAGAATCGCCATATTAGTTTAGATTATATCGGTTATTTAGTCGTCAAGTTAGTAAAAATGACGTCATTTTCTTTAGCGGTGAACTTCAGCCCGAGACATACATTCTGGCTGGAGAAGATGACGAAGAAGAATCTTAATTTTTGATATATATATAGCTAACAGAGTATGAGATCTCTGGATAGCGTGAACCGATTTTGATGTTCATGGGCTCAAATAAAAGCTTGTTCCAAACCATTTCGAGAAAAGCTTTACTGAAATGACGACAGTGTAACATTTATGGAGAAAAATTGTTTTTAAAATTGATTTTAAAATTGAGACAGCCAAACTTGCTGTATAAGATACAGTAGTGCCTCAACGGCGGTATAGATACGACTATACCTACTTTTATGTACTTGCCGTCGAGACACTACCGTGTCTCTTGATTACTCGACATACAGGGTATTGAAAGCAACGATAGTCGAGTGTTGGAATCGAACGTTGAAGACCGAAATGTGGAAAGGATTTACGTCGATGGAAATTACAAGTGGAGAGCTATGCTACAACAACTGGTTGACGAATACAATGCAAGAAAACATCGTACTATAGGAATGCGTCCAGTCGATGTGAAACCTGAACATGCTAATAAGCTCATAGCAACAGTATTCAGTAATATAAAGATCGTTGGTCGTGCCAAGTTCAAAGTCGGTGATTTTGTACGATTCAGTAAATATAAGAATGTATTTGCAAAAGGCTACACACCAAATTGGACAACTGAAATATTTGAAATTATAAAAGTGCAGAAAACAAATCCTGTTATATATTTACTAAGGGATTCTAGTGGTACGGATATATATGGCGGATTCTACGAATATGAACTTGTAAAAACTGCTAATCCTAATGTATATCTAGTTGAGAAGGTATTACGTAAGAAGGGCGACAAAGCCTTTGTAAAGTGGTTAGGATTCGATAATACACATAATTCATAGATAAATAAAAACAATATTTTGTAATATACAATTTATTAATAAAGAAGCAATTATTTAATCTTCATTTAAATCTACTTTACTTAATTCTATTTCATTTATCCTATAATGACCCCATGGTAGAGTTGATACAGTACCTTGTACAATATAGCGCTTATCATCATGTGGACTGAGAGTAATTTTTTGCTGTACAATTGAATAAACATTATGCAATTTTGAACGAATTAAATTTTGATTATGGATATGAACAGTAAAATTTTGTAAGCAGTCTTTATAATCTTCAAACGTTATTTTTCTAGCGATAACGCAACTCTTAACGCCCTTAGCTTTTTTAAAAATTTTATCTTGTATTTTAAATGTATACATTTTTGATCTCAGTCCAATAAACTCAGTCATAATTCTCCAGTTATTTTCATCTTTCATCAAACCAGGGCCTTTTTTATTTACTAGAGGTAAATTATACTGGTTAATAGGCGAATAATCACTAGTATCGAATCTTGAAAGATTTTCTCTCATGATCGTGTAAATGTCATCGCATTCGATACTGTATATCAAACTATCTGTATCGGTATACAATGCTCTACATTTAATACCAAACGTTGGAAGCATATATTCATAATGGAATTTGTATAAATATGTTTTTGAAATATCTAGAATACTCATACCTACATATATAGGTTTATCAAATTTCGCCGTTAACTTTTTTAATTCTATCGCAACCAAATTTTCGTTGAATATGGCGCTACTGTGAAAATTTGGTTGGGATATCAATGCTTCTGCTCCATATCTTCCTTCCCACTTACCAACAAGCCTCACATCAACTCTATTTCTTACATTTTCCATCGTCTTACCGAACACTGCATTGTTCATTAGTTTGAAAAGGTTTTTCTCAAACTCATTTTTAGATGCAGCTCGCAAACGTGTGTTTAAGTCTATATATTTGTTTAGCCATGCCGATTGCTGAGATCTTAATCCGCGATGGATACGTTTCAGTACCATTCCATGACGAATACATTGTTGTAAAGCCTGATAATGTATAACATAACGCTCCTTATTTTCGACAGTTGCAAGTAGCTTCTTCTGTCGTGCTCCGGGCGGAGCCTCACGTACCGGACAAAATGGCAAGTCAGAGTGATTATCATGAAGTACGCTTGGATACTCCAAGTCTACCTCTAAATTAAAACCCTCAGATGAATCTATAGGTATGCTAGAGATATCAAAGTTGTTAGTATCTTCAATCCAGCGAAATCCATGAGTAGGTAGAGCTTGACACATTGCCCATCCGTATAGATTATTTACATCATAGTACATTAAATATTTGCTTGGTTTTGTTGAGTCATAATCATTCATATACCGATTGTTTGCTTTTTCATAGCGGTGAGAGCACTGACTCAAACCACCACGTATTCCGCGTTCTACGAAAAGCAACATTTCAACATCAGTGAAAAGTTCCAATTTTATTCTAGTATATTTAAGCATTGCAACCAAGTGAAGCCTGGGAGTGTAAAATAATGTGCAGGATCCAAATTATAATTTTCCATGCAGCTATCGCGAAAATTTTCAAAAACGTCTGTCAGTAATAATACGTCAGTTTTTAAATAGAGATCGCTGTACTCCCCAAGTGTTTGTATTTGAAAATTGATCCAAACCTCCTTAGCATGATTATATGCCTCTTCACTAATATCACTGTCAGTTAATTTATTATAGAATAACTCGCGAGGCGGTAAAGCATTTTCTTCCAGACGATTCAGATTATCTACGTAATCATAAGGAAAAATACCTTTTCTTATTAGTAGATTAAATTGTTCCGTATTTAAATTCGAAAATTCTGACTCTAAGTTTTTCAATTGAGATCTCTCTAAGTATGAGCTCAATTTATCTAAACTTGATGCTAGAAATTTAAATGAATCAATAAATCTGAGCTGAATATTATATTTCTGTATATATTTTGTAAATGAAATATACTTTACCTTATGTACAGGTAGCAGGTATACTGAACCCTCATACATGTTAGCGATTGCATTGAAGATGAAATGTGCATCGTAATTAGATAAATTATGAAAAATTACTGGAATAACGTGCGAATCTTTATAGTTTAAATTACAATTGTTGTGAGCGGGTCCTCTATATTTACCTGTTAAATGATCATGATCGCGAACACGTATTTGATTTGGGAGAAATGGCTTTTTACATATATGACAGTCGGGGTCATTGTTATGACGAAAATTTTCACTAATACTTAGCGTTCTCATAGGCACTACAGTCTTTAGTTTTTCGCTTGCTATGCTAGCAATTTTATCGAGTTCTCGCACAAACCATTCTATACACTCGAGTCCACGATATGATTTATAAGTTTAGAGCGATGAATCACGAACGCTTTTAAAATAATATCCTACACTAAAGGGTAAATGTTTTTGATAAATACTACTACTACCGCTCGTTTCATTCACTTTTTCTAATAAACATTCAATGTCTGCATATACAACGAATGGGGTCTTCTCACTGTTCTTGTCATTTTTAAAGGACACCCAACGGTCCTCTTCAGGTAGCAATATACGGACGTTTATATTGAGCTCACTGCAATCACGTTTATGAGATTGAAGTTTATCCTCATTGAAGAAATAGTGTAAACATCTAAGAGAAATAATCATTTTAGTATATAAACATTAAATAAAATTATATTAAAATATAAACAGTATAACATACCGATTAAAAATAAGATGAGATCGTTTTTTTCGAGTCAGTTGTTTATTTAGCAAGCGAGAAAGATTCGTGATACATAAAAAATGTGCTGCACCTTGATGTTCGAGAAGAAGAAGATTCGCATATCTCGATTTCTCACATTTTGTTAGTTGAAGAGGTGCAATAATTTTATTCTCCTGCCCTTCCTGCTCATCCACCATGGTGAAAACATTAATCGACACATCATTATCTTCTTGAAATTTAGATATCTGTCTTAATGTGGTTGGAAATGTTATACTTTTAACGTTGAAAACAGATTCAAAATGGGGGTATGAAGATTGTCGTTGTGGGTGTTTAGTTGAAATAGCCAGGTAGAGTGCAGCCGTTACAGCCCATGCAAAACATGTATTATCATCACTCTGTATGTTTATCACTACATGTTTGTTCTTAATATATTTTGGAAGGTCGATTATACAGCCTGCATGTAGTGGATTATAATGATTTATATTCACAATTAAATTTAATATTTTTTCCAAAGCCCACGCACTATCACGCTATTGAAATTCACCTAATTTGGTTAAAATTTTATCTATGACGTTTGTTTTATACCAATCACTAAAAGTATCAGTCTTGAATAAAATCACATTTTTTGTGGAAATATGTTTGATATCACTAATTTCCTTGCAAGTAAATTGTCCGTTGAATACCATATTTATCTTAACAGCGCTTACTTTACTGAATACTTTGTTCATGTAAGATTGCAGCATATCTGATGCTGCCAATAGAAATTCATGTGGTTCGATATAATTAGTGTTTACTACCATACCATTACACATTCGACTTTTAAATGATGAATCAAGATCTTTCCAAATAAGCTTTTTCACATTAATGCCCGCTCCAATTGAATTTTTATTTTTTGCCACATGGAGAAGTAACTTTCGAATACATTTTATTTCTGCAAGATTTTTCTGTACAGCATCTGGAGTTGCATTCCGGTTGGATTCTCTCAAATTTCGAATATAATCACGACACTTGCAAACCCACTCGCGATAATCATGCTGAGTTCTTAAATCGGGATTCTTAAGAGCGTGATTTGAAGAGTAATTTTTTTCTCTTGCTGCTCTGATTAATAGGCACTGTATCTGAGCAATTTCCGTAAAAATTTTCTGCCTTGCCCCTATACGTGCATTGTGGCTAGCAACTCTCAATTTTTTAATGTATTCACGACAATCACGTACCCACTCACGATATTCATCCTGACTATTTAAAACTCTATTTATAAGCGACATCGTTGTTCTTTCCGTTTAAATGATCAGCGTGAAACTAATGAAAAATCTTAGATGGAGAGTCCTTCAAATAATCAGTCTCTGAGACACTTCAGTAATATAAATATTTTACGGATCAGGTTGCGCGTTGAAGTAAAAAGAATACATTCAAGTTTAAAATATACATATATTCTAGATTTTTGATTCATACATATATTTCATATAATATACATTTCTCAGTGCGCATATACCCTCATGATTCATGCAAATAGGAAGTTGTGAATTATATAAACCATCTTCTAAATTATAATTTCCCCACACATATTCATCTACATTACAAATTTCTAAATCACAAATACTCCTTGATCAATTTAACTTTTCCACCCCTTTTACAAAAACCGTATCCTCATATACATATTTTTTTATAATATGTTTATATTTATAATATGGTGAAAAACCATCCATGCAATTTAAGCCATGATGATTGAAAAAGATTGAACTGAAAAAGAAATTCCTTATTCATTGAAAATAATAATTCGTTATTGTTTGTTATAAAATATACTTACTCTGTTTTCTTTCTCTCCTTTTCACTTAACCAAGTATGTGGAAAGGGGGGTGAAAATAAAATATGATGCACTTTACTTCTTGTAAAACTGCAAATTCTTTAACTATAAATGTCTTATCCATTAAATGGAATCCTTGAAAATCGACGAACGTTGGGATCATCATGTTAGCGTTTTTAATACTAAATTTATTACACTTTGCCTTTATTTTAAATATATTCTTTTTTTGTTTCTCTAAAGTTTTCCCCTTCTCTTCAAACCAAGTATTTCAATTCTCCCACTATCCTTAACTATTCTCTCTTTGGACCAATGGTGTTTCTAAGAGTGTCTGGTTAGTCACCTCCTACCACAGATCAAATTTTTCACATCCCTTACAACATTTAAAAAATCTTGAGGAGCGTGTAGGGTAGTCTTCAGTTCAGAAAATCTTCAGTTCAAGTTAAGCTAGTGACTCTTAAGCTACTCTGTCACAATGATACGTTTAAACGAAATTACGCATATTATTGACATTGATGGTTTTATGGTCAACAAAAAAATTATCTACAAAGAAATAGCTACAAAAAATTTGGCTAATAATTATACGCATTACGGGGCGTTTAGGATCGGGTGCCTATGAAAAATTAAATTTGAGTGATAAAAAGACAGTGAGTTTTGTGTTTAAAAATATACACGGAATTGAATACGGAAATGTTGATTGTGAAAATACAACCAACATGACGTATTTGATTTTATCAATCAAATCAACAACGACTGTGAACGGCCGATAGTGGCATACAAAGGAGGCCACATTGAACGAGATGTTCTGAATTCACTGGGGATTATCAGTATGAACTTAGAAGCATACAACTGTCCCAAATTCGATGTATTAATAAATGAATATAGAAAGTATACGCAACCATGTAGTTTGCATAAATTATTGTATACGAGAAAGAACAAGCCAATCCACTGTGGGGCCCAAGAAGTGGATATTTTCACAAAGTGGGTGCGGAAACAAATAAAAGGTAAATATTAAAAATTAAGTTCGCAATTTATTTGATATTAATAAATCTTTTATGTTTCAGAAGCTGTTATTAGCTGAATGGATTAAATATTATTGTTTATTAATATTTATATGAGATTAATTTGTATTAGTTTTTATATATATATAAGATTCATGTTCGGTTTTAATTATATGATAAATTTTATTCAAATGTATCTTTCTTTTCCCCTACTCCTATTTCCCTTAATTTATTCTGTGAAAGAAAAAAAGAAAAAAGAAAAATAATGAAAAAAGTACTTTATAATTATTACTAACTCATAAAAGAAAAAATCATCCTATTGCTCAATGTTTATGAAAAAATGTGAAATCATATTAAATGGAGGGTCCACAGTAGGAAAATAGTGGGAGGGTCTATGTTAAGTATGTGGAGGGAGAAAAGCCCCTCCGAGGGCAGGCCTAAGAAAAAATGGTACTCTGTAAGATGGTGAGGACCCCTAGCGGTGTCGCTGCCCCAGTAATTTTCGAGATCGCCACCTAGTGGAGAAAATTGAAACTTTTTCCTCCACTAAATAAAATACAAAAAAGGTCGTATGCAAGATGACCAAATAAGAATATGACCAAATAAGATTATGTCCTAAAAACGCTAAATTCACATTGGTCAAAAGTCGGTATTACAGATTGTCGATAAAATCATCCGAATGGTCAAATTTGAGGAGCTGGCAACGTTGGACTGCATGTGTGCAGTTACTGTCACTAAGTTTGTTTTGACACATGTAGAACCATAACCCCACCATGCATTTTTCCCGGCCTGAAGCAGTTCTTACGTTTCGTGACTGGAAAGAGAGGAGGGGTTTTCTTTAACATAATATTAAGCTGAGGAAACCAATGAACTAGAGTATTTAATGGAACTGTGGTTTCAGGGAATGAGGCAATTTTATTGGAGCATACTAAGTAAACACAAGCTTGATTTGAACTTTTGACTGCAAAACTTATCTACTCAATACTGTTATGTACATAGAATAAACATACATAACTCATTGCTACAATAAGCATTATATAATTAATATTATTAATATTATTATCATTTAAAGATATAATTAATAACTCTAAATCTATCATAATTATATTAAAATATCAATAGCCTCATTGTAAAGGAGAGATACTCCTAAAAGCGACAAATTCCTAAATGTAATACGAAGCGCCAGACGCAGCTCGTTCACACAGTCGCCAAGGCTAAGTCCCGACACGTGGCAAAATGCACTTCGACGGCAGTCGAATGTTCTAGAACAATGACGCATTTGACCATTGGGACCCGCAAATGTTACCATATAAGGTAATGTTTGACGCTGCACTTTGAGGGTAGGAGCCCCAAACGTGCAGCCCCAAAAATCAGTTCGAGTAAAAAGCTAGAAGGAACAAGTCGAGTCTCCTAGGACCTTCAGTCCTCTTATCTCTTAAACTTATCCAGGCAATCCTTTGTCTCTTAAAACTATAATTATCTAGCTCATAGCTCTGGTTATCAATTTGTATAAAGAAGAAACATTGTAAATCAAACGTCAATAAACTTTATTATACAAAAGAATTTCGAGTTTGTCGTGAATCAGCGATAGAACCACAACAAACTGGTGGCAGCGGTGGGATCCGTTGACTGGTGAAGATCAAACCTACATAAATCTTCATCCCAAGGAAAATCAGGAAAATTTATTTCTCCGATCGACCAACCTCTACAAGGACGAATCGACGTGGATGATCATCGATACTCAACGAGACATCCGCCAACTTCGCCTTTCTCAGCAACGGAGCGACAAACCCACAACTTCGAGGTTCACCCCGCATACTACCTCACGACTACAAGAAATCAACGACTGGAAACCAGCAGAACTTGCAGCCAGCCAACCAGTGAAAATGAGCTTTTGGTGAGTACGGTACCAATCATATCAGTAGCAATTTTATTTGTGAACATTGTAACCGCGAGCCCATAGCGTTCGTAGTACTAAATTTTTTCCATGTACCGTAATCCCGATAATTTAGACCGAACTCAATCTGAACCCAGCTTAACTCCCGCGACACATAGTGTACCTCGACCAAATCGTGTTTCAATCTCCCGAGAGATAGACAGTTGCATCTCTCAATTAGGGAATAGAACTTTGCGTACTCTTAGGGAAACCGACGAAGGAACCCCATTTCGAAACGTAAATACGCGAAGACGGAATAGACTAACTATGGCTCACCGTGGCAACGCGAATAACGACGCCCCGGAATTAGATCATAGTTACACCGCGGAACGTCCGCCTGTCAGAATAGAAGACGCACCAACAAACACGATTCCTCTTGACGAAAGCATACCTCCTAGCGCCATAGATGCTGAAATTAGAAGATTACACAACAGCATAAGGCCCCGCGAAATTAGCGCAATTGAAGAAGAAAACGCGAGACTGAGAGACGAACTCTCCAGGCTACGCCAAAATTTTAATAGGTTCCCCGCGAGGACCTCCACGGCAAGACCGGCACAAAGAACATCGTATGTGACTCCCTGCGAAAGACCTCGATACGTGCCAGATCTAGACGATGAGGAAGAAGAAGAACCTCACCACGGATATGCTTCCCTACATGTAACTCTCGGAAGAATCCCAAAATACAAAGGAGACCCAGACGAGCTAGAACCGTTTGTGAATTCTATAGTTATGGCAAATCAAAATCTACACCCGTTAGATAGAGACGAATTTCTACGGCAGGTTAGATTCACAATACTAAAAGGCAAAGCTTATACTGAAACTAAGCACAAAGTAATCGAAAACATCGAACAACTAATACGAGAATTAGAAGAAGCGTTCAAACCCCGACGGTCTACCGCGACCCTCCAAAATAGTTTAAATAGATGCCGACAAGGAAAAGATGAATCGGTACGATCCTATGCTTCCCGACTAGAAGACATATTATCAGGTTTGAAAGAAAGATGCATCACGCCAGCAAATGATCCGGCTAAAAACGAAGCCATAGAAGAATTGTTAACGCAACAAGCGAAGCATCAATTCATAAAAGGATTGAATTTTAAACTCCAAGTTATGGTAGCATCATGCGAGAGCGCAACTTTCAGAGAATCAATTGCTATCGCAATCGATCGCGAATCCTTGACTCGCTCCGACGAAGAGTACAGAACTCAACAGGGCTCGACCCATGGCAGACGTGATAACCAAGGACAACAACGATCCTCCGGACAACGGAATAATTCGCACCTCCATTGCAAACGCTGCGATAGGAAAGGACATGTAGCCGAAAAATGCTACGCGAGACTTAGCAACGCAAAACGGACTCAGAGTCACTCATCTTCTGTTAACAAGGTATCCACCTCTTGCAATTATTGTAAAAAACCAGGACACACTGTCCAAGAGTGCCGCACCCTAAAAGCAAAGCGAGAAAGAGAAGCTCAACAGAATGCAAATAATTCAGAGCAGCCAGTTAATGAAAACTTGAATCGACCAACACCTGTAGGAAATCTAACCGCTAATATGGTATTATGTACTCCCATAAAAAATCTGATCGAAGTACAAGCCGCTGAATTCATACGACCAGCAACCTTACTCTTCGATACTGGAGCCGATGTCTCCATAATTAAAATAAAAGTCCTGCGCAAGGAAACGATAGCTGACAAAACCCCGATTACGCTAACAGGAATAAGTGGAACACCTGTAAAGACGCTTGGATCAGTTTACCTACACGTAAAAGTCGGAAAATACACTATAACCCATAAATTTCAAATAGTACCAGACACCTTTTCGCTAATAGCCGACGGACTAATCGGTATGGATTTCTGGAAAAGAAACAGTTTCCATTATGAAAAGGACGTGTCCTTGACGATGCTGGGACACACCTGGCCAATGAAACAAGTAGTATCACGCACGGTATCACTATAACCGAGATCCCAAACATTAGTAGCCGCGTTAACAGATAGTAAACAAGACGGCATTGTAAACGGACACCAAATACTACCTGGAGTGTATATAGGTAACTGTGCCACTAGGCCAACCAACTCTACCTGCTGCGTCAGCATTTTGAACATCACGGAGAAAGAACTAGAGATACCCTTGCCTACAGTTGTGTTAGAAGATATTCCGAGTCCACCGACTCAGGGCGACGACCCCTCTGTACCCATAACCGTATACGCTGTCGATAACTGCGCCAGCGATCGACTCGCCCGGTTAAAGTCTCAATTAGAACTAAATCATTTAAATCAGGAAGAATTGCGTACTCTAACAGAAATCTGTGAGGAATACAATGATATATTTCACTTAGAAGGTGACAAGCTCCTCACCACTGAAGCGGTAAAACATACCATTACTTTGGTAGAAAATACCAAACCTATCTTTAAAAAAACCTATAGGTTACCTGAAAAGCATAAACAGGAAATTGATAAACAAATTTCTCAGCTAGAAGCTGACGGAATAGTACGGCCGAGCCGAAGCCAGTGGAACGCGCCACTGCTCGTGGTACCCAAGAAACCCGATGCACAAGGAAATATAAAAATGCGCATCGTCGTAGATTTTCGCAAGCTAAACGAAGCTACTATAGGTGATACCTATCCATTGCCAAACATCACCGAAATATTGGACCAACTAGGCCACTCGAAATATTTCACCACCCTTGACCTAGCCTCTGGATTTCACCAGATAGGCATGGCCGAAGAAGACAAGGAAAAAACAGCCTTCTCCACACCCCTAGGGCACTACGAATACAACCGCATGCCCTTTGGATTGAAAAACGCGCCAGCTACTTTCCAACGTTTAATGAACACCGTATTATCCGGACTCCAAGGGATTCAATGTTTCGTTTACCTTGACGACATAGTAATTCACGCCCCTACTCTAATAGAACACAATAAAAGACTGAAACAAGTGTTCATTCGACTGCGTGAAAATACTCTAAAGCTGCAACCGGAAAAATGCCGTTTCCTTCGCAAGGAAACTTGCTACCTGGGTCATATAATTACGGACAAAGGCATCTCTCCAGACCCAACTAAAGTAGAAGCTGTAAAAAATTTTCCAGCACCCAAGAGCGTAAAGGACGTATAATCCTTTTTAGGCCTAGCAGGCTATTACCGAAGGTTCATTGACCATTTTGCTGACCTGTCGAAACCCATGACGAACCTATTAAAGAAAGGAGTGAAGTTCAACTGGACCTCCCTAGAACAATCATCATTTGAAAATCTAAAGGAAAGATTGACTACTGCACCACTTTTACAGTATCCAGACTTTCATCTTCCTTTCATTCTGACCACGGACGCCTCCAATAAAGCAATAGGAGCCGTGTTATCGCAAGGCGAGGTAGGCAAAGACCTCCCCGTTGCTTACGCCAGCAGAACGCTTAACAAGGCCGAAGTAAACTACAGCACCACGGAAAAAGAATTAGCAGCTATAGTTTGGGCTGTACAAAATTTTCGACCTTACTTATATGGTACTAGATTTAACATCATCACCGATCATCAACCACTTACTTGGCTTTTCAATGTAGAAAACCCAGGCTCCAGATTGATGCGTTGGAGATTAAAGTTAGCCGAGTACGATTACGAAATTAGATACAAACCAGGTACTCAGAATACAAACGCAGATGCGCTAAGTCGTATATACGTGACCACGCGCTCCAGAGCACGGCAAGCCGCCCCAAGGCCAACCGACTCAAACGAAGATGCAACCTCAGCTAACTCCGACGCCGAGGAAGAAACAGCTGATGAGAAATCATCGACCTATACTCCCACAATGATAAATCAAATCCTTTACGAGTATCACGATACTCCATTCGGAGGATGTGAAGGCGTAAATAGAACCCTGCAAAGAATTAAAATTAAACACGTATGGCCAAATATGAAAAAGGACATCGAAGAATACATAAAAAAATGTGACAAGTGCCAGCGCAATAAAACAGGCAACGTGAAACGTGCACCAATGCAGATAACAGACACGCCAGTAGAACCCTTCGAAAAGGTCGCCCTAGATATAATAGGACCATACCCTGCGACCAAACAAGGAAACAAGTATGCCCTAACCTTCCAAGACCTTTTTACAAGATACAGCATAGCCTTACCAATTCAAGACCAGTCAGCCTCTACTGTGGCACGGCTATTCGTTGAAAGGATCATTTTTTCTTACGGGTTACCTCAAAAGGTTTTAACTGACCAGGGTACTAACTTTCTAAGTAACCTATTTAAGGACGTCTGTAAGCTATTAAAAATTGACAAAATACAGACCACGGCATACCACCCACAGTCGAATGGTGCGCTAGAAAGGTCGCACCGAACATTGGCGTCGTACTTAAAAAACTTTGTCAACGAAGATTTAGATAACTGGGACGAATGGTTACCCTACGCCATGTTCACCTATAACACTACGCCACACACAGCTACAGGCCGAACGGCTTTTTCACTGCTATTCGGACGCGAGGTTGAATTACCGACCACGCTCAAATATCCGCCGCAACCTACGTATACATTTGAAGATTACTATAACGAGCTCCGCGAAAGAATTCGCTCAACGGGTAACATAATGAAAGACCAATTAATATGGGAAAAGGAAAAATCGAAGATCTATTACGGTCACAATACACAAGAATCAAATTACGAAGTAGGAGACCAAGTACAGTTAAAGCGAGAAATGATTCGCGCTGGAAGACCGAAGAAATTGGAACCCCTATACGACGGTCCTTATACCATAACCGCAAAACTAAGCGAGTTAAATTATGAGTTAGCAGTGGGTAAAAAGAAAATCGTAACCCACGTCAATAGGCTAAAGCCGTATCACGTGTAGTTACCGACTCAACCACCCACACATACCATCCTCTCTCACCTCCTTTTCCCATCACCCTAATCAATTTCCTACTACAATTTACTCTTATAATTACTATTAAAATTAAATCAATTCTATATGCTACTACCACTAGAATTATCTAACCATAATAATAATTTTTATGAATAATCAACCCTAAAATACTTTTTATTATAATTACAAATCTAAACTTAATTCCTTCAAGCAAAAAAAAAATATATATATTTATATGTATATAATTCTCATTTCTACGGTATTTTTATAATTTTTCCCCTTTCATATTATTACTATTATTAATTTTTCTACTCTCCTTCCTTTTCACTTTACCTATCTTTTAACCTAACTAGCGAGAAAAGGTACTAGAAATAAAAATTAAACGAACACATTTTAAATAAATTGGAATTTATTCAAAACCAAAAAGAATCACCACGCCTCCACTCACAATTGTTACAACAATTTTTTTTTAAAGTATATAAACATTTGTTTTATTTTGAATACAAAAATTTTTTTTTAAACTAAATTAAACCGTGGTAACGGAGGACGTCCTTCTCCTCCAACGGCGGACCCGTCCACCCTTCAACCTGCTGGTTGGGATACCCCCAACCACGGTAGGGCTCCACCCCGGTGTACTGGAGCCACCTTATCCCAAACAGGTCGAAGACGACCCAGAAGCTATCCTCCAGGCAGTCATAATCTCACTCGTGATGCATCTGGATGCGGTCCGATTTCCGGCACATCCTCCGGAACTGCACCGCACCCACGTTGAAAATTATGACTAAATAAACAAAAGAAAAGGGATAGAAACAACGAAATTAAAATTAAGTAGAAACAAAAACTAAAACAAAAAAAAGAGAGAGACACTCACCATTATCCAGCCTTAAGAAAAGGCGACGCCCCTGGCCGTCAATCTCCCCTCGGTCATACATATCCTTTCGCTTGTAAATTTGTACAGCCATGTCACTGTCGGTTTCCGGAACTTTGAGAATAGAAATGAAATTCCCCGTACGGAAACCACTAATATATAGTCCATTCCCCACTTCGCGCAAATTCACGCAAAAACGCTGACCCAATGTCTACGAACCAGACGCACCTTCGCGACCGACTAAAATAACTCCCAGTATAAAATAAAACTTGTTAAAATTTTTTCACATTAAAACTCCACAATTAACCACACTTGCCCTTTATTATAGGTGCATGCTGACCCTTATGGTCATAACGATCCACGGAAGCTCCCAGCAAGTCCAAAACATTCCCATCAAAGGTGAACCGGGACTATTTTATGAAAAATTCGGCACGGTCAATTTTTATAAAGAAAAATGGAAATTAGTAATAATCACCGATATAATAGAATATCGTCAAAGACTCGCGCAACTAAACAAATTCCTATATGACCAAACCCTTTGCTACAAACAAGAAGGAAGAAAAATCTGTAAACACCCCGTCTTTGATACCGTCTACAAGCTAGAGACAGCCGAAAAGAACCTAGATGAAATAGATGAAATAACGTTACATCAAGAGAGAAACAGACGAGGACTAGCAAACGGAGTAGGGTCAATCGGAAAAATTTTATTCGGAATAATGGACAGTAACGACGAAGAAGAAATAAATAAACATCTACAAAGCCAAGATCAAACAGTAGAGACCAACAGAATAGCACTCTTAAAACAAATACAAATTATCGACCAAACTATAGAAACTTATAATAACACGATACAAAAAATAGATGCGAACGAAAAAATGCTGATGAAAACAGTACGTGATCTAGAAGCCCAAGCGGACGAGCGAGAAGCTCTATATAACATTAATCTTACATCCGAAGAATTAATGATAGACACGGAACACTTACTAAATTTCGTAATACAGGCGAGCCAAGGAGTAATAAATCCAAAAATTATTCGATATACAAAAATTCTCGAATACCTTAAAGATGCGATCCCTCACATCCCTCCTGGCACGCAATTCCCTTTTCCATTAGAAACACTAAATATACATTTAATTTCAAAACTAATGAAACCCACAATTTATACCAAAACCAACAAACTAATTGTAGCATTTCACATACCTCTAATAACGCCCAAAGAATTCGATCTCTTGCAAATATATCCAATTCCAATCCCTATTCAGAATTCTACAACATTACACTCCATAATAGATTTAAGACAGGAATACATAGCAATAGACAGCATTGCTGAGCACTATACAGAGTATACTGAAGACGAACTACAAAAATGTTATACGATAAAAGATAATTATTTCTGTCCAACGGATAAACCATCCAACAAAATAAAGACAATTAATCCATGCGAAATTGCATTATACTTAAAATACATAGATATAAATACGTGCGAGCATAAACTTATACATTTAGTGCAACCGATGCTAATTCCCATGAAAAACCAAGCCTCGTGGATATACTCCACACCGCGATTAGAAATTGTAGAAGTAATCTGCAAACAAAAACCTACTTATAATATAGAATTAATGGGCTCCGGAGTAATTAATTTATATAAAAATTGTATCCTAACAGCTACTGATTTTGTTTTGGAACCCGTACAAACCTCCAAGCCCAACAAACATAAACACTATATCCCGCACTATAATTTCTCTTTGAGAGCCATAGATCCTGAAAACTACGTAGCAGCAATCAACACAACCAAAATTCCCAGGCTGCATAACATCCTGAACAAGGTCAACGACCTCAACACGCTCAGCATCCAGTTAAAACAGCTGAAAAAGGATGTACAAAACGAAGACCTAGGACAACACCACACCTATCAACATATGGCCATCTCATATTCTACTACAACGTTAATCATCATAGGATTAACCATTTACATAATCTGGCGATATCTTCACAGAAGACCAAAACCTAAGCCAAGACTCAGGTCAATACAGGCATTGCCATCCAATGCCATCGTAACAGATGACGCCGCCGCCCCAGCAACGGACGACGCTGCCCCGACGCACATGATCATCGTCACACCTGAGCAAGCAGTAAACCTTCAATACAACCCCGATTATTAACCACCCACCCTCTTTTTCCAGGGGGGGAGGGGTGTTATGTACATAGAATAAACATACATAACTCATTGCTACAATAAGCATTATATAATTAATATTATTAATATTATTATCATTTAAAGATATAATTAATAACTCTAAATCTATCATAATTATATTAAAATATCAATAGCCTCATTGTAAAGGAGAGATACTCCTAAAAGCGACAAATTCCTAAATGTAATACGAAGCGCCAGACGCAGCTCGTTCACACAGTCGCCAAGGCTAAGTCCCGACACGTGGCAAAATGCACTTCGACGGCAGTCGAATGTTCTAGAACAATGACGCATTTGACCATTGGGACCCGCAAATGTTACCATATAAGGTAATGTTTGACGCTGCACTTTGAGGGTAGGAGCCCCAAACGTGCAGCCCCAAAAATCAGTTCGAGTAAAAAGCTAGAAGGAACAAGTCGAGTCTCCTAGGACCTTCAGTCCTCTTATCTCTTAAACTTATCCAGGCAATCCTTTGTCTCTTAAAACTATAATTATCTAGCTCATAGCTCTGGTTATCAATTTGTATAAAGAAGAAACATTGTAAATCAAACGTCAATAAACTTTATTATACAAAAGAATTTCGAGTTTGTCGTGAATCAGCGATAGAACCACAACAATACCTTACTGCAAACTCCATAAACTATCTCATAATGCTAACAAAGTAGCAGAGAAATGGCAGGCAAGCAGGCTAGCAGATATCATTACGCTTGCTTTGATAGTAAGCAATTTACCTCAGATCATAGAAAATATACAAAACATGAATGATAATGGATGGTTTGCAGCTCATTTGATAGACTTTATTATAGAGTGACAAGCTTAATATTCAGGATAAAAATCAAATTGAAGTTATTAAACAATTTCACAAATGCCTTCTACTTGAGTACGGCACTACATTAATATGCAATCACTCATTATCGCAACGTGGTGCTACTAACCTAATGCATTGTGAAACGTAAAGCAAAGCAAGATTAGAGATTCTTTTGCAATCACTGTCAATGGGAAGTGAATGTAGAATATATAAAATAAAAGATATTGTCAAAGATAATAACATGTATTATGTTGGTGAGTATTTTAATTGGCTTCTTCATACTGACAATTAATAAATATTTAAAGAATTTGTATTATTTTCTAGTATTTGCAATTTCCGAGGATTAAAGTGCATAAAACAAGGACGAATGGGAAATGCTCTTGCTTGGGCGTTGAAACTGCAAAATAATGGATTTATTACTTATATTGCCCATCAATTTTTGAGACTTTATGCTGATAATGGCGATTTGGAATGTCGTGATTTATTCAAGGATTTAGGAAACTGTATGCTAGCTATTTATTGAAAGACTCACATATTTATGTTGGTGAATTTTATACTTAGCCAGTACCAAAAATAACGCAAATGGAGTATATTTTGTACTGATTTATAAAACTTATTTAATTCCAGGTGAATATTCTGAATTTCATAAAAAGTATGAAAACCGAGAAATCAAGGATGCAGCGAGTCTATTGGTCAAACCTTTGGTTTCTAATTTAACATCTAATTAATTAAATATTTATAACTGGTTTCAATAAACAATTTGTATATCCAATAAAATACTAAGCTTTACTTGTCATGTTCCTAATTTTTGCCCGGTTCTTTTTTCTGATCCATTACCATTGTTGAAGGCAGGCAGAAGACGCACTTCTTTCGTTCAACGATAGTTTAAAGCTTATACGCTAAATAGAGGTATGTGTGGAAATAATTCAAAATTGGGGAAGGCAGATATTCTGAGATTAGCGGTCCCTAGAAATTTGACACGAGTATTATATATGGAAAAATGTTGAGAGTAGTAAAAAATCATTCTTTAATATGTTCAAATGTATATAATTGATTTTTAAAATGACTCCATTCACGAGCCTTGATTTTTTTATAAACATCATAATTTGTACAAATGGAAAAAGTACATCACATGACTTTGTTTGTAAAGTATCTATTGCGATAAATCTTAACTTCATGCAACATTTTCATCGTTGTCATCTGCAAAAATATAGAAAATATGAATTATTAACTATTAATCATTATTTAGTAAAACTATATATATTCGTTAAGCATTTGTATATATAAAGATTTACATCAAGTAGAATACAAAATGTTATGTTTTCGTGTTTAAACGAGAAGATTAACATTATTTAAAAATCATAAAATGTTCAAATATTATCAATTTATTGTGTATTGTATGCAAATTTTTTTACTTATAATTAGCAAATAAAGCACTGAAAGATATTTCAAATTAAATGAATATAAACCTGAATCATTTCTGTTGGGATTTATAATGTTGCTAAAAACTTCTGGTGTATAATGCAACGACTGCTCCAAAAATTCTTTGACTTTATTTTTGACGACAGGCCCGTCCTTATCCAAAAAGATATAACGATTAAAATCAATCCAAGATTTTGCAAGCCATTTAGACAATTTGTCTACAGTTTTTTCTTGCACATGAATGCCTCTTGTCAACTGATGAAATGTAATTTGATAATTTTTAATTATCTGTACAATGGTATCTGCAAAATATAATATATATATGAATCGATCGATAGCAGTACCAAATCAGAGGACAATCAGGAGATACAGGGACAATTGTCAGATAAGAGGACCGTCCCGATATTTTTTTCTATGTAAGATTAGTTACCAGTACAGGTTCTAGTTTATTTGAAAATATAGATCGTCGCATATCAGAACCAGAATCCAAAGATATAATAAGTAATAAGAGAACCGGTTCTACTAAAGTAATTAATGTAATGCCTAATATGAGAACCTATTTTCGAGTAAACAATTAATATATAATTTAAGCTATTAAAAACAAATTTCAATTTTATTTCGCAAAATCACAAACTTATAGTAGTTTTTAATAAAATTATTAAGTATATTTAAATCAGACCTTTAATTAACTATTTCTACCCAGACAGAGTTTTCGTTAAAATTTCCTATCTCGCCTCTATCCAGTGCCCTTTTGTACAATTTCAAATCGGAAGTTTTCAAATAATTGTTTTTATATAGGGAGTATCGCAAAATATTTTTCTCCTGCTCCTAGGCCTTACATATCAAACACATAACACAATTAAATGATTCAGTGACTACTTTCATATATATGTAATTATTTGTTTCTATCGTTATGTGCGTGTAAACATATGTATATCTAATTTCATAGGATGCGAAGAAGAAAGGATTAGCTGCAATAATCCTGAAACGTTTACTACAAATTCGTAAATTTAATTGCTACACAAAATATTATACAAAATTAATACCAAATTCTATCAAAATTTCTGTTGAAGTGAGATGTTTAATGCTGCACTCAACTAATAACAATAATAACAAGATTGTAATAAAGAAGAAACCTAGCTTGTTCATAAGCAAAATTCATAAAAGATTGCTTGGCTAGCGATACTGCATCACTAACGCAATTTCTACAGCAGCATTTTATATAAAATAAACTTCTTGATTTAGCACATTTTTACGGAGTGAATCGTTCTCCTTCAATCAAATTGTTTTGAAACTATGAAATTTTCTATTATAATAATTTTTTTAATTTCATAAAAAAACAATTTCATTGAGAAAAAACAGCCAACTTCATGGAAGTTATAGTTTACGCAGATCTATCGAACACCGATGGACCTGGTATCATATTGTGAGGCTCTTTAACTTAATATACTACACCATGCTATCGTCATACATATGGCCATAGTGCCGGACAGTACCATCTGTAGATTAATTTTACATAATTTTGGTAATTGACCAATGAGAGTAATTCTTAAAAACTATCCTCTTCTGATCTTATAATTGGTAATAATAATTAAACATGATAATTTACTCTTATTAATCAATAGTAAAAACATGGAAAAATACTGGGTCCATTTCAATAATATAAAGCTATATATCAGGATCATAGCTTTAAATACGGTACCAGTATTTGGCAATATGTATATTGCACGGTCCCTATATTCACCGAGATATATGTATAAGCTGATGACCGTAAAATTATTTATCATTATTAAAATTAAATATTATATAAAACATGATAGCTTAAACCATAGTATAATTAGTTTCGTAGATTGTGAAAATTTTTTCACTAACCATGATAGAAATTTAATAGAATATTATTTTCTAACGGCATTACCTTTAATAGAATGCTTCTTCTAAATTTGAATGATAAAGGGTCCTAAATGAAACACACAATTACTGTTGATTAAAAATTAGTTATTTATTTTATTGCGACCTTTATTTTATTCGTTGTATTTATGTAGAAGCGATTTGATATGCCCTGTGAAATATGAAATCATATAAGAATAGAAAGGTAAATTAAAAACTTACTTTCTCACAATTATTACCACCTTAAATTATTCTTTCTAGATAAACGACAAGGATTTCGCAATTATAACATCTCTGCTCTTATATTCATTAAAATCTACTATTAAACCTCATATGAATTTTTAACCTTAACATTATACAGCATGTACATATTAAACAATTCTTTGATTAATAAATCATTAAAACTTAGAAAAATACTGGATCCGTTTTATCAATATAAAGGTAGATATAGGCATCACTGCTTGATAAGGTTCCAATATGTGGCTATACGTATACGAAATGGTCATTATAATTACATATACATTTATATAATTAGAAAGAGCGCTGCATCTACATATTGCCACATACTGGAACCGTACTTGGTAATGGTGCCCATATCTACCTATACATTAATGGAATGGACCCAGTAATTGTTCTACTGTTTAAAATTCATCAATAACAATAATGTGTAATATATTTTTATTGAATGTAAATATGCGATTGAATAGTAGATTCTAAAGAATATGAAGAGCAGCTATTAATTGTAACAACCTTATGCCTTACTCACAGAGTATTAACAAGGGAAATAACTGTGTTTAAAAAAATAAATGTACTGACTTAAACTACTGTTCTTAATGTCACATTTTCTCAGAAATATCAAAGCGATCTACTAAAGAAAGAGAAATGATTAAAAACATCATAGTAACGATTTTCTGAAGCATTTTCGTAACATAAGCTACTTTAAATAATTATTTTTTTTAAGATATATCTTTAATTAAAATTTAGACATAACCTTGTTGAATAGAAAAAACTGAGAGTAATTTGTGTTAGAATAAAATTTACGCATGTGTGATTAGCAAAAATCTTCATTGTATACGAAGCTCATTAACATGTCATTAAGCTAGTACATTTATAGTAAGGTTTAACTGATAAAATGACTAAATGCAATATGGCCTATGGACTAAATTATACTTACATAATTATAAGGACCGGTGTTTATACGCATTGTCATATACTAGAGCCGTACTTCGTTATGGTACCCATATTCACCGTTACATTGATGAATTGGACCCGATAATATTTTAATTATTAAAAATGTTGTATTTCCGTGTTCTTTTACAGAATGAGCAAATCATATTTCAAACGGAAGAATGGAAAGAAATCAAGTAGCAAATAACATCAATAAATGTATTTAAAATACTAAGAAAAGTAAAAAAAAAAAACACGTTCTTTAAACATACAGGAAAGATTAATTACATTAAAGTATTAAAAAAGTGATGAAGAAGGACCAGTTATGCACATGTGTACATTATAAGCAATGTTTAAGACTTTAGCACGATTGCAAGTAATAACTAAAAGTTTCTTTTTCGTTTGGAATATACATTAATTTATGTATTTATTCACTTTTTGTTTATCACATGTTTAGAGTACATTCTAATATGTGTAGCCTTCATTAAATTCTTTTATTTGATATAAAAATATAAACATATATAATAAACATAAGAGGGAAAGAGCCATGTCTGCATTAAAATAAAAACTTTGAAAATAGCTATTTACTGTTAAAAATTAAACTAGAGACCTCCTTGTAATTAAGACTTTAGATTACTCAAACTTTAAGCCTATTTTTACATCGAATTTAAGGGTATATTACATTAAAGATAATTAAAAAAGTAAATAATGTTTCAAAAGTTGATAAATCTTATAATTAAATGTTCATCATTAAAAATACAAAGATAAAAATACCATTTATTAAGACGAATAATATTATAAAACATGTTGCAATTTTTAATTCTCTTTTAGGTAATGCACGGTTAATTCAGATGTGATAGGAAAAATGAATGTCTAAGTAATCTAGTCTTAAAAAAATACCTAGCCTATAAATAATCTAAAGCTTTTTGAGCCGAAATTAATCGCTGTTTGTTTGTTTAGAATCTCTTTGTTTTACAACGCAATGTCTGCTATGAGATATATTTTTTAATGTCAGTGTAAGGTTATTTAGAAATCATATAAAATTAGATTATAAATACTTTTAAGTTTTAAAATGTTAAAACTTGAAGAACTCAAATTATAAACCATATATAATTGTAATAGTTTATGAAAACTGAAAAATAACGCGCGACTACTTATTTTCTTTCTTCATTTGATTATTTATCCATGTTTTTATTGTCGTAATATTACGGTCGAAAAGATTAGGGTAACTATCTTTTAGCTCTTGAATTTCGGCAAAAGGTTGGTAGCTTTTTTGTTTGAATGTGATTTTTAAAAGTTTTTAGCGTAATCTTTTTTTCTGATTCCGTCCAGCGCTTACGGCTACATTTTCCAAACGGTGATGCTAATGAAAAAAACATCAAAATAATGTAATTTAAATATTAAATCACATTTATCAAATGTATCTCAAAATTTAGTCTTACTTGAACGTTTCTTTTTTTTTATGCTGAGAGACTGATGAGCTGGAAGTTTCCTTGTCAAAAGTAAGATCATTTTCACTTATTGCATCTGGGGTAAACACCGAGTCGTGGGTTAAATCTTCTGAAAAACACACGAGAAATCTTGTAATGGATTAAAGAATGTATGTAACTTATTGATGTTAAATAAATCTAACTTTTACGCTTTCGATTTATGGAGCAGTATTCCTTAACCTCTGTGCTTGTTTCTTCTTTAAGGTTTTATTAAATTAAAATATTATATGGATTAAAGATGGTTAGCGATGAGTAATTTTTATATTATGCATTTTGTGGTATAAATAGCAAAAAAAAACTGCTTACCCATTTCTACTGCAGTTTCGCTTTCAATATCATTTTCTACGTTTTCTTCTTCTTCATCATCTTTTCCGCGTACAATTTCCAACAGTTTAGAAATTTTTAAAATCTCCCTACTTAAAATTGGCTGTCGGTAGTGTTCTTTGTGGATTTTATCAGCATGGCCCATAAAATTCGCTAAGTCTGAAACTTTGTCGTCTCTCAAATTAAGACCTTCACATGCAGTTGCAATTTGCTTTCGCAGATTTGTCCCACGTAAGCTTAATGGATTTACTGCTCCGCACTGTTCTGAAAATTTTCTAATCAAATCACAGGCTCGCAAATAGCGATAATCTCCCTTCAATGTTCCAGGCATTCCAAATAAGTATGGATTCTTAGGGTTCACTTTTGCGGAATCGCGGTAACTTAAGAATAGTTCCAAATTTGATACTATTTGCGTATGTACTAAAACGGACACTATACGTCCAAGTTTACCCCTTATTGTAAAACGTACATACTTTTGTGCGGCTAATTTCTGCTTTTTATTTAGGGTTTTATATTCTTCACCAATAGTTTCCTCGCTAACTTTGTGATAATTTTTAAAGTCTTCAAGCAATACACGTTCTATTTCTCCTGATCTTCTGCGATTGAATATTTGCAATAATATTAAACAACATTCTGCTAAAGTTGTCCAATTAGACAGTGAAAAATTTTCCTTTAAAGAGAGAAAAGACATAGTCATTTTTTTATCCAAATAAACTTCTAATTTTTGGATATCCTTTTGAGTCGGTAATAATTTTATTTTCTGTCGTTTTTTTCTTAACTGGGTTTCCACAGCAATACGAGAGATTGAAGAATAATCTTCAGTGAGCAGCTTCAAAAAGTTTTCAGCATCCTTACGATTTTTTTTATTTTGTCTTTTAATCATTAGTGTAATACAGCGTCTACACAACTGTCTTAACAATGTACCTAAGGATGTTGCTAAGGAAGGGGTTTTAAAGCCTGTTCCGTACTCATTCAGGCCCGCTAGTGATATGATCGCACTTTTACAAGAATCGAAATATTCTGGATTGAATACTGAAAACAAATCGGTTATTTTATCGTTTATACATCTTAATTCTATGAGAAATCGACCAATTTGACGCAACCTCTGTCGAATCATATCATAAAAATGGGGATCTTGATATTTTTCACACCACTTATTTGCGATATCGATAGCAATAAATTCATCGAACCTTATAGCTCTAGTTATATTGTCGTCTCGCATTGAAGGGAAAACCCGTTTCTTAAGAACTGTACAAGCAGATTCATGAATGCGACCAGTAATCTGTCTGGATTTAGATAAAATCGTCCTTTTTTTTGCAGAATTTATATCCGCACAGTTCTTATAGTGTTGGCGAAGTGCTGACTTCGAGTAAGTACCTTTGCATCTTGGACATGCAGAAAAATCTGTGGCTTTTTTATTATCATTAGCATGTGGACGGCGAACAACCTTAAGTTCTCCAGAATTAACTGCGGCATTCGTATTATAATAAAATTGGCCTTTTTTTCGAATTTCGGCTATTAAAAACTTACGTTCAGGTCGACCTTTCGTAATACATACAAAATTTTTAACGTCGTCGATGTCACCATGTTTTCTAATTAAATGGCGACTAAGTTTGGTCTGCTGTGTATTGCAATAAATGCAATAATCCTTCTTTAGACCAGATTCAATCGCTTGCACATAGAGATTTTCATCGTTAGGTACTACAGTACTATTATTGCTTATTGGTTGCGATATATTTAAGCTGGAATTATTTAATTCTTTGGATTTGCTTTTGACTTTACTCAACTTCAAAATTGATAAATCCTCTTCTTCACTTTGATCAGATGAAATATCACTTTCAGGAATATAATTCGATTCACTTCCTGATACGTTTTCTCGCTTAGTGTTCTTAGATTCTAATGAATCACTTGAATGTCTAGAATTTTCACATAAATTACTTGAAGGCAAATTTTTACAAGAATTGCCTGAAAGCAAACTTTCACATAAATTCACTGAAGGCAAATTTGCACCCTGCGGATGGTTACATTTAAACAAAGTAGTATATTTCCTGAAATATATTTAAAAATAAATACGCAGACACCCACAAATAATTGATAGTAAAAAAACTTTAAGTAAGCCTGTTTATATTGAAAGTATATACAATGAAATTCTTTTGGCATTAAATTTACAAGATATTCGTAGTAAAATTGTTTTCTCTTTAATTTACATGTTTCTAAACAAATTATATTATTATGGTAGTCATAAAAAATTATTAAATTTATTATAACACCATCTCTAATTGATTCATTATATACAAGCTATACTTATATGCCAAAAAACGTAATTGAATTAATTACTCGTTATCATCATAGTTTATAACTGAAGAGTTTATAATTGTAGAGTTTAAAGGGAACTCATGAAGCACTAAAACAATATTTGTGTATTATACATATGGTATATTAAATGAAAATAAAATTAAACTACATGCATACTAAAGATTGAGAACACTCACTGAAATTGTTGTCATTTTCTAAAAAAATTGGAGAATGTGCTAAAAGAATTATAAGATGTCTCTGAAAATAAAATAATGATATAATAGATAGTAAGAAATAAACTTTAATGTGTACCATATTTCTAATAGCACAAAGTCTAATTAAATTATTAATTCACGTATTCAAAATTATTATTATATTGATTTGTTTGTACAGGCAAGTAAAAAGAGATGTAATGTGTACAGCAATTGCAATAAATATTTTTGGAAAATTAAAGAATATAGATTTGCTTACCTTCAATTACTATATTTGAGTTATGGTCTTCAAATTGATCATAAACTTTTTCTTGATTGTTTTGCTCCTTACTTGAAAATATATTTCCAGTAGTTTGACTCTCAACAACTCCAGAAACTAAAAAGTATTTAATTTTATAATGAAATATTTTTACTTATTATTGTAGATTCTCATACATATTTTTAGATTATAGAGAAACATTATATACAAATAATTAAAATAAACGCCATAATTATCAATTTGAATAGCCTAAGATATGTTACAGACTTGATTGAATGAATGTGCAAGTTATAATATTTAAGGCTAAGAATTATTTTTGAAAATGGTAATAACTTACATGCTGCAGAATTTAGTTCTATCAAAATTCCATCAATATCAGCATCAAAGTTTCCTTTCTTTTTTTCTGAAATATCTACAAATTGTTTTTCGCTAATATTGGTAGTAGTTTCTGTATTGAAAGAACTGTTTTCATCTTTGGTCCTTCTAGAAGCATTACTTTGTTTCCTAATTTGCTCTTTACAAACATTGATAATAGTTTCTGTATCATCAAAGTTATTTTTATCTGCAACTTTTCCAGATGAATTATTTTCTTTAACATTTTTTTCTTCACACACATTGGTAATACTTTCTGTATTACCTAGATTAGTTTTTTGTTTGGTCTTTTCAGATACATCAATTTTTTTTAGATTTTGTTCTTTGCATACATCTGTAATAGTTTCTATGCTACCATACCTATTTTCATCTTTTGCCTTGCTACAAATTTTACTTTGTATAACATTTTCCTCTTCACATACATTTGTAATTTTTTGTATTACAAAAATTATTATCATGCTTGGTTTTATTAGGAACATTACTTTCTTTAAAATTTTCATTTTCACATGTATTGGTAATACTTTTTCTATTATCTAGGTTATTTCTTTGTTCGGTGTCTTCAGATGCATCACAATTTTTTAGATTTTGCTCTTCGCATACATTTTTAATCATTTTTATGCTACCAAGCCTATTTTCATCTTTAGGCTTGCTAGAAATATCACCTCCTGTAACATTTCCCTTTTCACATATATTTGTAATAATTTCAATATTACCAAAATTATTTTTATGCTTGATTCTGTTAGAAACATTACTTTCATTAACATTTTCCTTCTTGCATATATTATTATTAGTTTCCGTATTACTATGGTAATTTATTTGTTCAGTCTTTTCAGATACATGACTATCTTTTAGATTTTGCTCTTCGTAAGCATTCTTGTCATATACAGCTCTGCTTTCTTCTAGAATTATAGGTTGAAAACTTTATTAACATACATATTAACTGGGAGGTGACATATGCAGTAATAAATTAACATGTTTATGTTATAAATATTATACAAGCGAATAAAAATTTATTAATGCAAATTCCACTTAATTAAGTAATCTTATATAAAATTAAACAAAATACATTGAACGTCTGTTATACCTTTCCTTTTTTTTCTGTATTTATCTTTCGATTATATTTCTTATAATTTTTTACACCGGTTTTGGATGATGGCTGTTGCAGTATTGGTTTTTCCAATTTTGATTGCAGCTTTTTCAATTTATTATAGCTATCTATTTGAGGTATAATTAATAGTCACAAGAAATTCATAAATTAAAGATTTCATTGAATTAATATTAAATTTGAATGAAGTTCAATCATTCTATACAGAAACATAAAATTTACATACCTTTGGTAGCTATGACTTTTCCAGCGTATCGGTTGTTGTCTTTATATTTTATGCTGCATCCAGCTTTAGTTATTTTTACATCCGCACTTTTGCAAATATAATAGGTATTATCTGAAAATAGTACCAAAGCGTACATTGTAACCTCTTTTTAAAATTCTTTTTATTCAACAACACGTGCTGCTTGCAAGAAAGATATGCTGTACCGAGTGCAGTACAATAATTTTGTCGTAGCCGTTGTGGATATAACTCGTTAATACGTTTCCAAATTACCCAGAATCCGTTTCCAACTTTCGAACTCCTAAGTCTTATAATTTCAACGGCTCCTTGAGCTATTCCTATTGGCGCATTTACCGCTACTGCGGAAAGCGTGGAAATGTTGATTGAATTTATGTGTTTAGAACTGAATTTCTAAATTTCATACTGGTACTCATAATTAACTATATATAATAAATGTAATATAGTTTTTGCATCCTTTATATAAATAGAGAAAATATAACTTAACTTCAATAATTAGTTAAATGTAGATTTAAAAAAGTTTAAATAGACGTGATGTATAACAGTAATTTCATTTTTGAAACATTTTTGAAAATGACCCCTTAAACAGCCAAACATATATAAAACACATTTTTTAATATAATTCCGCTGATATTGTATACATTATCGTTAATTTGACTTATTATTACAATTTAATCAATTGTAGATGAACGTACACTAATGTATACGTAAGTTTTATTAGATCCCCATATTTGACGATTCATATATACAGGGTGTAATGAAACGACCGCCTTTTCTCGTAACTGGAGGTTCGGGGTGACAAACTGAGTGCACGTGTAAAATTTTGCTCGAATCGTTCAAGGGGTTTAAAAGTTATTTACATTTTAAAATCACCCTTTTTCAGTCCTTTTCGAACGACTTTGACTGCACAATGGAAATTGGAGAAAGTGAAAAAACAATTGATGAACACCCCAATAGAAAGTAAAAATTATCGATCGCGCGCGATAATACTTTTGCTATTTATTCCATTAATTTGGCTATCAGTCATTTCCAATTCAATTCAGTACAGTTATTATTGACTGAATTTATGGAAAGAGCGAGAAGACGCAATGAAAAGGAAAGTATTAAAAACTAAGATGTCGCGCGAACGCACTGATAATTTAATAGGAAACGCATGAGGGCATTCTCTTTCTACTAATCAAGGTAAAGAGAATGATTCAAAATCAATACATTGATGATAGAGAAAACTAAACTTACCCATTTAATGTTCTCCAAGTTCTTTTACATCGAAGTTTTCGAAAAAGCTTCAAACTGGCTCTTCGATGATTTCCAGAAAGCACACTATCACTGTTTTTGCATTTAAGCACTCGTGAATTTAAACAAATTAGGTATTAACCTACGTTTCTTCAAAACACTGGTTAATTTGACACTTTTGAACTGTTTGAAGTAGGCTGATTAAGAGTAGTCGAAACGAATTACTTATTATTTCTCCTCTCTGTGTCTCTCTCTCTCTCTCTCTTTCTCTTCAGCATACTTCAAACCGTTCAAAAGTGTCAAATTAACCGGTGTTTTGATGAAACGTAGGTTAATACCTAATTTGCTTAAATTCGCGAGTTTTTAAATGCAAAATCAGTGATAGTGTTCTTTCTGGAAATCATCGAGGAGCCAGTTTAAAGCTTTCTTAAAAACTTTGATGTAAAAGAACTTGAAGAACATTAAATGGGTAAGTTTAGTTTTCTCTATCATCAATGTATTGATTTTGAATCATTCTCTTTAGCTTCGTTTGTAGAAAGAGAATGCCCTCATACGTTTCCTATTAAATTATCAGTGCGTTCGCGCGACATCTTAGTTTCTGATACTTTCCTTTTCATTGCGTCTTCTCGCTCTTTCCATAAATTCAGTCAATGATAATTGTACTGAATTGAATTGGAAATGTAAAGAAAAGAATTTTGCTATTTTTAAAATTAATCTGATAGCCAGATTAATGGAATAAATAGCAAAAGTATTATCGCGTGCGATCGATAACTTTTACATTCTAATTGAGGTGTTCATCAATTGTTTTTTCACTTTCTTCACTTTCCATTATGCAATCAAAGTCGTTCGAAAAGGACCGAAAAAGGGTGATTTTTAAATGTAAATAACTTTTAAACCTCTTGAACGATTCGAACGAAATTTTACACGTGCACTCAGTTTTTCACCCCGAACCTCCAGTTACGAGAAAAGGCGGTCGTTTCGGTACACTCTATATATATATATATATATATATATATATATATATATATATTGTTATGGGTTCACACCGTGACAAACTAATTCAAGTACTTTTGGTACAACTAAATTTATTCAGTCCTTGTAGAGTTATTTTACAATGTTGAGTTATAAAAATAAATTATAGTTATACAGGTTTTTAGAGGTTTTAAATAAAAAGATTATCTAATTGAAGTTAGATTGAAATTAGAGTAACTTGGGAGCTAATGCTCGGTTAAAGTCACACAGATGACTTGTTCTAGTTACTGCTGGGCCTGGACTGATCGGTCAGGAACCGAGCAGTCAAGTCGTTGCCTCAAAATGCATCGATTCTCATGACCATATATGGTATGGTTTTAGGGAATCGATCGTGCGTCAGTGGTTACTAAGTCAACCGTGCGTCAATAAGACGATTGTTCTAATAGCTGACTAAGATTTTTAGCCACGCGCGCTCTGAGGCCCTGGCAACAGAGAAGTACTCTTGCCTAAGAAAGAGGTTCAGGTTGTATACGAATGACGCCACACGGCTCTTGATTAGAATGCAACCGGAGCCTTTTTGAATTAACTAACTTTTATGAATTAAATGTTTTAGTTCTAGTTATTGGCTAGTTAATAGAGAAAAGTAGTATAAGTAGTTATATGTATATAACAATATATATATATGCACCTTTAAAGCAACTACGAATCGCCAACATAAAGGTGACTTTTTACGTGCAATATAAGTCGACTACGAATCGTCGACTTAAAGGTGACTTTCTAAATGCAGTTTCAAGTCGACTATAAATCGTCGACATAAAGGTGACTTTTTGAAAATTTTTTACGATGACTTAGAAAATGTCAACTTTAAGTTAACTTTATTGTGAGACGACTATTTCGTGACTTCAAATTGTCGACTTTTTGGCGACTAATAGTCAAGTGTGCTGTTAGAATGCTTGTTGTTGCATTATTGAAAAATATATTGCCTGCCAATCATTTTATAAGAATATAATAACAATACGAGAGGTTATGAACAGAAAATGTGATAATATTTAATTTTCCATTACCTGATAGGTCCTATAACTCTAATTGAGCGTATCTCATTTTTATTTCATTAAATTAACCAATAGTTTCCATAACTAAATGAGCGTATTTTATATTTTTTTTATTGGGATAATAGAATAAATTGTACAACATTCTACCAGTATTTTGCATATACCAAAATTATCACTAATTTCCGCCTGCGGCTCCTGCGCTCTGATCTTCTTGCCATATGGGAGGTATAAAGAGTAGAGATATTAAAGGATAAAAGATACGCTTTTTTTGAATGAGAGAGAGAATTCTGAAAAAGACATGAAACACGGTCGGAAGAATTTTTGGTCGGAAGAAATTGTGTGAAAACGACTGCTTGAAAATATAAAATTGAATATTTCATCAATAAGTTAACCGATTTCAACGTTTGTGGTCTCATTCAAAAGCTTATATCCACATTATATAATGAAAATTTCATTGAAATTTTTATTAAATTAACCGATCTGAAAATATATCAATCGGAAAAATCGTGAGGTATAGTTTGGTTCAATCTTGGCGTAAAAGTAGGTAGTGTTGCGCGGCTCGTAATTTTTAAATTACTTGCCGCATAACACTACCGTGTTACTTGATTCTGAATTTTATCCGTATAATCGCCTCGACGCTGATTTCCCGAAATCTCGCTACTCCGTACTCTATGATATGTATGTAAAGTTTTTCCACTCATATTATGCTGAAGAGAAACTATCGAAACCAATGCTCAATATCTAAACTTCTTGCAATACGGCCCGCTCTTTGTAATCGATAGTTCGCATCAGAACGAGTCAGTTAAAACCGGCACGGTCGATGTTAAGATTGAAATCGAGTGTTGGAAAAATATTCCGAGTAATACTACAGCCTATTGTTTAATTATACATGATAAAATTGTAGACTATAATCCGCTTACGAATATTATTAGAAATGTAAGTTAGATATGTAAGGTTAGAAAAAAAAATAAAGCAAATTTTAATAAATATATAAAGCATTTATTCACTCATTTATTATACAAATCACTTATTGTTTAATCTTAAATTCTAAATTATTATATTTCCCGCCTAAATATTTCATGATTAAAATATTTTGTGATGCTGCATTTATCAGCTCCGAAACTGATCCTGCGATTCAAGTAAGGCAACTATCCGGGTAGGGAGATAAAACCAATCCTCTGTTGATAGTTTCGCTATTATCCTCATTCCATATTTAGTCTTTATTTTCATCATTTCAATTATTTCATATTCTTTATTTTCCTCAAGACTGTTTAACTTAACAAATGTCTTCTCGGGGATGAAAGCGAATGCATTAACTCCAGTTAAAAATGCCATTTTATGTAAACTCTGTATTACAGAAAACTATTATTATTATTATTATTATTGAAAAATTAAAACAATATTTGAATAATATATTTCTACCTTTCTTTAGCATTTTTTTTCAAACTAATCAGTTGAATCTGAGGTATAAACTGATCTGAGTATTCTTACTGGTTGTGGCTGATGCACTAACTAAAGTTTGAACAGATTGAAGCTGGTTCACTATTGTTCGAATCCATTTATATAGGAAAAATTGTTGATGGAGGGGGTAAAATTCAATGATGGAAGGAGTAAAAAATTTTTTGTTGAAAACGTGTGCAGATTTTTAACATGTCATTAACACTGATTAGTAAGATGATATACTGCTGATTAATCAAATTATGACTCTATTAAAAGAATATGCATGAATCATTCAAGCACATTTTGATGATCTTCAGTGTGTTAGCGATCAATATATCTGTAAAGATCTATAATCTGGATAAAATATATATTAAAATTTCTTAAAAGAATATGATCTTGCTGATGATCTCAATTTCACCATACGTAGACATATCGTTATACGGTAAGGTCTAGCGTGGAGCGTATAAGAGATACTTAATTTTCATCATGTGCTGATATTTAATACGTCAAAGATGTTTGTATATCTGAAGCATGCTTCTCTTTCGCTGATATTCGATGCACCAAAAGTATTTGTACATCCAAAACATACATCGTTCATACAAATCTTTCTAATATGTATCATATTTAAGAATTAAACGACATAAGCTTGTTAATCAAATTATTCTTCTATTAAAAGCATGCGTATAAATTTAAGTTAAGGGGAATAGTGCTGCATATTTCATCAATTGGTAAATCTTGAAAAATTTATCATGAAAGGGTTGTAATAAATTTTTCGATTACGGTTAATCGTAGAAATTTGCTACACCATAGTATGTGTTATATCTTGAGCATTTTTCTCTGTCTTGAATATCTATGACGTTCATTCTCACGACGATTTTGGTTTCATCGCTTTGAAAGATGATGATGTGTTTGTTTGTCTAAACTAAGGTGTAATTCCATCAAAAGATGTAAAATATGAATGATAAGTACACACACACCCTCAGCGATTATCGTTGAAAGGGCGTCTCTTATTAAGGTAGCTATGGAGGTGGAAATATTTTATATACTTCAGTAGTTCTAGGAAGAACTTATTAGAGTTTATTTCGTACCAACATCAAAGAATATCTTGTAAAAATGAGCTATAAAATAATATATATTTTTAATGATATAAATAACTATTTAAAAATATTATATAAAAGTTTACACAATTACAACGAAGAAGAGGAAGAAGAGTATGTTAAGAACCTGACAAACATTGATGAGAATGTAGTTATGATTAGTAGCAGTGAGATTGATTGTGATCATAAACAAATTTTAGAAACAGAAGTAGATGCTGACATTTTAGAACCTTTAAATGAACTTGAGAGGGATATTGAAATTATAATCAAACTTTTATTTAGTAGTGATATGGTGGAGAATGAGAGTGTGGTTGTGATTAACAGTGAAGATGAAAGCGTGGATGAAGTTGATAGTAATGTTGAAACTATAATTGAGATTTTGAGTATGGATGAAGAAACTGGTTCTGATAATGAAGGTATCAGTGAGAATGAGAGTGTAGTTATGATTGATAGCGAAGATGAAAGCGTGGATGAGATTGATAGTGATACCGAAACTCTACTTGAGATTTTAAGTATGGATGAAGAAACTGATTCTGATAATAAAGATATGGAGGTAGTTATGGTAGAAGACATGGATGTGAAAGAGGTGGGGTCGCAGTGCAAGGACTATGAATGCATGGAAATGATTGAGGTAATGGATATGAATGTAAAGAATGTGTAAAGAGTATAGTTAAGCTAATTTAAATAATGTGTAATTTCATTTTAATGATAATAATGATCTATTATGAGTTATTTAAATATCTATGTGTTTCATTTATATCAATAAAACAATAATATTAGTGATGCAGCTTACCCAGGCTTTTTCCTTCATTGCGGAGGTTTTTATGCCTAGGTAAGTGACTGAACTATTAACTTCACGGGAATTATTCGTATATTTATTTACCTACCCGAACTCCTTAACAGGAATCCGTATACCGACATTACAGGGCGAAAACTATTTTGCATGCAGCGTCGTCATTTGTTGATGGATTGTAAAGTTATTACAGGTTTTTGGAAATGCCAGAAGCTTATCTACTCACATTAGGAAAATTAACAAAAACTGAAAAAAAATTTTTGTTTAAATAAATATATTAACATTATTGAGAAACAACAATTAAATCGCAAAATCCCCCAACGTACTTTACTAGATAATGTTCATACGTTTCCAAAAAGTCCACGTAAATGCAAATCCGTCAAGAAATGACGATGCTGCATGCAAAATAGTTTTCGCCCTGTAATAACGGTATACGGATTCCCGTTAACCTTATAAAAATCCAGTTTACCACATATAGGAAATTACTTTTACCGACTGGGACCTGACGTCAGAGGAGTGGGGGTGTCACGTCAAAAGGCCGCAAGTATCATTGTGCACCCCCGCAACCCTTTCGCCCCTACTTGCTGCGAGCTCACGTAGAGGCTCCGATTCCCCCACCACCACTTAGCATTTCTTGACTCCCCCCACTACCTCACAACCAGGGTGATCCGAGTGGGTAGGAGTGGGAGAGGCTATAGAATCGGCATAGCTAGTCTACTGTCCTATCATGAATAAGGATAAGGTGGTGCCTGAGCCTATTAGGATATCAATTTTTCGTGGTATACGAAATTCTGGGTCGGCCAGATTTATGTTTTTCGGAATTTTGATTAAATTACGAGGAATAGCTTTGGTTGCTATTAAATCTGAAATAGTAGGAACAATTAAATATGCTATTGTCTTCGTATAATTGTTATGCATGGACTGAATCCTGACTTGTGTTATTCCCTTAGCAGCTGTAAACACATCATCAATTGCATTGATATATTTTGAATACGGTTATATAGGTAACTTTAGGTTATTAGCTAAAAATTCAGATATGAAATTGACGGTCGTGCCTCTATCAAGCAACGTGTGGCAACGTATTTTGGCCTGTCCCGTGTTTACATAGATTGAAGCGCTAGTCAACGATGGTGACTATATTGCGTTGGCTACACTGTGACCGGCATGAGTTTTGAAGACTGATCTGACTAGTTATGTTTGATTTTTTGTTTCGTCAGATTTAGTCTTAAACTTTTTAGACTTCACTACGGTGAATCAATGTATTGTGACGCTTTTGGCATATCATAAAACCTGACAAACGGCATGGCTTTCTCCTGTGGAATTGTAAACAATTAAAGCACACACGGGCCTCTTTTACCGCTTCGATCGGAAATCGTCATTTTCCTGAATGTACTTCATTTGTACAGGGGATGAACTTCTTTGCTGTATACCGTGCAATTACGACTTGTATTCGTCATAAAGGATTTATTGGGATATTGCGAATGCTTTTTTCTTGTTCGAATATTACCACCTGTCGTATCTAGTTCCGCTGATCTAATTCTATCGCATCGCGATGCACAAATTGCTAGTATGTAAAGGAACTCATACATCTTGTCTAATGTGGTAATTCTTCCCTTTCCAATGAATTTTCCCATTCCTTTAGAGTCTTCTTCGGTAATTTAGATTCTAATATGTAGATACCTATCTCAGGTGTCACGTTAACACTTAACGCGCTCAATAATGCCACGTGTTGTTGCATCTCATCAGCTAATTTCGAAAACTCACTTGTGAATTCCTCCTCTATTTGCGGTAGTTCAAACATCAAAGAAATATGACGCGATATTATTAATTGTTTGAACTCATAAGAACGCTCTAACAGTTCCCATGCTTTCGTATATTTATTATAACGTAAGGGTCCGGTCCCCTGTACTTCTACAATCTAGTATAGTTTATTTTAGCAATAAGTAGAATAGTTAGAAATAAGAAAATATAAAAAATACGTTGAATTGACTGTTTCGACACCGGGACTTCAGGTTATTCGGCAAAGCATGAAGCTCGAGATCATTGCTCATTGCTGACACCCGGAATTCCCGGCTGGTTGCATCAATGCTCGGACGATCATCGACCCGACCTAGCGAGACGCATTTATAATACGGCCCGAAGGCCCGATCTTCAGTTATCCTGTGCATCTCACTGCCGCGAGTCGCATCCGGACATTACATACCTGAACGGAGCAGATAACTCAACATTATTCTTCGCCCGACCAACGAAGTGCTTGTAGTTTCAGTATTAGATTAATTGTAATTCGTATCAACGCAACCTTCGAAATAAAGCAACTTACGATTTTACAAACTACATCTTACGACGACTACTGCAATTCCTGAAATCTACCAGCTTCATACGCCGACTACTGCAAACCATTCAACCGTCTGAACTGTAAGGCACAAACTTGAGATACATTTGCTAGTCACACAAATCAAAGCTCTAACGAAGGGGCATTTTCCCTTCTATTTTGAATACCACGAATTCCACTGACCTTGTCGATCTTTTGCTGCTAGAAGTTCAACGATTCCATTGTATCGTAGGCGCCGTCAAAGCAATTCAGCAGTGTCTCTCCTGACCTAATTATAACAGTAGGCCATTTGAACCACGCTGCTTTGCCGACGCAGCGTCTAACGTAACATTATATCTAATATTGTGAATATACCGACTTCTTTCGTAGCCTCCCCAATCAACGCAGCCTCCAAATAATGAAGTTTATCCGTATGTGCTAAATCATCCCGTGTATTAATCATGCTATGAAATATAAGTTTTTAAACGAAAACCAGCTTTCATATTTATCATCCAACGTCGAAAGTTTTACTTCGGGTAGTTTAACACGATCGCGACGTCGACAAATTTAGGTTTCAAAACACTTCGCAGTGTACGGAATAAAATCAAGCGTCCGTGCGTATACATGGCCAACGCGTGCTTAACTGATTAAATATGAATAAACGCTATATTATATTATGTTTCGCTTTTTTGAATATTTGGATTCGTAACCCACACCGAGAGATGGGCACGCAAGTTCATAAGCAATCACAAGGGTGACCCACCGGTGGGTCACAACGTCGCAAACGTGTTAATATGTCTATCTCTACCATTATTCTCAGGATTCGATTGCCTACTACTTATACAAGGATCGCTTGAGCTTTCGGTAAAATTGAGAACATTCGCTGAAATCAACAGATTGTCAACCCTAGCTGCTACTCATTAATATTTATCTTATATGATCGCATACTCGGTATGATGTAATTCTGACGGATCTGAAACTAATAGTTTAATAGTTCGTCGTTCGCGTCTTCAAATATGTGAAACAATTCTTCTCAACGTCTCATTAACAGTCTAAGTGAAGGAAGATCCTTTTTTCTCTCTTCTTGAGTATCTTCTCTCTAGATGTTTCATTTGGGATTTTAGTGTTTCCCTTTTCTGTTTGATTAATTGAATTCTTGCAGCCATTTTCTTCAGTTTAATAATCCGAATTTATAATAATTGAGCATATGAATAGTTTTGTACTTAGTGTACTGCATGGTTACCGTTAAACTATCGTATCTTCATGCAAAATGTATGCTTCAAATTAAAAACATAATAAATTTAGTATAATAATGCTGTATAAATAAGTGTATTTTTTATTGCAGCTATTTCTTAATCGTTTATGACGAGTTAATGAAAGAATTGTAGCCAATCTTTAAAAGGCTGTTTTGCTTTTGGTACACTAAGTGAGCGCTGTAGTGCAGGTGGTAAGGCTGCCGTGTGTCACGCGGCAGGCTTGGATTCGAGTCTTGGCGAAGCTTAAAATTTTTTAATTTTTTTTCATTATAAGGATTTTTTTTTTAATAACCGTTAACTTATTGGACTCAGTAATAAATACAAAAAATGTATTTGATAGCAGATTAATATAAAAACATTGAGTTTATTGTACCTCAACTTATTATTTGATATAATAAGAACGCATTTTATGTATTTATTACCAAATCTAATTAATGGCTACATATAAGCATTTTATAAAAATTAAAAACTAAATGAGGAAAAGGATTTTGATTTGCTTTGAGTTTTTTGGTAAACGCTACATCACTTCACACGGATAACATAAAAATATATTGGTTAACAGTAATCGCTCTTCTTCTAAAGCTGAAGTTGACCGAAATTCTGAAAGCTCTAAAATGATGAGTTTATTGAAATTGAGTTTTACCCTATAATATTGAAAAATCTGACTATGCAAATATTCAGAGGCAAATAACTCAATTTCTCGTATTTCTCGGATGTTTCTTCGGACATAACTGAAATTGCAAAAAATTCAAACCGGAAGCGCCTACGATACTCCAATTTTGTAGAAAATCAATTTGAAATTGGACAATTTTAGTCATTTCTGGTCATTATTTTGTAGTATAGCTTTGAATCCTAACTTTTGATTCCAACATAGTTTGTTGATAATTAATAGCATCTATTTGTTCAGTCGGGCATATTATACCAGACTATAACCGAAGAAACATCCGAGAAGCATGAGAAATTAAGTTATTTGCTTCTCAATGCAGAGATAAAGTCAGATTTTTCAATCTCATAATGTAAAACTCAATTTCAATAAACTTTTATTTTAAGAACATTCTGAAGCAATAATTATTTAGTAATCAACAATTATATATGAATTTGCAAATTTTCAAGGCGGAAGTACCTTCTACACTCAAACTTTGCATAAAAAAAGTTTGAAAGTAGTGAGTTTGAGCTATATCTTGACATTATTTCACATTGTGACATTAAGACCTAATTTTATTTCCTATTATTATTTTTGCATATATTTTAGGATATTTTAGTTCGCTTAGGTGTTCCATACTGGAAAGTAACCGAAGAAATTTCCGAGCAACCTCACATTTTCAGTTATTAGGCTCTCATCATAGAAATTAGGTCAGATTTTTGCATATGATAGTATATATTAATGAATTTTATAATATTTACAAGTCCAAATTGTTATCGGTGCAGTGATATTGCAAGAGAATGGTAGAGTTTTTACCTAATTTTTAACCATTTTTTCATATTAATCACACACACACACTCAATCTTTAATGTATTTTCGTATAATTTTTGTTTGTTTGATGAATTTTAAATGTCACACTTCAGTGATCGTTTTGTGCAATATAACAAGGGTTTTTTCCTTTCAATTACTGTCACGGATAATATTATTTATTTATTACTTTTACTTTATTTTATAATAATTTTTTACCATTTTCAGAATAATTGTTAAATTGTAATAACATTAAAATATTTACATGAATTAGAATTGTCAAAAAGTAAATTTTTTTCCCCTTGCATCGAGTCGGCCGATACCGTGGAAAAGGAGTTTGGCGTGGCTCGTTGGCTAAACTTGGGAGAAATAGAGAGCGAAAGAGAGGTCCTAGAAAAGTATATTCTTCTCTCTCGTACTCATACCTTACCGGAGCTAACCGAACTTCAACGACGAAAGCCGAGACACGCACTTATCGATGTAGCTGTGTGCGTGACCAGCGAACGGCGACAGTAGTGGGGTTGGCTCACCAAGGTACCGCTGGCACTGTGTGCGTGCTAGCTAGTAGCGGCGTGGTGGGGATACCAAATTCCCACGAGTTAACATTGCGACGTGTTTTCCAACGATTTTTAGTCGCTGTGAACCGTCCGGTTCTTTTTGACTGAGAGGGATTAAAATAATATTGACAAGCTCAATACTCGGTTATATATACAGTTTATTATATACTAAGAAATATGTACACGGTATATTACAAAGTTTATACAATTACTTAAACTATTCGATAAGGCTGAAGTTAGCCCACACTTTTAGCCCACAGTTGCGGGCGCTGGTTGAGAACCACTGTAAACATCTGATTTCTCTGAAAATACGTTTTTTTCGTATTTTCAGTAAATCAAGGGTTTCATTTAGATATAAATCAATCAATTACATTGATTTATATTTAAAAAATTAACTTTATTTATGCTTTTAACAAAAAGCTAATAGAAGTTTCGGTCGATCTTTAGTTTCGGTATTTCAAACAGGAAGAAATATTTTCAATCTCATTTAGCCATACTATCTTCAAGCCCATTAAATGCTGAATAAAATAGTATATGTTTCATGAGGGTTCGCGACTCCCTTAACATATTTTTTTAATAAAGATATAACACTAACTACCAAATCTCACGTTCTTCGAGTTTGGGCTAAGTTTTTCCAAATGCAGGAAATTCGTTTGATGTTTTTAGACTGCACAGCCTTAAAGCCTATTAAATGCAGAATAAAACAGTATAGGTTTCATGAGGGTTCGCGACTCCCTTAACATATTTTTTTAACAAAGAAATAAGACTTTGTTATTACCAATTCTCACGTTCTTCGAGTTTGGGCTAAGTTTTTCCAAATGCTCATTTGATTTTTTTCAATTGCACAATCTTAAAGCCCATTATTTTATGCAGGTAGTGAAATGATTTTCATGAGTGTTCGCGACTCCATTAATGTGGTTTTTTAATTATATAATTTGAGGAACAATAATAAAATATGGTTTTTAACATAACTTTTTTTATTCTTTTTATATTTTATTTACTTTTTTTTATTTTTAGCTTAATTTATTAAGTAGAGAGGACAATGCTGCCCTTGAGAGACGAGCAGTATTCTATCGTAGTTTGGAAATCTTTAGGCGGTGTTTTCATTATGTTTAATTTTTTGAGAGTTTTACTTTTAATAGAACCTTCAAGATTGATTAGTTCTTCTCTCTGCTTCGTTCGTTTTTCGCGCTTTAAAGGGTGATCATCTTGTTCGTAGATATAACACGCTAGTCTTTTACGAAAATTATCCATATCTTCGTCTGTAAAATTTATACAGCTGCCTGAGCATATGATGTATATCCACCAGCAGACATGGACACCACAATTTAAACTTATATGCCCATTTTGTCTGTATTGTAGTGGGACATCGACAGGTATATATAGTTCCCACTCATTCCAGTCAATCTGAATTTCTTCAAGATTAAATATTTCTTCTGTGAAGATACGCATATTATTAATTAGCGTAGGTGGTAGTTTTGAATGTAGGGAATCGATATAAACGAGGCAACGATTTGTTATATCTACTACGAGTAGCGTCCAATGTTTTCTTGCTTCACAAAAGACGGGTGCTAGCCATATTGGAATTTTTGGTAAGTTTTTATTACTTATCCAATTCTGATATCCCTTAGAAATGCTGCCACCAATTATTTTACAAACAAGAAAAGTATCAAATATCATTATTTGATCTTCTTTCAATCCAAGTGTGTCTTGACATAGTATTGAAAACGAATTTATAACGGAATCGTCAATACACGCCTCGTATGAAAGTGAGTTGAAACTTGTTTCATCAACTAAAATGTTGCCTATGTTCTTCTTCAAGTTCGGAAATCCTGGTGGATATGTAGAAGATGGCGATATTAATTGAATCCCTAAATAGATATTATTCATTTCTCCTCTGTACTTTTCTTCTGCTCTGGATGAGATTTCTTCCTTATGAGAATATCCATCAATCTCTTCTATCTTATCAAACTTTATTTCTTCAAACGATTTTTTAACAGAAGCTATGTCCTTTTTAGTTTTAAAATAATTATTTTCATCAAATCGCCGTTTTCTTCTTCTAATCCAGGTTTCTTCAGCCAATTCGATGTTTTCTCGAAGATTTTTCCTTCTGTATTTTTTTTGACGATACAGTTTATAACTCCTTTCTTTTAAACGTGCATTTAATAAGTCGCCGACCTGATGCACAAATCTGGGTAATAAAATTTTTGTTTTACCTAAGAACATATCTTTTTTTATAATTTTGAAATAATTTTCAATAGGAGCATTAGAATCTCTCGTAATTTTTAATATTTGGCATATAATTCCAGACCATAATGGAAAGTATGGGAATAAATGCCGCATACAATACTTAATTAATTTATCGTTGAAATAAGGGTTGGTGTTTCCAGTAAAACATTTCAATTTTGATAAATCATCAGTTAAATTTTGAAAAAAGGAAAGGAAAGGAGACTGTTGGACAGAAGTAGATTCCTGTTCGATTAATTTTTCAACTTCCGTAATATTTACATAGTCAGGATCGTCGGGATCTGTCATATCAATTTGATCGTCAAGGTAATCCGGATCGTCAGGATTTATGAAATCGACAGTACTATCAATAGACAACTCTGAGTTCATGAAAAAATTCAAACTAACATTTAAGGGGGTCCCTCCGTGTGACATGTCAAAAAATCGATTTTTTTTTATTACATAAATGTATTCCTAAATATGGATAGATTATGCTGGTAAAATATTTTTCTAATATTCCAAGTCGTTGGAAAGTTATAGCGGTTATAAGCGAGAAGTGTAATAGGAGCTCGGAGCGCGGCTTGGGTGTCGGCGCGGGGGGGGGGGGGATTCCGGGTTTATTTTGACACTTCTTGTTTATATCTGAGACTTTTCAAAACGACTGTTGAGTGAGATTTAGAAGTTAAGCTTACTTGCTTAGTTTGAAAATTATATATTTTTGCGATGTGTGACAGGAAAGGAAGCAGAACCACTAATATTCATCCGGGTCGGGCTAAAAAACGAAAGTTTATTACGAATCGTTATACACTGGAAGCTGATAAAGAATATGCATCAACTTCAGCTAAGAAACTTAAAAGCAACATGAACATGAACGTACCACTTGCTTCTTGTTTTGCATACTGTATTTTGGAGTTTTCTTCTGTGTTTTCTGCCATCTCTGCAAATGTCATTTGCAAGATATGCAAAAGTGAAGTGTCTTTCACGCAATCCAACTTGCGAGGCTTAGGTTTTAAAATTATACACTCGTGCAAATGTCAAAGACAACAGTTTATCGACTCGTGCCCATTGATTCAGAATGCATACGAAATTAATCGCCGTTTTGTGTTTGTGATGCGCTTATTAGGTATTGGTCAAGAAGGAATTAAACTTTTTTGCAGTCTTATGGACATATGTGGTGGTGTTGGTAGTTCTACATATTATGCACTCTTGGAAAATATTTATATAGCTGCATCTGCAGTTTATGATGCTGCGTTGAAATTTGCTGTAACGCAAGAGCAAAATGCAAATGAAAAAGCTGGAAAAGCACCGGATGAACTAACTGTTTCAGGCGATGGTACCTGGAAGAAGCGAGGCTTCTCTTCTTTATTTGGTGTCTCTACGTTGATAGGAAAATATACAGGAAAAGTTGTAGATACAATGGTGATGAGCAGTTTTTGCGGTGGATGTAATTACTGGACAAAAAAGAAAACTACTGATCCAATGGCATACGATTTATGGTACGAAGAACACCAAGATCAATGTGACGTGAATCATTCTGGCAGCTCCGGTAAAATGGAAATAAATGCCATCACGGAAATGTTTTCACGATCTCTAAATAAATATGGTGTTAAATATCTAACGTATATAGGAGACGGAGATAGTAAAACATTCAATGGAATAGTAAATGCTGCACCATATGGAGAAAGCACAGTAGTTAAAAAAGAATGCGTTGGACACGTAGAAAAAAGAATGGGAACGCGTCTCCGTAATGCAAAAAAGTTTAACAAAGGAATCGGTGGAAAAGGCACAGGCAAACTGACTGACAAGATCATCAATGATATGACAAAATACTACGGACTAACAATTCGTAGACATTCAAATTGTGTTGAAGAAATGCAGAAAGCAGTTTGGGCTACTTTCTATCATAAATGTTCATCAGATCAAAATCCTCAGCATCAAAATTGTCCTAAAGGTAATGGCAGTTGGTGTAAATATCGCCAGGCTGAAGCCAAGGGCGAACTTAGCCAATTTCGTCACAATAAACCACCTTTAGCGCCACAAGTCCAAGCAGTTGTAAAGCCTGTGTACGAAGATTTGTCAAGAACAGATTTGTTAACCCGATGTGTAGGAGCAGAGACGCAAAATAATAATGAATCTCTGAATTCATTGATCTGGACTATTGCTCCAAAGCATCTTCATTCTGGTCCCAAAATCATTGAAATTGCAACATTTTTGGCAGCAATTATTTTTAACGAAGGATTTGAAGGAATCACAAAAATATTGTCAACATTGGGCTGCTCAATTGGCCGCATTGCGAATGCTTACGTTCAACATCGAGACGAAGCACGTATGGCTCGGTCCGAACGGCGCTTGAGTAATGTAGCTAAAGAAGCAAGAATCGCAGCAAGAATGGAACAGGCAGCCTTAAAGGAATTTCAAGAACTTGAGGAAGGAGTTTTATATGGACCAGGAATTGCAGATTAATGGTCAGTAACGATTATTCATAGTCTGAATGGTATTCTAACTTTTAAACGCGTTTTTCTCGAAACTATATTTTTCAATCTAGTCTCCATGATATCTTGAAAACGGGTTGACCAATTGCTTTGAAATTTTAACTGTAGCTTCATCACATGTATAGTTTCCGTATGAACTAAAATCAATAACAAATTCCAAGCCGTTTTTTTTTAAATAAAAAATTAATAAAAAAAAATCGAAAAATTTAATTTTTTTTTTCAAAAGCATGACAATTTTTCAATTTTTAATATTTTTGATCGATTGTGGTTCATACGATAGCGGCAATTCTACTGATTATAACGCCGTTTTTTTTTATCATTTTAGACAAGCCGATCAGCCGCAATCGTGGAGACCATCCTGCTCCGTTTTTTCTACATGGGTTCATTTGAACTGATGCCACGTATTTATTATTGAAGTTTTTGCTTCAAAAAAAAATTTACATACTCCTCAAATAGTAATAAATTTGATATAAAAACTTAGAGTGTGTATCTTTTCACAATTTTATTATATTCGATCCCAAAAAAAAGCCAAAATATTGACCGTCACACGGAGGGACCCCCTTAAGGCTGCCTGTTCCATTCTTGCTGCGATTCTTGCTTCTTTAGCTACATTACTCAAGCGCCGTTCGGACCGAGCCATACGTGCTTCGTCTCGATGTTGAACGTAAGCATTCGCAATGCGGCCAATTGAGCAGCCCAATGTTGACAATATTTTTGTGATTCCTTCAAATCCTTCATTAAAAATAATTGCTGCCAAAAATGTTGCAATTTCAATGATTTTGGGACCAGAATGAAGATGCTTTGGAGCAATAGTCCAGATCAATGAATTCAGAGATTCATTATTATTTTGCGTCTCTGCTCCTACACATCGGGTTAACAAATCTGTTCTTGACAAATCTTCGTACACAGGCTTTACAACTGCTTGGACTTGTGGCGCTAAAGGTGGTTTATTGTGACGAAATTGGCTAAGTTCGCCCTTGGCTTCAGCCTGGCGATATTTACACCAACTGCCATTACCTTTAGGACAATTTTGATGCTGAGGATTTTGATCTGATGAACATTTATGATAGAAAGTAGCCCAAACTGCTTTCTGCATTTCTTCAACACAATTTGAATGTCTACGAATTGTTAGTCCGTAGTATTTTGTCATATCATTGATGATCTTGTCAGTCAGTTTGCCTGTGCCTTTTCCACCGATTCCTTTGTTAAACTTTTTTGCATTACGGAGACGCGTTCCCATTCTTTTTTCTACGTGTCCAACGCATTCTTTTTTAACTACTGTGCTTTCTCCATATGGTGCAGCATTTACTATTCCATTGAATGTTTTACTATCTCCGTCTCCTATATACGTTAGATATTTAACACCATATTTATTTAGAGATCGTGAAAACATTTCCGTGATGGCATTTATTTCCATTTTACCGGAGCTGCCAGAATGATTCACGTCACATTGATCTTGGTGTTCTTCGTACCATAAATCGTATGCCATTGGATCAGTAGTTTTCTTTTTTTTCCAGTAATTACATCCACCGCAAAAACTGCTCATCACCATTGTATCTACAACTTTTCCTGTATATTTTCCTATCAACGTAGAGACACCAAATAAAGAAGAGAAGCCTCGCTTCTTCCAGGTACCATCGCCTGAAACAGTTAGTTCATCCGGTGCTTTTCCAGCTTTTTCATTTGCATTTTGCTCTTGCGTTACAGCAAATTTCAACGCAGCATCATAAACTGCAGATGCAGCTATATAAATATTTTCCAAGAGTGCATAATATGTAGAACTACCAACACCACCACATATGTCCATAAGACTGCAAAAAAGTTTAATTCCTTCTTGACCAATACCTAATAAGCGCATCACAAACACAAAACGGCGATTAATTTCGTATGCATTCTGAATCAATGGGCACGAGTCGATAAACTGTTGTCTTTGACATTTGCACGAGTGTATAATTTTAAAACCTAAGCCTCGCAAGTTGGATTGCGTGAAAGACACTTCACTTTTGCATATCTTGCAAATGACATTTGCAGAGATGGCAGAAAACACAGAAGAAAACTCCAAAATACAGTATGCAAAACAAGAAGCAAGTGGTACGTTCATGTTCATGTTGCTTTTAAGTTTCTTAGCTGAAGTTGATGCATATTCTTTATCAGCTTCCAGTGTATAACGATTCGTAATAAACTTTCGTTTTTTAGCCCGACCCGGATGAATATTAGTGGTTCTGCTTCCTTTCCTGTCACACATCGCAAAAATATATAATTTTCAAACTAAGCAAGTAAGCTTAACTTCTAAATCTCACTCAACAGTCGTTTTGAAAAGTCTCAGATATAAACAAGAAGTGTCAAAATAAACCCGGTATCCCCCCCCCCCCCCCCGCGCCGACACCCAAGCCGCGCTCCGAGCTCCTATTACACTTCTCGCTTATAACCGCTATAACTTTCCAACGACTTGGAATATTAGAAAAATATTTTACCAGCATAATCTATCCATATTTAGGAATACATTTATGTAATAAAAAAAAATCGATTTTTTGACATGTCACACGGAGGGACCCCCTTAAATGTTAGTTTGAATTTTTTCATGAACTCAGAGTTGTCTATTGATAGTACTGTCGATTTCATAAATCCTGACGATCCGGATTACCTTGACGATCAAATTGATATGACAGATCCCGACGATCCTGACTATGTAAATATTACGGAAGTTGAAAAATTAATCGAACAGGAATCTACTTCTGTCCAACAGTCTCCTTTCCTTTCCTTTTTTCAAAATTTAACTGATGATTTATCAAAATTGAAATGTTTTACTGGAAACACCAACCCTTATTTCAACGATAAATTAATTAAGTATTGTATGCGGCATTTATTCCCATACTTTCCATTATGGTCTGGAATTATATGCCAAATATTAAAAATTACGAGAGATTCTAATGCTCCTATTGAAAATTATTTCAAAATTATAAAAAAAGATATGTTCTTAGGTAAAACAAAAATTTTATTACCCAGATTTGTGCATCAGGTCGGCGACTTATTAAATGCACGTTTAAAAGAAAGGAGTTATAAACTGTATCGTCAAAAAAAATACAGAAGGAAAAATCTTCGAGAAAACATCGAATTGGCTGAAGAAACCTGGATTAGAAGAAGAAAACGGCGATTTGATGAAAATAATTATTTTAAAACTAAAAAGGACATAGCTTCTGTTAAAAAATCGTTTGAAGAAATAAAGTTTGATAAGATAGAAGAGATTGATGGATATTCTCATAAGGAAGAAATCTCATCCAGAGCAGAAGAAAAGTACAGAGGAGAAATGAATAATATCAATTTAGGGATTCAATTAATATCGCCATCTTCTACATATCCACCAGGATTTCCGAACTTGAAGAAGAACATAGGCAACATTTTAGTTGATGAAACAAGTTTCAACTCACTTTCATACGAGGCGTGTATTGACGATTCCGTTATAAATTCGTTTTCAATACTATGTCAAGACACACTTGGATTGAAAGAAGATCAAATAATGATATTTGATACTTTTCTTGTTTGTAAAATAATTGGTGGCAGCATTTCTAAGGGATATCAGAATTGAATAAGTAATAAAAACTTACCAAAAATTCCAATATGGCTAGCACCCGTCTTTTGTGAAGCAAGAAAACATTGGACGCTACTCGTAGTAGATATAACAAATCGTTGCCTCGTTTATATCGATTCCCTACATTCAAAACTACCACCTACGCTAATTAATAATATGCGTATCTTCACAGAAGAAATATTTAATCTTGAAGAAATTCAGATTGACTGGAATGAGTGGGAACTATATATACCTGTCGATGTCCCACTACAATACAGACAAAATGGGCATATAAGTTTAAATTGTGGTGTCCATGTCTGCTGGTGGATATACATCATATGCTCAGGCAGCTGTATAAATTTTACAGACGAAGATATGGATAATTTTCGTAAAGGACTAGCGTGTTATATCTACGAACAAGATGATCACCCTTTAAAGCGCGAAAAACGAACGAAGCAGAGAGAAGAACTAATCAATCTTGAAGGTTCTATTAAAAGTAAAACTCTCAAAAAATTAAACATAATGAAAACACCGCCTAAAGATTTCCAAACTACGATAGAATACTGCTCGTCCCTCAAGGGCAGCATTGTCCTCTCTACTTAATAAATTAAGCTAAAAATAAAAAAAAGTAAATAAAATATAAAAAGAATAAAAAAAGTTATGTTAAAAACCATATTTTATTATTGTTCCTCAAATTATATAATTAAAAAACCACATTAATGGAGTCGCGAACACTCATGAAACCTATACTGTTTTATTCAGCATTTAATAGGCTTTAAGGCTATGCAGTCTAAAAACATCAAACGAATTTCCTGCATTTCGAAAAACTTAGCCCAAACTCGAAGAACGTGAGATTTGGTAGTTAGTACTATATCTTTGTTAAAAAAATATGTTAAGGGAGTCGCGAACCCTCATGAAACCTATACTGTTTTATTCAGCATTTAATAGGCTTTAAGGCTATGCAGTCTAAAAACATCTTACGAATTTCCTGCATTTGGAAAAACTTAGCCCAAACTCGAAGAACGTGAGATTTGGTAATAACAAAGTCTTATTTCTTTGTTAGAAAAATATGTTAAGGGAGTCGCGAACCCTCATGAAATCTATACTGTTTTATTTTGCATTTAATAGGCTTTAAGGATATGCAGTCTAAAATCATCAAACGAATTTCCTGCATTTGGAAAAACTTAGCCCAAACTCGAAGAACGTGAGATTTGGTAATAACAAAGTCTTATTTCTTTGTTAAAAAAATATGTTAAGGGAGTCGCGAACCCTCATGAAACCTATACTGTTTTATTCTGCATTTAATAGGCTTTAAGGCTATGCAGTCTAAAAACATCAAACGAATTTCCTGCATTTGGAAAAACTTAGCCCAAACTCGAAGAACGTGAGATTTGGTAGTTAGTGCTATATCTTTGTTAAAAAAATATGTTAAGGGAGTCGCGAACCCTCATGAAACATATACTATTTTATTCAGCATTTAATGGGCTTTAAGATAGTATGGCTAAATGAGATTGAAAATATTTCTTCCTGTTTGAAATACCGAAACTAAAGATCGACCGAAACTTCTACTAGCTTTTTGTTAAAAGCATAAATAAAGTTAATTTTTTAAATATAAATCAATGTAATTGATTGATTTATATCTAAATGAAGCCCTTGATTTACTGAAAATAAGAAAAAAACGTATTTTCAGAGAAATCAGATGTTTACAGTGGTTCTCAACCAGCGCCCGCAACTGTGGGCTAAAAGTGTGGGCTAACTTCAGCCTCATAACTATTCGTGTGGGTGTGTGGTCTGCCGCTGCAGGAGTGTACTTACATACTATGGTTCGGGTCTTATATATTCGCCTGCGGGTGGCGCGTCGGTCGATAGCCTCACGGCGACGCTGCGGTAGGCGGCGCGGCGCGGCGATCGGTGGCCACACGGAGGGGCCCTCGGTAGACGGCAAGATGGCGGCTTATGCCATAATCTCTAAATAAATGCCGGCGGTCCGGGGAACTCTTGGACACGATGTTAGTACAGCGGGGCGGTGTTCGGACGGTGCGGAGAACTCCTGCACCAGGACTGCTCGGAGAACTCCTGAGCGGGGATAAGAGCAGAGATGTTAACTTGTGGGAATTCGGTATCCCCACCACGCCGCCACTAGCTTGCACGCACACAGTGCCAGCGGTACATCGGTGAGCCAACCCCACTACTGTCGCCGCTCGCTGGTCACGCACACAGCTACATCGATACGTGCGTGTCTCGGCTTTCGCCGTTGAAGTTCGGTTAGCTCCGGTGAGGTATGAGTACGAGAGGGATGAATATACTTTTCTCGGACCTCTCTTTCGCTCTCTATTTCACCTAAGTTTAGCCAACGAGCCACGCGAAACTCCTTTTCCAAGGGTGTCGGCCGGCTCGATGCGCTCGTAAGAGAAATTTATTTTTTGACAATTATAATACAGGAAAATTATTAAATGTTACTATAATTTAACAATTATCCTCAAAATTGTAAAAAATTTTTGTATATAAAAAATTATTATGAGATGAAATAAAACTAACAAAGAAATAATATTATCCGTGTAACTAATTGAAAGAAAAAACCCTTATTATATTGCACAAAATGATCACTGAAGTGTGACATTTAAAATTAATTAAATAAAAAATTATACGAGAATACATGAGATTGATTAATTTGAAAAAATGGTTAAAAATGAGGTAAAAACTCGACCATTTTCTTGCAACATCACTGTACCGATGGTGATTTGGATTTGCAAATATCACAAAATTGTCCAAAATTCATCAATTTCCTATGAAATGCAAAAATCTGACATAATTTCTATGATGAGAGCCTAATAAATGAAAATGTGGGGCGGCTAGGATGTTTCTTCGGTTACTTTCTTGTATGGTACACCTATAAGCGAATGAAATCTCCTAAAAAATATGCCAAAATAATGGCAGGAAATAAAATTGCGCCTTAATATTACAATGTAAAATACAATGTCAAGAAATAGCTCAAACTATAAACTTTCAAACTTGTTTCATGCAAAATTTTAGTGTAGGAGGTACTTCCGCCTTGAAAATTTTGCAAATTCATGTATAATTGTTGATAAATAAATAATTATTGATCCAGAATGCACTTAAAATAAAGGATTATTAAAATTGAGTTTTACACTATGAGCTTTAAAAATCTGACTTTATTTCTATATTGAGAGGCAAATAATTCCGTTGGTCAAGCTTCTTGGCTCTTTTTTCGGCCATAATCTGGTGTAAAATGTCCGAATGAACAAATAGATAGATGCTATAAATGAAAACCAAATCACGTTGGAATCAAAAGTTGGCTTTCATAGCTATGTTGCAAAATCAAGCCTAGAAATGGCTAAAATTGTCCATTTTCAAACTCATTTTCTACAAAATTGGAGTGTCGTAGCCGCTTCCGGTTGGATTTTTTTGCTATTTCAGGTATAGTTGTCAGTAATAATAATAAAAATACCCTCTGAAAGCTCTGAAATGGTAAGTTTATTGAAATTCAATTTTACCCTATGAGAATCAAAAATCTGACTTTAAGCACATATTGAGAGGCAAATAACTCAATTTCTCTTGCTTCTCGGCTCTTTTTTCGACCATAATCTGGTGTAAAATGTCCGAATGAACAAATACATGCTATAAATGATCACAAAATCACCTTGGAACCAAAAGTTGACTTTCATAGCTATGTTGCAAAATCAAGCCTAGAAATGGCTAAAATTGTCCATATTCAAACACATTTAATGGGAAAGTGGAGTGTCGTAGCCGCTTCCGGTTGGATTTTTTTGCTATTTCAGGTATAATTGTCAGTAATAATAATAAAAATACCCTCTGAAAGCTCTGAAATGGTAAGTTTATTGAAATTCAATTTTACCCTATGAGAATCAAAAGTCTCTCTGAATCTCCATTCTCAGCGAATAAAGCTTGTTGAATTTCTCTTCGTGTTCCATGAAATATTTCCTATTGGAAAAATGAAAACAATTTTGAATTGTAAATTGTTGTAGTGTTTTTTTTTTTTTTTTTTTTTAAGGGAAAAATGCATCCTGGCACACTTAGTATTACGGAAACATACATTTCTTCCTATTGTGTTCTTTCATTACACAAAAAGTTATAAAACAGTTGTGTAATGTAAGTTCAATTGTTGGAATGAATATATATTTTAGCCGTATACTAAATAGTGTGGGACTCACCATCTCCATGCTTGTGTCGAATTAATATACTTATTAAGTTCGAACTACATGGTTCTTCTGACAGCGCCTACCCACTAAAAAACCCTCCTTTCGCGGTTTACGTATTTTTTCGGTCAATTTTACGTATTTTCTTTGAACTGTCGAATCCGTCAGACACTATTCTCATTTGTCGAATCCGTCAGACATTTTTTCACTTGATTTTATAATTGTCGAATCCGTCAGACATTTTTTCACTTGATTTTATAATTGTCGAATCCGTCAGACATTTTTTCACTTGATTTTATAATTGTCGAATCCGTCAGACATAGTTTCACTCGATTTTATAATTGTCGAATCCGTCAGACATTCCTTCAATTATCGTAAAGTACTTCGTCATCAAAATCACCATCAATATCATCATCGTCATTTGTGTATCCATGAATTGTAAGAGTTACCTTATTTTCGACGTAACTTCTTGCGTATAAATTATCTTTTTCAGTTAATTTTATGTGTTTTTTACTTATTGGCATTATAATGCTATCATGATTTGTACATTTCAAATAATTTTTAATGACGCAAATTGCATTTAAAGTAGCAGAACTTATACGATTCCTTTTTTTCGTTTTGACATCAGGAATGATTGAAAAGCACCGTTCTGCTTCTGCATTCGAATGTGGAAGTGACCGTACTATACACGATAGTAATTTCAACAAAGGATATTTTTCCTTCCTTTCACATTTAGTTTGCGAAATTTTTATCCACATGTCATCGAAGGAAAGTCTAGACCATTTATATTTCTGATCTGCTGACTCATCGTTAAATAAAGAAAACCATTCTTTTTTTAGCTCTATGTCATTTTTTATACCAAATGTATTGCCAATTTTTAATAATGCTGCAGCCGATGATTCTCTAACTGAGTTAAAAAGTGAGTTCTCGTTATCAAGAACTGTAAAATTTTTATAAAACTCATCATGTATTGGGAAACGGTTACGAATTTCGTCAGCAGCTTTTATTAAAAGTTTTAAACAATTCTTTTTAATATCATGAACTTGCATTTGCGTTAACGTTTCTTTACTCTTTTGGTCTTGCAGATATTCTTCACAATCATATCCTACGTTTATATCTTCAAACGGAATAATATTAATATCCTTGGAAAAATTAATATCACAGAAATTTGCTTGAGCTATGCAAAACTTCAATAATGCAGGTTTCATGAAATTTCTTAAAATAAAAATTAAAATTTCAACCGATTTTGGCTGCAATAAATGCAGTTTTGTTTCGCGTGCTTGAAACTCGGCATTAAAAGTATTGAACTTATTTAAAATAAAATGCAGAAAATACAAATACGCTTTAGTTTCAGCGTTCTGCATACATTGGTGCAATTCATAGGCTTGCATATTATTTTCTGAGGATTGTTCTAATAGAAAGTTATTTAGAACATCCCAATATTCTAATACACGATCAATACATTTATAGCGAGTAAGCCATCGAGTTTCGGCATGCTTCAACAAATTTGTTATTTTTCCTGCAAAACACCTTTGAAATTCCCGAAATATTGCCGTCCGTTTAGGGCTTCCGCTCACGAAATTAACAATTTTCTTCACAAATTCTTCCGGGAATGAAGGTAGCTCTTTACAAGCAGCGGAAGCAACGAGTGACGATAAATGACATATGCATGGAAACGTTATTATATTTGCATTCTTTTCTAATATTTTCGTTCGAAAAGACGAATTTCTACCGATCATAACAGATGCATTGTCACAGGCTGTTGCTAATATTTGGCTTAATGGTATTTGTTTTTTTACCATTTCATTATTAAACGCGGAAAATAACTTTTCGGCCGAACAATCTCTTGCGTCAAGATTTATTAATTGCAATAGACGTGTTTGAATTTGCAATGACGCAGGTTCAATATACCGAACCATTATTGAAAACCATTTTTCATTTGTTAAATCCGAAGTCTCATCAACAAATACCGAGAATTTTGTATTTTGTAACGTTTCCGTGAGACTTTGTGTTTCTTCGCGACAAACCACATTAGTTATAATTTTTGATAATTTAACACGTCCTAATGTTATGGCTTGTAGTACTTCCGGTTCCTTGCCTATCTGTTTAAACATATTAACCATTGCGGAGCTTGCTATATACGGGATATTATGTTCTACAAAAAACGTTGACAATCTTATTTCCGCTATTTTAACGCGTTCAAGAAAATCAAATTCTTTTTCCTTCGAAAATTCTGCGGAATTAGATGAGCTACTGGAGCCTTGCGGAATATGCCGATTTGAAAATTGAACAGCATTTTGCACGTGAATGCTGGAGGACTCATGTTTCTGAATTTCCGAATAACCGCAATTTAAAACTTTATCGCAAATTAAACAGTGAAACTTACTACTGTCATCAGGTATCGGCTTTGCCCACTTCATCCAAGATGGGTTCAAATCATACCAATGATATTGAAATTTCTTTTTGTGGCTGCTTTTTCTCTTTTGCGGATTGGAAGACATTCTAGTCTTTTTTGATACCGGGCTATTTTCACTGGAAGACATTTTCCACTCTTCCTATCACTTTAATCACTTTATATCACGAAACTGTCAATTAATCCGAACTTGACAAATTAATAGCTTTAAGGCAAATGCCCAAGATACAAAGGCTTCATCTACTTTTATACATTTATTAAATTGTGTACAAATAAAGGCAGAAATGGGGTAAGGTTCAACGATTTGTAATGTAGGGTTGATGACCTGACGGATAATTAATTAGTTGGCATTAAAAAAAACTGATAGTTTCACTGGGAATCGAACCTGTGACAACAGGATCAGCATTCTTATGCGCTATCCACTCACCCACTACACGACTTCCCCAGAAAATTAAAAATTTCCGATATAAATAGCCAACAAGCTATTAGTAATAAATTGAATTAATAAATAATTCAATTAATAACAAATTCTTTTAGTCTAACTGCCAAATAATATTTTATTAAAGCATATAAAATATTTACGCATTATCGCTTAGATTATATAGACGATAAAGTTTTAACTATCCAATGGAGCCTTGTGGTGTAGTGGGTAAGGCGTCAGACCTCTGTACCGTAGGACGTGGGTTCGAATCCCACTGCAGTAGTCATTTTTTTCGTAAAGATTTTCATGAAATAATTAAAATATTATTAAATGTAAGTAATACTTAATTTATTTCAGTATCGGAAATTAGAAATTTAATTTATATCGCGTTAACGGGATCCCTCACACGTGCTTTACCGACAGTACAAGTCAATAAACAATTAGTTTAATAAAATTCGAATGCGAAGCAAATTGCAAAAACGGGCTTCTTTATGACAAGGTGCCAATTCTAACGAGTCAATCAAGCTTAAAGAAACTCAAATCGGATGAAGAACAACGCTGTACCACTGTCCCGCGTTCTTGAAATGGAAATAACCAAACGTAACCTCTCTTCAAGAACACGGCACAATGGTACAGCATTATTTTTCAACTAATTTGAGTGCTTTTAAGTTCGTTTGACTCGTTAGGACTGGCACATTATCCTACAAATGCCCGATTGTTAAATTTGCTTCGCATTTGAATTATATTAACTTAATTGTTTATTGACTTGTACTGTCGGTAAAGCACGCGTGAGGGATCCCGTTAACGGGATCCCTCAAGCCCTCTGTAGCCAACATTACGGAATGAAAAACGAGGGAGAATTGTCCAGCGCTATTTTTCAACCGATTTCAATGTTTTTGGGCTTATTAGAATCGTTAGGACTCGCCTTTCGTCATAAATAAAGCCGTATTTTCTAAAAAATGTAAAAAAATAAAATTGTTTAAAAATTCGCATTAATAATATTTAAACGCAAAATAAATCGAAAAATCGGGCTTCTTTATGACGAGGTGCCAGACCTAACGATTCCAACAAGCCCAAAAAGATTGAAATCGGTTGAGAAATAGAGCCGTACCATTGTCCCGCGTTTCTGAGGTGGGCGAAAACCAAAAATTTGTAGGAAGGCAGCTAGGCTTCCGCCCCTCTCTTGGCTCACGCTAACGTGTTCCCCCACTCCAGCATCCAAACTTACTGCGAAGCTTTCCTCATATTTACGCTATTCCCCTATCTGTAGCTATACACATATAAATACCGTTAAAATAATGTTGAGAACATTTCATTTCGCCGATATAATGAAATTGCTAAAAATGCAATTATCATTTTGAAATAAAATTGTAGAAAAGGAGATTTCGTAATGCTTGAAATATAGGGCATACGGCGAAACGCGGGACAATGGTACAGTCGTATTTTTCAAAAGAATTTGATGAGACTAATAATAATTAAAGCCATTCTTCATGTAGATTGTCCTAAAGAGCTCGCATTTTCGATAAAGCTTATAGTTTTTCAGCTATGAACGATTGAAGTTGCACGGCGCACAAATACATATTTCTTCTCTCGCGTAGATTAGCTGTTGTGCACGTCCATCTTCAATCGTTCATAATTAGAAAACTATAAGCTTTATCGAAAATGTGAGCTCTTTAGGACAATCTACATGAAGAATGGTTTTAGTTATGACTAGTCTCATCAAATTCTATTGAGAAATACGCCTGTACCATTGTCCAGCGTTTTAACGTAATTTCTGGTCTTCAAGCGTCCTGACTCGTTCATGCTGCAATTTATTTCGAGCAAAGTAAAAATGCATCAACAAGTTGGGTGGCATCATTGAATAGAGCGTGAAAAGGGGAGACGCTTTTATATTTTCATAATTTTGCAACGCTTCTTTTGGTCATTACAACGTGAACTGTAAAAAGATGCATACTCGAAGTAAATAAAATTAGCTTCCCCTCTCCCCTCTGCAGCTTGTTGCCTCGTCCAGCGTATGTACACCAGCATAGTAGGCCTACTTACATACGGGTGCGACTGTGTTAGTGACTCGTGAGTGTACTGTAAACAAACACACATTGCGTTTACCATGTATGTATGTGCGTCTTATTTTCAATCGCGAAATTGCCCTTCTAAATTTATTGCATTGCACCTTCTACGACAAGCTTTATAAGATTAAGAAATACTCATAGCAGCATGTACATTATCGAGAACTTCTAATGTAATTTTTCAATGTGCAATCGTACTTTTATTTGTTCCGAAATAAATTGCAGAATGAACGAGTCAGGACGATTGAAGAGGTGAAATTACGGCAAAACGCGGGACAATGGTACAGGCGTATTTCTCAATAGAATTTGATGAGACTAGTCATAACTAAAGCCATTCTTCATGTAGATTGTCCTAAAGAGCTCGCATTTTCGATAAAGCTTATAGTTTTCTAATTATGAACGATTGAAGATGGACGTGCACAACAGCTGATCTACGCGAGAGAAGAAATATGTATTTGTGCGCCGTGCAACTTCAATCGTTCATAGCTGAAAAACTATAAGCTTTATCGAAAATGCGAGCTCTTTAGGACAATCTACATGAAGAATGGCTTTAATTATTATTAGTCTCATCAAATTCTTTTGAAAAATACGACTGTACCATTGTCCCGCGTTTCGCCGTATGCCCTATATTTCAAGCATTACGAAATCTCCTTTTCTACAATTTTATTTCAAAATGATAATTGCATTTTTAGCAATTTCATTATATCGGTGAAATGAAATGTTCTCAACATTATTTTAACGGTATTTATATGTGTATAGCTACAGATAGGGGAATAGCGTAAATATGAGGAAAGCTTCGCAGTAAGTTTGGATGCTGGAGTGGGGGAACACGTTAGCGTGAGCCACGAGAGGGGCGGAAGCCTAGCTGCCTTCCTACAAATTTTTGGTTTTCGTCCACCTCAGAAACGCGGGACAATGGTACGGCTCTATTTCTCAACCGATTTCAATGTTTTTGGGCTTGTTGGAATCGTTAGGTCTGGCACCTCGTCATAAAGAAGCCCGATTTTTCGATTTGTTTTGCGTTTAAATATTATTAATGCGAATTTTTAAACAATTTTATTTTTTTACGTTTTTTAGAAAATACGGCTTTATTTATGACGAAAGGCGAGTCCTAACGATTCCAATAAGCCCAAAAACATTGAAATCGGTTGAAAAATAGCGCTGGACAATTCTCCCTCGTTTTTCGTTCCGTAATGTTGGCTACAGAGGGCTTGAGGGATCCCGTTAAGAAGAATTCCAAATCGGTTCCTTCTCGATTTAAAAGTTACGGTTACTGTAATGTAGAAGAACTTGTATATAATACACAGGGTATACAGTAAATAATAAAGATGGCAAATAGAATAAAGCAACTAATCATGTGAAATAATATCTCCAACAATAATAGGTTCTCATGTAACAATTGTGTTAGAAAACCAATAGGACACCTTGTATATTTAATTTGAAAAGTATTGTGGTGATTTGGTGAAGACGAACTTCGTTGGTACCTCACTCGTATCTTGAATCTCGACGGATTAACTTCGAAAGCAGAAGCAAAGGAAGGATAATGTAAGTACTTTCAACAGTATTCAATAAATTTTTGACATTTCTCTCACTTTACTTTCTCCATTATAATTGTCTCATTTATCGAATACAAAAACCTTTTCCTTCATATAATAATTTCAATTCTTTTTGTTTGTTACAGAATCATGGCCGAACCTATGCCCAATGGGAATGGTGAGTGGAAACGAACTTTTTAGTAAAGTCTATTTTGCAAATAATAAATTTTATTAATGATTATCTGTTACAGAAACTACGAAGGATCTCCTGCGGATTATAAAGGAGCGGGTGGAGGAGAACGGGGTTCTCCTCCACCAAATTAAGGAGCGGCTGGAGCGGCTGGAGCAGCAGCAGCCACAGCAGCAGCAACTGCAGCCGCAGCAGCAACTGCAGCCGCAGCAACAACAGCAGCTGCAGCAGCAGCAGCTGCAGCAGCAACAACAGCAGCCGCAGCAGCAGCAACTGCAACAACAGCAGCCGCAGCAGCAGCAACTGCAACCGCAGCAGCCGCAGCAACAGCAGCAACAACAAGTGGCAGTGCAAGCGTTCGTGCCTGCCACTCAGGCGGCGAGACCCGGCTATATACGTAAGCATTAACCATCTTAAATTTATAGTTCAACATTCAAAAATTTCCATTTAAAAACCATTGCATTGAATAGTTATTAGAAGCATTAGATTATTTATTACAATGGTATGGAAATATAAGAATGTTTTCTATTTTTTTGTTACAGCCTGAGCTTCTAGTAGGGGCAGCAGCCGGACACATTATTATAGCCGGGTCAGGGAAGAATACCCTAGCCGGGGAAGGCCCCGTCAACGTCCTACGGGATATTTTATTTATTATGAATAAATGTAAAAAAAAAAATAAAAAAAATTAAATGAATTTCTAAAATGTATTTATTTCATGAACCCTCTTACCCCTATATTATTTCACAGAAGGAGCACACTTATAGATCTCAAGAATGCAGATAAGAAGGTTTGATGAGCTCCATTATAGTCATTTAAGAATATAATTTACCAGCATAGCCATGAGACCCAACATTTGATCGTAGCCTGAATTGATTACTATAAATAACATCTATTTGTTCATTCGGACATTTTACACCAGATTGTGGCCGAAAAAAGAGCCGAGAAGCAAGAGAAACTGAGTTATTTGCCTCTCAATATGTGCTTAAAGTCAGATTTTTGATTCTCATAGGGTAAAATTGAATTTCAATAAACTTACCATTTCAGAGCTTTCAGAAGGTATTTTTATTATTATTACTGACAACTATACCTGAAATAGCAAAAAAATCCAACCGGAAGCGGCGAAGACACTCCACTTTCCCATTAAATGTGTTTGAAAATGGACAATTTTAGCCATTTCTAGGCTTGATTTTGCAACATAGCTATGAAAGTCAACTTTTGATTCCAATATGATTTTGTGATCATTTATAGCATGTATTTGTTCATTCGGACATTTTACACCAGATTATGGTCGAAAAAAGAGCCGAGAAGCAAGAGAAATTGAGTTATTTGCCTCTCAATATGTGCTTAAAGTCAGATTTTTGATTCTCATAGGGTAAAATTGAATTTCAATAAACTTACCATTTCAGAGCTTTCAGAGGGTATTTTTATTATTATTACTGACAACTATACCTGAAATAGCAAAAAAATCCAACCGGAAGCGGCTACGACACTCCAATTTTGTAGAAAATGAGTTTGAAAATGGACAATTTTAGCCATTTCTAGGCTTGATTTTGCAACATAGCTATGAAAATCAACTTTTGGTTCCAAGGTGATTTAATGATCATTTATAGTATGTATTTGTTCATTCGGACATTTTACACTAGATTATGGTCGAAAAAAGAGCCGAGAAGCAAGAGAAATTGAGTTATTTGCCTCTCAATATGTGCTTAAAGTCAGATTTTTTATTCTCATAGTGTAAAACTCAATTGCATGAATATTTCAATTCCAATGCAATCAGAGGGTATTTTTATTATTATTACTGACAACTATACCTGAAATAGCAAAAAAATCCAACCGGAAGCGGCTACGACACTCCAATTTTGTAGAAAATGAGTTTGAAAGTGGACAATTTTAGCCATTTCTAGGCTTGATTTTGCAACATAGCTATGAAAATCAACTTTTGGTTCCAAGGTGATTTAATGATCATTTATAGTATGTATTTGTTCATTCGGACATTTTACACTAGATTATGGTCGAAAAAAGAGCCGAGAAGCAAGAGAAATTGAGTTATTTGCCTCTCAATATGTGCTTAAAGTCAGATTTTTTATTCTCATAGTGTAAAACTCAATTGCATGAATATTTCAATTCCAATGCAATCAGAGGGTATTTTTATTATTATTACTGACAACTATACCTGAAATAGCAAAAAAATCCAACCGGAAGCGGCTACGACACTCCAATTTTGTAGAAAATGAGTTTGAAAATGGACAATTTTAGCCATTTCTAGGCTTGATTTTGCAACATAGCTATGAAAGCCAACTTTCGATTCCAACGTGATTTGGTTATCATTTATAGCATCTATTTGTTCATTCGGACATTTTACACCAGATTATGGCCGAAAAAAGAGCCAAGAAGCTTGACCAACGGAATTATTTGCCTCTCAATATAGAAATAAAGTCAGATTTTTAAAGCTCATAGTGTAAAACTCAATTTTAATAATCCTTTATTTTAAGTGCATTCTGGATCAATAATTATTTATTTATCAACAATTATACATGAATTTGCAAAATTTTCAAGGCGGAAGTACCTCCTACACTAAAATTTTGCATGAAACAAGTTTGAAAGTTGTTAGTTTGAGCTATTTCTTGACATTGTATTTTACATTGTAATATTAAGGCGCAATTTTATTTCCTGCCATTATTTTGGCATATTTTTTAGGAGATTTCATTCGCTTATAGGTGTACCATACAAGAAAGTAACCGAAGAAACATCCTAGCCGCCCCACATTTTCATTTATTAGGCTCTCATCATAGAAATTATGTCAGATTTTTGCATTTCATAGGAAATTGATGAATTTTGGACAATTTTGTGATATTTGCAAATCCAAATCACCATCGGTACAGTGATGTTGCAAGAAAATGGTCGAGTTTTTACCTCATTTTTAACCATTTTTTCAAATTAATCAATCTCATGTATTCTCGTATAATTTTTTATTTAATTAATTTTAAATGTCACACTTCAGTGATCATTTTGTGCAATATAATAAGGGTTTTTTCTTTCAATTAGTTACACGGATAATATTATTTCTTTGTTAGTTTTATTTCATCTCATAATAATTTTTTATATACAAAAATTTTTTACAATTTTGAGGATAATTGTTAAATTATAGTAACATTTAATAATTTTCCTGTATTATAATTGTCAAAAAATAAATTTCTCTTACGAGCGCATCGAGCCGGCCGACACCCTTGGAAAAGGAGTTTCGCGTGGCTCGTTGGCTAAACTTAGGTGAAATAGAGAGCGAAAGAGAGGTCCGAGAAAAGTATATTCATCCCTCTCGTACTCATACCTCACCGGAGCTAACCGAACTTCAACGGCGAAAGCCGAGACACGCACGTATCGATGTAGCTGTGTGCGTGACCAGCGAGCGGCGACAGTAGTGGGGTTGGCTCACCGATGTACCGCTGGCACTGTGTGCGTGCAAGCTAGTGGCGGCGTGGTGGGGATACCGAATTCCCACAAGTTAACATCTCTGGATAAGAGTACGCGGAGAACTCCTGCGTGGTCGGAATAGGACTTGTATCCGGAGAGCTCCTGGATACGGGACGGACTCCTCTACTCGGCTCGGTCTCGGCCTTATACACCCGTCCGAGGCCCGGAGACGGCGACGGTGGCGCTCCGAGCGGCCAGTCTGGCGGGTAGGGAAGCATACTCCGAGCCCGCTATACTCCGCACGCTGTACAGTGCAGACCGCGGTATCGGCACATGCACTGTAGACTTCCCCCACTATGCGGTATCGTATATGGAGTAGCGGCGGAGCAAACGTCTCGTTACAACATCTCTGCCTATAGGTAATAATACTTCAGCATGGCATGTTACCGTCAAGGCCATAATATCTGTATCCAGGCCTCATAGTTGGACTTGGCAAATAAACCGATATGATTGACATATCGAAAACATAGTTGCGAACGGTCTTCGCCCATAAGGCCTATGCTGTAGTGATGGCGATATTGTATCGATATTTGTCGGTATCGATATTTTCATGACGATACCATCGATTTTTGTATCGATACTTTACTTTTCGATATAGGACAGTATCGATACAAATGCTCCAATCGATACATATGTACATCAGAGCGGTTTTGAAATAATCGGATTTTGGATTCGAATTGTTTTAGCTGCAGTGATGCAATTGACATGAAACGTCTAACAAAAAATCCCTATATTCTTATCCTAAACTTTTCTTGTTAACCACAATTCGATTTCCAATGGAGATTGAGAAGTTGATGGAAGGTTTAGGCTTGCTCGTAGCTAAAGACTAACTAGATTGGTTTATCATGCTTTTAAATTAATTTAATGGATGATGAGAAATAATGGAAATTCATTCAAGGTAATATGATTATATATTTTTAATAGAAATATGCGCTGCAATATAATTAAATAAGTATAATAATAACTAAATAAAATTAATAATCATAAAAATAATAAGATTTAAACAAGGGAAGTAAAATATAAGTTCAAATTAGTTGATAAATTAAAATGTTATTGCTATAATATTTAACCATGAGAAATAAATTATATTTTTATTAATTTCATTTAGTTATAATTATACTTAGTTAATTATATTATTTTACATATTTCTTACTTTTTTAAAAATTGTTTATCATTTTACCTTCAGGAAATTTCTACTATTTCTCTCTTCGGTTCGAATTTAAAAACACAATAAACCTTTTTAGCTATTTTATAGAGCCACTTATAAGCCTAAGCCTCCATCAACTTTTCAATCTCAATCCAAGATCCTCATGTGATAATCGCGGCATGTTTATGATGAGAATCTAGTGATTTTTGGGCTAGGCCTTCGGTTTTGGTTGCATCACTGCAGCTAGATTAATCGGAATATTCCAATTACAAATCGGAAACTCTCAGAATTATGTTATTTGACAAAAAGACACTTACTATACATTATCCGTCTGAAAAAATCAGAAACATTAATTTTCTTCCATAGCTCCTTACAAATATTATTTTGTTTCGTCTGATCTTCTTCAGTTATATTTAATTTTTAACTTAAATGTAATATGATAAATTTGCGGCAGTTAAAACTTAAAATTGTCATAGTCCAATAACATGAAAATTTTTATAAAGTGCCGTTAGAGAAAATCCTGTATTCGTAGTTCGTCTAGAAATATGGGAATACGGGCTTTAGTTGCTAGTAGAAATATATATATATTGAATAATAATACAATTCAATATTCTACTGAATCGATAAGCATCGATATATCAGATATCGATACATTGATTTCGATATTTCACACGTATCGATACTTCCGTTTTTGATACGTATCGATACGAAATATCGATACTTTTTTAAAATATCGCCATCACTACTATGCTGTAGGTTCCAACCGAGACATAGTCACGTACCGTATATTCCATAAATTCGAAATTTCGGATTTATACGGATTTTTGAAGTGATTGGTGCGATCCACCCAGATCTGATCTTAGCCAATGACAATCCTAGAAGACCTTGAGTAAGGGATAGATTTCGCGACTTCGACCTCGACGGAAGCTGATCTATCGTTCGTCACTCGTAGTTTGGTCTTGGAAGAGTCCAGGTGTGAACTCTGTTCGCGACTCGTAATTTGGTGCTCATAGAGGACAGTCCTCTATCCTGCCTGCTCACCTTCGCCTTCGTCGTCGCCTGCCTGCTTGCCGTCGTCGTCGCCTGCCTGCTTGCCGTCGTCGTCGCCTGCCTGCTTGCCGTCGTCGTCGCCGCCTTCCTGCTCTTCTATTATGGTCAATTTTGGCTAAAAAGGTTAGCGTGAATTTCGACTTGACCATCGTCAGAGAACGATAAGATGAATAGACTATTTTCGCGAGTAAAATGAGAAAGACTGTAGCATAACTCAGATAAGTGCAGGTCAAATCTGAGAATATTCAAATATTGAGAGCAATAGAGCAGAATTTTGTATTATACTCTATATACGGAATTAAGATTATGAGCTATTTGTTAGAGTTCGTTAACGTGTATATATTTGGTTACGAAAAATATGACGATTTTGTAAATATCTTTTAACTTCAGATTTTAAGCTACCGTTTACCGTGTCGCACAATTATGCTTTCCAGCCTATTGTAACTATTCGTTTTGGTCGGGAGTTCGTGTCATTCGAATAAGCGAATTAGGCTCGAAGATAATAAACATAGAGTCTTGCGTTTAGTCGGGTTTAGGTATCGCAGATCGGGGGGACCGAAGATGAATTCTCCCCAAAAGGAACTACTTCGTTCGTCCCCTATCTTTTCGGTTTTTATAGTTTTCCGTAGGAGATAGAATCCCGAAGGTGAATTCTCCCCGAAAGGAGCTACTTCCTTCGGCTCATCCCTCCGAAGTATAGTTTTCGTTATAGCTTTTCGCATAAGGTTCGCAGAAGAAACACCTGCCTTGAGAAGGGCCTTGATTAATTTTCGGAAAGTATAGTTGGTTATTTCATCCCAATGAAACTTAGGAGAATACTCGCGGCTCCGATAAAGCCTCCAAAATAGACATAAATTAAATATAGATTTCGAATATATCGTCTTGAAGCATATGTAGAGAGTATAGTTAATACGGGAAAATATATGATAAATCTGTCTTGACGAATTTACAGTATTTGAATCAATTACCCGATTCGCCAAACATTCTTTACGATCCAGAAAGAATCCACGCACTCTCCACTTCTGCGTCCTAAACTTTATAAAACTGAGCTACTTGATGCCTTGCGAATTATTCGAATCGTTTCAGTATAGTATTTCAGTATTTTGCGATTCTTATAGTATAGTTGGTTCCCTGGGGAACCTAGCGCCCAACCTTTCGATTTGCCGAATTTTGTTTAGTTATAGAATTCAGTTAATGAAGGGTAAGCCAAAATTTTTGTAGTGTCGCAATAATAAGTGATATTTTTTTTATTTTATTATTCACACACATAAAGTACATTATTAGATTAGTAATAATAATCATAGATTTATTTTCATTAAAAATATAATTTTTAATCACCAATCATTCATCTTCTCCCTCTTCTATACTTCTTGGTTCACCTGCTTTCTATAAAAACCAAATTTTCTTTTTAATCTTTTAACATTTTGTTAAAATTCAAATTCATGTAAAAATGTTTACTTCTTAATAATTTTCTTTTTCATTGCTTCTGACTTTTTTTTGCTGTTAGCAGTCATCGGCACGGTTTCCTTGTGATTATTCTCAATTCTTTCAAACTTAAATTTCCCCAATTCAATCACTGTAATGTATAATTTAGACAGTTTTGATTATTCCTCAAAATAATTTTATCTTTCCGGATGGTTGATTATTTCAGCTGATTTTCGATCATTCAGGAACCAACTGTTTTTATTGTCTATATCCATCACAATTTTTAATCCAAAAAGAGCATTAAATTTTCTAAATTGTGAGACTTGATATAATTGATTCGGAATTATTTTAAATAACGATATAGAGTTTAAATATATAACAACTTGCTCCAAATCTTGGTTGATTTCATTTAAAAGACATATCGTTTGAAGATTTTTTATTCAGGCTGATAATCGCTTAATAACAGAAAAAGTTAAAATAACTCTATTAAAACGAATCCCCTTTTTATATGATTCTCCCCAACACCATCCTTTAGTCATTTTTTAGATAAGTTAAAACTTGAGTTGACACGCGCCACGCTACAGAAATTAGTAAAGTTGTTGAAAAAGCTCTAGATGATTAGCTGATACAATTCAAAGTTGGAGTCTTTGTCAATTATTAGATACATTGCTGAGTTCTTAGAAAATAGCAAATTGCATGAGCTGAATTTATCACTTCTAGTTAGCAGACTCTTAAGGCTTTTAATGAGTTGCTTGAGCAGTGTCGCTGAGTTTGCAAAAAGTACCAAATGCGTCAAACTAAACTCAACGCTTTTGACGAACTAGTTGACCCATGCCGGTGAGCTGAGTTCTCCTAAAAGCAACAGGATAGAAACGCTTACTTATCTAAAAGATAAGCAGCTAACTGAAATCAAGATTCACTATTTCCAAAACAAAAATGACAGTTCACAAGAAACAGGGAAGAAGTGAAGTGAAAATCTACAAAAATTGTTAAAGTTTATGATGGCGCAGAAAGAACTGTTACCACTATTGGTAAACTCATCTGATGTTGACCCTGTAAGTTTACATTATTTTGTATATGTACATAAACGACTTTATTATTCATATTTATCTATATCTTCTATCGATTTTCAGCGAGACACTGAAGCTAATACTAACAACATCACTATTCCTGAATTAAAATCTCGGGGTAGAGATGTTTGTGAACCTTATTGTGCAGAATTTGAAGGATATATACCTCCAGCATATTCTTGACACATTTACATCACAAGTACATATATGCGCGGAAATTTCTTGGCCATTATCACCGAAGCGCATATGTGCCCGTTTCTTTATTTATGCAATATTATTTTTATTTTCAATATTTTTTTAAACATTTTCATTTAAATACAAACGAAATAAATATTAGTGATAAGAACGAATTTTCCTCTTTTATGTGTGATGCAAATGGGTTAATACTGTTACTATGATGTAAGATTGAATACTTTCAAACCATGGATACAGATGAAAGAAAGACTAGATGAAGCTGGGTTTTATTATACCGGAAAGGATGAAGAAACTGTATACTTCCACTATAATGGAGGTTTGAAAGAATGGAAACTTGACGACGATATATGGGAAGAGCATGCAAAATGATTCTCTAAATGTGTTTTCATTGTGAAGGGGCAGAATTTGTAAATAAAATTACTGAACAAAATTAATCTGTGTATTGTTAAATAAGTTTTAAATATATGAGTATTATAATATTCAACGTGCTCTCTCTCTCTTTCTTTCTCTTGCACCAAGTTGGGTCGGTGGGGTAGATACGGTGGAGCGGAGATGGTGGTGGTGGCGGTGGCAGTGGCTTCAGCAAGTCCCAAGGTAACGCACACAAGTAGGGACCGAAAGACGAATCTAGCTAAGCCGATCGAAGAGCTTGCTGGGGAGTGGTAGATGTGGGTATAGGGGCTGCCTTCGTTGAACTGACACTGTCTCATGGATTTAAACAAAGTCAAAGGCAAACGCATGGATGCGGACAAACACACGGTCAAACACAATTACCTGAGCAAAAGGACTCGGGCAGCGCTCTCTGGCTCTGTGCGTTCTCTCACCACTCCTCACCACCCTTTCCCATTTCATGCCCGCGAAAACAAACTCCGTTCTTATGTCTGACGGACGAGCACGCGTGTCAAGGTGAAAGGGATTCAGCGAGCATTCAGCTGACTGCTTTCTCTCTCTCTCTCTCTCTCTCTCTCTCTCTCTCTCTCGCCTATGTCTAACATCATCGTCGGTGTGGTAAGCGGAATCCATGACAGACGGGACTAGCGATGGTGGAGCCTCTGGGGGTGTATTAACGGGCAGGGATAAAACGCCACACGCTACCTGCGTCAATTACGCGACTGTCTGTCTAGGGGGGAGACACTCTCATAGGCGTAGTGGGGCAGCGTTATAGTTCCTCAAAAAATCTCAGAGTTCCTAGGTGGCGCTGGTGTCGCTACTTTGACGACGCCGATATCCTGCCATTTTCCGACCGCCATATTTCTTGCTGCTTGAAAGAGTTGAAAGTCTTTTACCGTAAATGTGTATAAAAATACTCTTAAAGTAAAGTTAGGGCCGTACCATTAAACGGAACTTAAGCTTAGCACGGTCTCAAACTCTGTCTTAATTAAGTTCGTTTTCTGTCTTAAGCTAATGCTAAGCCCTGTTCTGAAATCACGCGAAAAGCTGGTTTAGTTGATGCTTAGCTCAGATTGAGTAGGCAACCTATTTTAAGACAAACCAAGAAACAAAACCAATAAATTGTATACTTCTCTTTCATGTCATTGTGTGTACTATAACCTGTCATAACATAACCCAAAATTCCTTAACACAAACTGATAAAATAATTTTAGTACATTTTATTGTATATTACAAATATATTCACTGAATAAATATATGATAAAATAGAATTATTGTTTGTTTACATTGTTTATATCACAGGTTATAATAACACTTTTTAAAACATTGCAAATTTAAATAAAGTGTCAAATGATGTATATTTATTAATTAAGAAAAAAGCACAAACAATAAAGTACAATCTAAAGATTCACTGACTGGAACTAAGTTCCGTTTAATGGTACGGGCCTTATTTCGACAGTAATTTTAAATACTGAAAGATGTTTGAAAGTTGTTTTTAAGTGTCAGGAGCTACAAGGGCAATTATATAATAATAACTTCAACCTGATTTTCTTTTTTTTGAAGTAAGTAAAGTTCAATGTTATCGAAGGTGTTAGGTTAATTTCAGCATAACGAAATATTAAAAAATGATTTAATTTCTATTTCTTGTTGTATACAGAATTTAGAACCAATGGACGTGACAAAATCAACTAGGATGTCTAAGAAAATGCCCTAAAACTATTTATGCATTGTGCCAGGATGATCAAACAAAAGCAAGGAGCGAGAACACTTCATTTCAATGAATGTAATTGGACTAAAATGGGTCAAACAAATTAGAAACCAGGTTTGTAAAATCTATCTTTGAATGGTTTAAATAAATATAAAGTATTTTATAAACATTTTGATAAAAATGATGTGATGATGGATTCTTCTGTTTGTAGGCTAAAGAAAAACACTGTGCCACCTTGAAATTTACCATCAGCGCAAGCTTATGAGGATTTGGAAGAAATTATCAATGACCCTCTTGCACTGCGAAGGGATAAAAGTGAAGTTCATCAGGTTTTTAGTAAATGTAGGATGTAAGTGATATAATTTAAAACCTATTTGAAAAGATATTCCATCAATTTGCTTTAAAACAAAAATTATCGAAAGTAGTAAATAGTTTAATTACATATTTCTTTAGAACATCTCATTAGTAATTTTATTATTTTTTCCTTTTTAGCATGAAAGAGCACAGTATATTCAATGTGGTATTTTAACATAATTTTCGTGCTTAAATTACTATATATAAAAAAATCTAAACGAATATTTAATAAAAACAGATTATCAGCTCTTTTTATTTTAACTTTGGTTAGATATTTCTTAATTATAATAATTTAAGTATCAAAAAGTCATGTAAAATCACTACGTTGAATATACTGTGCTGTTTTTTGCTGAGTATTAATAAAGTAATAAAATGACTAACGAGATATTCTAACAAAATGTGTAATTGAACTTTCTAGCAATTTGCAACAGAATATATATTGTAGAAAATTGTTTTGTATACCAAAACCTATTTAAATAAAAATTGTCTGTGTCAATGTTATGGGAAAATCAAATGGTCGTTCCGTGATCTATAGGAAGAAAAACGTAAAATCTCTATGTTGCGGGAAAATCATGTTAAAGATAAAATTAAAAAATGAGGCAAGTGGGATGTAAGGTACATTAAAAAATATTTTAAAATTTGAGACGGTCTAATATATATATATATATATATATGGTCTCAATAAAATTAAAACAAAATTAACTTCATATATTTGTCATTTAGTAAGTAATACAGAAATTTTCATTATTTCAATCAAAAGCTGAATCATTTTAAGGTTTTTGAATGATACGAAGAAGATTATTGTATAATTTTATACGAGAGGAATAAAATTAATATTTAGACTGTTTTTACCTTCATATAAATCTATAGATATATATTTTTATACTTATGATCGATTATGTTAATATTAATATGATAAGTGTAATTTTAATTGTGTAAACTTTTATTTATTAATAGGTTCTATATGATTTAAAGCACCTCTCATGATTTGTTTTGTATTATAATTTTGCTTTAAATTATGAATATCCACCTAATAATATATACGTTATGTTTTGTATAGGTATGTTATTTTATGATTTTATAATTTTTTCCTTTATACTATTTAATTATGGTATAATGTATGATAAATAGTATATTAAACTTGTTATGTTTGTTTCATATCTATTTTGTAAAATTATTTTATATAATAAAAAACTGTTTAACCTTTATATAATTGTAATTTTTTATTTTTATTATTTTCCTTTAAACTTTAATTTTGAAATTATATATGACGGAAAAGCCCGATTAGTTCCTCCAAAAAATCTCATAGTTCCTAGGTGGCGCTGCAATCACGGCCCCACTTAACACGGCAGTGTCACCCCCCTGCTGCCTACATCGACGAGACGCCATTGCTTCCCCCACCGAGTCTGTTCCTAGACGAAAAACATTATTGGGTCTGTTGGAAGGTGAAACCGCACCCTCGCGGTAAAGACACATACCCCGTAGATAAGAGCGCATGCTCCGTAGGTAAAGAAGAACAAGAAGCGAAAGGAGGGGTCCCACACCCCTTTTTTCAACCCGCTCTCTTTCCCTAGAGGTATGCCACTCCTATGTATTCTGAGGGGATCACATTAGTTCCTGCAGAAAAGGCTGGGGTTCAGATGGCGCAGCGGTCATCACGCTCAAACGCACAACGCGCCGACGCAATAGTTTGTCTGGTTCGATTATTTTCCGCGTTTTACCACTTTTACCTGCTACGTAACGCTCCTTTACTAGCATTTTCAGCATTTCGATAAAATTCATATTTCTAGCTTTTACTTTGGTCAAAATTTTCTATCATGGCACAGGAATGTCTATATTTCATATAAATTTATATTTTATTTCGAATTTGAAAAATAAATTATGGATATATTAAAAGTTTATTCTTTTTTATCATTTTCCTTATATACGTATAATTAATTAGATTTGGTAATATATAAATACAAAAAATGCGTTCTTCTTAAAAAAAATAATGAGTCGAGGTGTAATAAACTTAATGTTTTCATATTAACCTGCTAACAAGTGCATTTTTTATTTATTATTGAGTCCAATAAGTTAATGGTTATTAAAAACAAAATTCCTTGTAATGAAACAAAATTAAAAAATGTTAAACTTTAAAAAGACTCGAGCCCGAGCCCGCCGCGTGACAAACGGCAACCTTACCGTCTGTGCTGCAGCGCTCACTTGGTAAACCAAAAGCAAATCAGCCTTTTCAAGACTGACTACAATTCTTTCGTTAACTCGTCATAACCGATTAAGAATTAGCTGCAATAATAAATACATTTACCAACAAAGCATTATTGCACTAAATTTATTATGTTTTTAATTTGAAGCATACATTTGCATGAAGATACGATAATTTAAGGGTATATTCATGCAGTACTCTAAATACAAAACTATTCATATGCTCAATTACCATAAATTATTCGACTAGACGTAACATATATTATAAGATTACTCAATTGATTTGATAATTGAGCATATGAATAGTTTTGTATTTGGAGTACTGGATGAATATCCTTAAATTATCGTATCTTCATGCAAAATGTATGTTTCAAATTAAAAACATATTAAATTTAGTGCAATAATGCTGTGTAGATAAATGTATTTATTATTGTAGCCAATTCTTGATCGTTTATGACGAGTTAACGAAAGAATTGCAGTCAGTCTTGAGAAGGCTGATTTGCTTTTGGTTCACCAAGTGCGCGCTGAAGCGCTGACAGTAAGGTTGCCGTTTGTCACACGGCGGGCTCGGGTTCGAGTTTTGTTAAAGTTTAAAATTTTTTAATTTTTTTTCGTTGTAAGGAATTTTGTTTTTAATACCCATTAACTTATTGGACTCAATAATAAATAAAAAATGCACTTGTTAGCAGGTTAATATGAAAACATTAAGTTTATTACACCTCGACTCATTATTTGTTTTAATAAGAACGCATTTTTTGTATTTATATATTACCAAATCTAATTAATTATACGTATATAAGGACAATGATAAAAAAGAATAAACTTTTAATATATCCATAATTTATTTTTCAAATTCGAAATAAAATATACGTTTATATGAAATAGATATTTCTGTGCCATGATAGAAAATTTTGACAAAATAAAAGCTGGAAACATGAATTTTATCGAAATGCCGAAAATGCCAGTAAATGAGCGTTACGTAGCAGCTAAAAGTGCTAAAACGCGACAAATAAACGAGCCAGTCAAACTATTGCGTCAGCGTGTTGTGCATTTAAGCGTGGCAACCGCTGCACCATCTGAACCCCAGCCCTTTCTGCAGGAACTAATGTGATCCCCTCAGAATACATAGGAGTGTCATACCCCTACCTTCCCCTTCCCTCTACACCCACTCGCCATCGCTTTATTTAGAAACAGTCTGGAACTACTAATTTTACTGTTTCGATATATTCATGTATGCTCCTGGTATGCACTATTTTTACAAAATACTAAATCACGGCCTTTGGCAGCTAAATGTTTTGCGGATATAAAAAGCAATATGTTCTTAACTTCGTAACAAGATGACAAAATGTAGAATATTACAAAAATTTGAAAGGCTTTAATGAAAATATAAATGTTTTAATGATTCATTTATTGGTAAACTGCAGAAAAACATAAATTGTAAAAAAATTGATTAGGAATATTAATTAATTACAGTATACTTAGAGTACTTTCTTGAATTGCTTTCATGAGCTCCAAAAAAAGGAATTTCATTAGGAATATTTTTTGTGAAAATCGATATTTATCACTAAATATTTCATTTTTACACGTCTTAGGAATTCTTGCATTAAGAAAAAAAAGTTTATAATTAAAATCTTTACTATTATTTATACGATTTTTGACCGGCTAGAATCGATTTGGGACTACTGTGCGTCTACTGCATCTCGTCTATTGGCATGCAATTGAACTGTAAGCGTTTACATGTATGTGGTAAATACACTATATTAAACACATACAGCGGCAGTTACACACCATACGAAAAATTTGTTGCAGTTTTTAGGCCTTGTAAATAGAATTACTATACACTTTTTAAATGAAAATAAAACTGATTTATTTAATGTCATTCTATTTCTTAATTTTTACCGTCTTCCGAATCTTTGACTATTCACGAGCAACAGTATAATCTCCGTTCTAATCATTATGACACAAAGATATCTTGGAATCTAACACAATAATTTCTATCCTTCAAAGTTTCTAGCCAGCCTAAATTATCCAACTTGTTATGTGAATGTATAATAAATTAACACTAGAACTATCGACCCGTCACTTTGACGGGTTAGATCAATTGTTCATAAGAAATTTTTTTTAAATATAGTCCATATTTTGTGATAATATTATAATTCTTTCAAAACTAATGTATTGATAAAACTAAAAATTATTTTATTCCTTCGCTGCTACTTTTCTAAGAAAGGTACATACATATAGGCATTAATATACCTAAGTATACTGACCAATCAAAATGTCGATCAAAATGACTGGTCGGTAGTTCTAGTGTTAATAATCATTCTAATACTACTATAAATGAAATGCTTTGGAAGAATAAAAAAAAATTTATTTAAAGGTACTATGAAAAGCAGTATAATAACTAGGATCTTAATAGTTTGCAGCAATGTCATAAAGAAATATAGCGTATAGTTTATAATATAACTGATTCTCATCCAAAGTTCTGCTGCATTTTTGGAAAAAGTTATGTAATCCATTGAACAAAACACATTATAAAAAAAATTAAGTCTCCATAGCTTCTATTGTAGCATCCACTGGAGTTTCCATGGGCAGAGCATCTGCAACTTTGGATGTGGAATAAAACTTCCGTAGTTTTTCATAATGTTTGATCTCCTAAAACAGAAAATTAATGTATAAGTTATAATTATATATATATAGATGTGGGTATAGTATGCGATATTACATGAGATTTGTTCCTTTTAACTACAAGTCTTATACTTTCTACAGTTCTCGCATTTCTTTATTTATTCGTTGTATAAACTGGCAATGTAAAAAGTGCACAAAGTATAAAAAGTGTACCGATTTTCCGCTTAAAAGAACAGACCTTTGGTTATATTGTATGTGAAAAGGTACGCCAAATAAAAAAATATATAACATAAAATATATGATTAACCCTTAAAGTTCCGTCTGGGTGTTTGACAACCAATAGCCATTTTATACATTCTCCATTTCTACTAAACTCTATATATCGGACTTATTATGCCATTTAGTATAATCTGCCATATCTACATCTTAGGTTCCTTCATTTAGATAGGTACTTTAATTGTCTGTTAATGTTTGGCAGTTATTTCAAGTATATAATGATAAATCTACGGGGGGAGGGGGAGGGGGGGGGGTGCTCGGCTCCCAGTATGCAAACCTTTAATTAGATTCATTCATGTTGAAGAACATTTTTTTGATCGATTTTAGGCTTCAAAATTAGTTATGAAACTATTTGTCCCATAAATTAGATAAATACAGGTCTATTCAGTAACATATTGGTAGCAAAATACGATATACCGTCAATACCACATCTTTTTAAATATCCTTGGGTGCCGAACACCCACTATGCTATTTATTTAATATGAAGAAGGTGTGTCCTTTATCGGTTAAACTAATAAATTGGTTGTTGCAAAGCTCTCTCTGTTGAAGTGAATACAAGTTTTCGATTTAAAGATAAATGTAAAGAAAATGCCACCTCCCCACCCACCCTCCACTCTCCTGGAGACATTTGTTTGTGTCGTCTCATTTGAAAATTCATGACTCATGGTCAGAAAAGCATCAAGGTCTCTTGACAGTCACGTGTCCTTGAGAAGTTATAGAAGTCATAAGATTATAAAAATTAAGGTAAATGGTCATTAATGAATCTCTGTTAATTTGTGTACACTAAAGTACCGCACATTTATTAAAAACAATATTGTCGCACAAAACGCTTAAACGGAATAAGAAATTTAACAAATTATTTCTGTCTTCAATATTCTGCTTTCGTTTGTAGTGAGTGCATACCAAATATACCGGTGAGTGAACATACAACATAAAGAAACAATCTACATTTTTAAATCTATGCTCTACATTAGTAAGCATCGAAGCTTATGAATATGCTGTCGTTTACATATTTCCGTTTAATTGACAGTAAAAATAATTTGCTAGATTTCTCTCTTTCTCTCTTTTATCTCACTTAGGTATTTTGCGGGAAAATATTCTTTGTAATAAATATGGTACTTTAATGTAAATCAACAGAGATACATTAATAACTATTTACCTTCATTATTTGCAATCTTTTACCTCTATAAATTTTCAAGGACACATGATTGTCAAGTGACCTTGACGCTTTTGGAGAAGTTGAGTTATGACATTTCAAATGATATTACAAAACATACTCTATAGAGGAGAGGGAAAATTTCTTTACATTTACCTCAGTCTACAAAAGTGTAAAAATTAAAAGCTTTCATTGAATTTTAAGGAATCAAATGAGCCCTTATAATATCTTAACTTACTCATTTTTTACCATGACTTTTGAACCAGATGAGCTTGTGAGTTATGAAAAGGAAAATTGTTATCTTTCAATTTTTCATCGACATATGTATCAGCGAAATCATGATCACTGAAGCCTTTCTAGGTCTAAAATTCTCCCCCACTATACCTCCACAGACTCACCAACACATAGAGCTACTGAAGTATTCGTGAGAGCACCCCACTACTGACTCTCTAAACGTTCACCCATACCATTACTGCGATACGTGCATGTTTCGGTCTCCTTCGTTTAGCATCAGTATATTTCGAATACGAAAGAGAGAGCAGTATAGCTTTCACGGACCTTTCTTTCTCGCGCTCGATCTTTGCTCGTTTGACCAACGAGACAAGCCGAGTTAGTAGAAAGAAAAATCTTTTCGGCCAGCTCAGATAAAAGTTGACCAAACTAAATATATATATCATGATGAAATATTTATAAGCAGCCTTTGTGAGACTTATTACATTTTACAATAAATAAAGAAATGGATTATAATACGTAACATTAATAAATTTTGTTATGACTCATGTGTTATGTATTATTGTTAAAAAGATTTAATTTTTTTAATTTACGACTGAATGTAGTAGGTTAATGACAATAAAACAAATCATAATTAAACAAAATTGAAAAAGTTTGCATGAATTTGCGGGAATCGAACCCGAGTGTGCGAAGATACTAGGTACGCGCGCCTTACCATCTGCGCGGTAACCGGACATTTCGCCGAAAAAATTTGTAGCATGGAGTATACTTTCTACATATCGCATGAATATGACTAAAGTTTGCGCATATCCCTACAGCTCACCTAGCGGAGAAAGTAGGCGAAACTTCCCCCAGGCAGTTGACACTTGGCAAATTGGTTATTATTTGTATTATTGGTTAATGTCAGATAAATAATAGTTGAATAAGTTAATGTTGAATTTTTTATTATAAAAGGCATAAGATGTTTCATGAAAAATATATTGCAGTTTGTTATTAAATGGACACCGAATTTATATAGTTATTGTAAAGATGACTGAAAAAAAGGAGCATATAATTAGCTTTTATAAACTCAAAGTAGGTGTATAAAACCTAATTATATGCTCCTTTTTTTCAGTCATCTTTACAATAACTATATAAATTCGGTGTCCATTTAATAACAAACTGCAATATATTTTTCATGAAACATCTTATGCCTTTTATAATAAAAAATTCAACATTAACTTATTCAACTATTATTTATCTGACATTAACCAATAATACAAATAATAACCAATCTGTCAAGTGTCAACTGCCTGGGGGAAGTTTCGCCAACTTTCTCCGCTAGGTGAGCTGTAGGGATATGCGCAAACTTTAGTCATATTCATGCGATATGTAGAAAGTATACTCCATGCTACAAATTTTTTCGGCGAAATGTCCGGTTACCATCTGCGCTACGACACTTATTCGGTTACTCAAAGACAAAGTCACCTGTTAAAGCGATAGAAGCTTACTCTATTAGGTTCAATTTACAAAAGAAAATATCAATTATTATCATATACATATTTATTTATAGTGTATCTTTTCATAAAGAAAAAAAAACTTTTTTCATGTTTGCAAACATTAATGACTTTAACAGCTTCAGCTTCAAAAAGTGACTGCAACATTACAGAAAATATTTTTGAAAACTGTAGAATTAAAAATAAGCAAACCAAGACTTTTTTTTGGGATTTAATTTATTATTTCCATTGCAAACTATTTATTTTTAACTAGCTTATATATAGCAAAACGTTCAATCGTTATTAACACGTAAACGTGTGTGGCTGACAGAGATAAGACGATTTATCCAAACAAAATATTTATATGGCATATATACTGTATTAAAAGATTATCCGAATATGAAGCTTATAAATAGAATAAGTATGATAGAGCTACATGGTCTCATCTCTATCAGCCATGCGCGTTTACTTCTTAATAATGGCTGATCGTTTTGCTATATATGAGCTAGTTGAAAATAAATAGATTGCAATAGAAATAATAAATTAAATCCCAAATACAAGTCTTGGGTTGCTTATTTTTAATTCTACAGCTTACAAAAATATTCTCTGTAATGTAGCAGTCACTTTTTTAAGCTAGAGCTGTTAAAGTCATTAATGTTTATAAATATGTAAAAAAAAAAAAAATTTTTTCCATTATGAAAAGACATACTATAAATAAATATGTATATGACTATAATAGACATTTCCTACTGTAAATTGAACCTAATACAGAAAGCTTCTATCGCTTTAGCAAGCGACTTTGCCTTTGAGTAATCGAATAGGTGTCGTAGCGCAGATCAGCGTTGCCAACTCAGCCATTTTGATTATACTACGCTGTACAGTGATGTCAGAATCAAGCTTTAAGCTTCAAAAATAAAGTTAACCGCTAGCCAGCAGCAGTATAAAAAATTTGAAGGAAAGGGATATATACCTCTTCCCTTCAAATTTTCTATACAGCTGCTAGCTAGCGGTTAACTTTATTTTTGTTGCTAAAAGCTTGATTCTGGCATCACTGACATCACTGTACAGCGTAGTATAACCAAAATGGCGGAGTTGGTAACGCTGCATAGTGGGGAAGCATTTTAGACCCAGACTGGCTTCACTGATCATGATGAATTTAGACTTTTTTAATGAAAAAATTCAGATTTTCTTTCAAATAATTTCAACATATATCCAGTAGTTTAATTTAAGATCATACCACCGCGTAGGCAAAACATTTCTGAAAAAAAAAACGCCAAAGGTGTTAGAGTTTAATATTGTGTTGTTGATAAATTACAATTATTTAAATAAAAGATTACAGCGAACATTTAATCTGTTACAAGTTTTTAATCATAGGTCGTCCCTACAAAATCTATTGTAATAAGATTTATCATTTTTAATAAGTACTAATTACTGGCACTATGATAGTTATTTGTTAATTAATAATCAAATTTGTGTCTTCCTGGTAATTCAAAAATTTAATTTGTTGATTAGTATCGCAAGGCGCAAAGAGTAATTATATATCTTATTTTAAAAATTTCGTTATATTTTATGTTGAATAAAAATAGTATAATAGACTACAATTTACAATAATAATTTAAGTAACCGGTTCAGTGGCAATGACTCAGACACAGGAGTCTTAAATAACTCTACTAAGTTTTAACGAATTTGCACGGAACTATGGTTTTTATGTTGCTAATTGTGAATCCAGAGTCAAACTTATAAAATTCAAAATGGTTATCCAATGTGGCAATTTTCCATTGTTAACATTGATATTTTATTATAAATTTGTATTCTACACGGCATATGTTTGCATTTCTCTTATTATTATCGAAAAAAACGATAAAATAAAAAATTCAACATGATAGTTCGAATTTGGCGGCTTTTATTGACTGAAGGTATCCATTACAAATACTCTTACTTCCGCTATTAGCCGATGAAATTTTATAGCAACTGTAACGGAGTTCCCCGTTACGTATACGAGATACTGAATAAAATGTATAAAAGCTACCGAACAGTGAATATTATTAATCCCTACGTTACCGACTCGTGAGATAAGTTCACGAGTGGATTATAGCTAACGTCAAGGATAGACCCCGTTGACAGGCAGAGGCCCGGATGAGAAGACCGGCGCTCCAGGAAACGATGTCCAGGTTGCCCTGAGAAGTAAGGCAGGGCCATGCCAAACAACCCAGGCAACCTGAGATAAGGAGAAGCGGCCTCGGGGAGTCCCCTAAAAAGAATGACCGTGTCTATAAGTCCCCACGAGGAGGGGAGATAGAACATCGAGTCTGGCTTGAACGCTGGTTACGCATTTCAAGCAGGCTGCGCGAATGTCGTGCGCAGACTGCCATAGCAGGCAGTCGGAACGCGACCATGGGACTGTGCTGATGAGTCCGTGCGTGCTGATGAGCGTGTGACGCGGCACTCAGACAGCCATGGGTCGGTTCGCTTACGTGAGGCGTGTGCTATAGGCCAGCCTGCACGTACGTCACGACTGGATACCGGCCAATGCATAGTGGGTTGTGCAGGGGCGTAGTTAGCCCGTTGGAATGTGTCCCGGTGCCCTCCGTAATTCCATAGGCTTGCGCTATGGCTGGACGGGCCGCGAACATTGCCTCCGTGGTGGTCCGCTCCTGGCAAGCTCTATGCTTGGCAAATGATACCGCATGTTCCCGCACTCCTCACCACCACCTGTGTGTGGGTGGTGAGGGATAAATGTATGCCCCTCAGCAGATAGGTCTGCGAGGCTCGGAATCCCGCAAGGAACCCTCCCCTCTCTCCACGACCTAGCATACTGAGCGACCTTGGCTACCGCTACCGTCCAAATGCATGGCCGCAGGGCCGTATAAGATGCATAGAGAAAGGGAGTCGAAAGACTCCAATGATAACGTAGGGTTGTTGGCCACCCAACTGATCAACTGGCGCCCTAATACCGATAAATAATGACGGGCGAAGGTAATGGTAAAACCCGTAGTGTGAGTAGCCCCTCACACTGACGGGAATAACGTTACACAACCTAGAGCGTGCCACGACGATCAGTTGTACAAAATCGAATGTTAGCGGTCAAAATTAACCCTTTCGCTACTACGGGCCACTATAGTGGCCTTTCATAAGATGCCACTGAGGTACTACGGGCCACTATAGTGGCTCTCCGCAAGATGCCACTGAGGTACTACGGGTCACTATAGTGGCTCTCCGCAAGATGCCACTGAGGTACTACGGGACGTTAGAAATACCCTGGAATACTCTTTATTTATAAATACCCTTCGGAAAAAAATTTGTTCGTTCGAGAACATTCAAGCAGTATGGGTTCTCCGCCGCGGTACTCTCGCTGACGATCGGCGTTGCGTAACGTGCAGTGATGTCGCGGCACTCCGTTCAGCAGAAGTACCGCGGCGGAGAACCCGCCCATAGCGAAAGGGTTAAATATACTGGAAACTATTAGTTTTATACACAAAAAATTCGAATAAAGAAAAATTATGTAGCCTGATAAAACAGCTATTGATTGAATTTTTATATAATTTTTTGTAGTGTTTTGAAGGTCACTTTGAAATTTTTTAATTTAATATCTAAAATTTGTACCTATTCTTGTGTAGCTTATTTCTCGAGTAATTCAAAGAAATGATTTATTATAACAACTACCCAGATAGCACAATCATTCTATAAATATTCATAGGATATGCTGAAATACTCTTTTGAGAAAATTCAGAAAATTTTATTCATAAAATAGTCTTTTTCGAATATCTTTTTATTTTTTGTTAATATCTTTTTTCTAATATTCTTAAAAAACATTCTTGGGGGTATTCAGTAACGAATATTTATTGAAAACATGTTGGTGAATTCTTAGGATATTCAAGAATAAATTTTTGTGTATGTGTGGATACCCATAAAAGAGTGCATTCTTAAAATATTCATTAAGGAATATTCACACACACACAGAGCAAATAAACGTTAAAGTAAACTATTACAATATTGGAGAAAAAGCTTTGCAATATTTGAGAACCAACGTATTATGGCCGTTTTAAAATTCACTGGCAGTACCATCAGTGATGTCATTTCTATAAGATTGTGTGATATAAAATATAGAAATTTGATTGCCGGTAGTACTGCCACTGAATTTTGAAATACGAACTATATTAGATGAACACATAAATACTGAGTGTACCAACTTAATTTTGTCGCCTTTAATTATTTCGAAAATAGTTGTGCTTTGGAAATGTGTAAAATAAGTTTTTTTAGATTTCAAGTGGGAAAAAGTGAATCTTATTGGTTGGTCCTTATTAATGAGTATAATATTTCGAACAGACATATTTGTACAAGAAAATAAAATTATATGATAAACCTATTCTCACTTGATTGACATGAAATATTTAGTTTTCTTAGAAGAAAGTTGCACGTTTGGACTAGTGGGTTAAGGCAGCAGACTACTAAGCGAAGTATAACGAACGTCACCGATTCGAATTCTACTAAGAATAGAGGTATTTAAGTATTTTGCTGGCTGGATTCAGACTGTACTGGAGTCAGACATATTTTATATTTGAAATAAACAAAGTCCTGCTTTATAATTTAATTACTAATGATAAAATATAAAATTATAGATAGAACATAACAAAATGTAGAATATCAGTATGTACTTTTATATTAGCTTCTAATACCATTTTAGGCAACTACCTTAACACGAGATATGGCTTTTCAGTTATATAATTAAATCATTAGGATTAGTGGATAGCTATTGAGAAAAGAGTATTTGAACTAATTAAATTCTGTACGTGTTTATTAAATTTTATTTTAAATTTTTTATCTAGAATACTCAGAGTACCTACGGAAATCTAGAGAATGTCCGTAGATATCTTACAGAGAATTCAATGAATATTTAAAAGAATATTCATAGAATCAAGAGACACGGTAGTATCTCGACGGCAAGTACACATATATATAGTCGAGCGCTACCGTGTAACTTATACAGTAAGTTTAGCCGTCCCAATTTTTAAATCGACGTATCTCTGTGAATTATGTATTGTCACGATTTAACCATAGCATATGTGAATAAGGTTTTCAAAGAACTTTCGAATGAGACCTCGGACATTAAAAACGGTTCACGCAATCCAGAGATCTCGTACTCTGTTGTCTATATATATATACCGAAATATTACGATTCTTCTTTTTCTCCTTCAATCCTCGGCGGATGTCTTCGTCCTGAAGTTAGTCGCTTTGACGTCATTTTTCTACTACTGCGCTGCCAACCCATTTTTGACTTTGACAGTTTTGCTCTCTTTAATGATAATGAGGTTGTATTTAGTAATGTCTCGTTCGAATTTTGATCTGACGTATTGTCAACTGTGTGTGTATCTAATTAACCTGACGCAGTGAGGCTAGTTTGTGGTTAAAAGTGTCAATTTAGCAAATCCACAAAAACTACCAATTAATTATAATAAGAGGAACCAATAATTAGATAAGTATAACATTCTATTTTACAATATAGAATGCAATAAGCTTTGTGGTACTTTGTGAAGTTTCTTTTTCAGATTAAATGAAAATAAAACAGCCCCTTTTTCATTGCGGAGGATAGAACTGACTGGATAACCTGAGATTTATATTCATAACTTTGCTAATGAAAAGTTTACGTTAAATATTAATGTGCATCAATCAGTATCAGGATTATATTAATAGGTAGAAATTGTTAAGGTATTTGAAAATCATATATGCTATACTTTAAGTCATTAAAATCAATAACAAAATGCATGTTTCAATCTTTCTCTTTTTTAAATTGATATGGATACCAAATGTCGAAAAGATTATATCCTACATTTGAACAATTTTCCTGGAGACAATAAAATTTTCTTATTACTGTATACGATTAGAAAAAAGTAGATGAATATTTGCTTTACGTTTTATTTAATATTCAATGATAATATAAAAGAAAATTTAAACCAAATATTTACCTCTACGCCTCTCTAATTAAAGTAAAAAGAAATTATTATCGTCTCCAAAATATTGTATAAATTTGGTATATGTTCTTTCAGAAAAATAGTATGAATATGTTATTAATAAATAATAATCTAGCATTCCTGATTTTATAAAATAAATAGTAGAGTCTGTATTTTCATAAAAAGAAGTCGTTTGCAAAAGAACTGTAGTCTATTAATAAGCACAGTTAACTCTACGTATAATTTTCAAAAGATGATAAATATATATAATAGTGTCAGCAATATCGCATAAGCCAAGAAAATTAAATAGTACAGCTAGTAAAATATTAAAGATTAAAAAATATAAACTGTAGAAATAGCTGTTCATCTATTACCAAAATTAAATTAAATGGTTGCGAAATTAATAGGATATTTGCAAATATCACATACTGTACACCATCTTAAACACATCTAACTATCAAGTTGGATAAAAAGTAATAAAAATGGCTTTTGCATTATGTATGGTGTATAAGGTAACAATAAAAGCATCTTTGAGTTGACTTTAAAAAATGTTAAACAAATAATATATAATAAGTTTAACAGATTTCAGAAAATATATTAAATAAAATATTTAATAACTAGCAAAAATCTACTAGATATTAGGCTATAAATTTCTATGGACATAATACGTAGTGTATGTCTTTCATTTCTTATCTTGCTTGTGCAATTATTAAATTCTGTATTGAAGTATACCAAATTTAAAACTACAATAAAATACTCTAATTTTTGTATGAAATCTGGTAGAATGCAAATTTTATGCGTAAGACCAGACCCTGCAAAAATGTCAAAAAGTAACTAAATTTTCATCAATGTTATGAACATTTAAAGCCTTAAGGTCCATTTTCCCTTCAAAATATATAAAAAAATTACTAAATTCACATCATGATGTGAATTTAGGGCCTTGTATTTTAATTTCTTTTCAAAATGCATTAAATTTGTATTAATTAGCATTTTATAAGAAAAGCTTGCAGGTTATTTTGGGCATAAAATCTTGGAAATATAATTCAAGTATAGTCAGTGAATATTACGAGGAAACTCTCCAAAAGTGTAATTATGATACAAATTCATCATTGCATCATTTTGTATTTTATTTAATAGATTATTAAGTTAATGTCTGAATTAAAATTTTACATTTTGCAACAATATGGACATTGGAAAATGTTTCTTTAGCTTGTATTAATTAAAACAATTATTTACTTTTATTTTCTACATTCTAACAAATGTTATAAGATCCCACAAAAAACAAGCTTCGGTTGTAAAAAAAGGCGGCAAGTACATAAACCATCTAGCATAAAGAATATAGTAAAATTATCCAATTAAAAAAAGTAGTGAAATCCAAATATTAGGCAAGTGTATTTTTTCACCTTTGCAAAAGTTAAATTTTGAAAAAAAAAAGGAACAAAAAAGTTACTTGCCGGGCCCGTAATGTCCATGCACAGTAGAATCGTCTGTGGTTTGGCTAACTTCACTCTGTATTTTAACATGAAATTTGCTGTACTACGCTATACCTGAATCTCACACACGATTCAATTTCCCACTGTGCATGGACATTACGGGCCCGGCAAGTAACTTTTTTGTCCCTTTTTTTTTTCAAAAAAATTTAACTTTTGCTAAGGTGAAAAAATACACTTGCCTAATATTTGGATTTCACTACTTTTTTTAATTGGATAATTTTACTATATTATTTATGCTAAATGATTTATGTACTTGCCGCCTTTTCTTACAGGCGAAGTCTGTTTTTTGTGGGATTTAATTTTTTATAAGTATAACATTGAATTTTATAATATAATATGTAATATATTTTTTGGTACTTAATGAGATTTTATTTCAGATTAAATTATAATAACGTGTTTAATGTATCATTGTGCAGGCTTGAGCTGTAATATTAAATAGAAGAAGTCAGAAATGATAACAGTTGGCCATAGAAGGAGCCATAATGCCAAGTTAATGTTGAGAATTAAACCTAAGGAAAAGGTGGAGAAATGAAAAAATTTGAAAGCCAATTCTTGATAGTGAAAGGCTTGCAGGTGATTTTGGGCATAAACTCTTTGAAATATATATATATATCAATTAAATAATAAATTTGATGATAACATCATCTAGAAATGAAACAATGAAAAAAAGTCATCATTTTAATATTTTCCATGCGATAGAACATACGGTGAATAGATTTGGGAATTTGAAAGCAATATACCTAAAACAAGAGGCTTCCATTGCATTAATTGGTGTATTTTCTAGTTTATATTAATCAAAAGAAAATATAAATGGCACTAGTCTGCTCGAGAAAGTGCCATAAAGCAATGTTGATATTGAAAGTAACAGCTCACAAAATGGTGGAAAATTGAGTTTATTTATAAGAAAATCCTTGAATGTGAAGGGCTTACAGGTGATTTTAGGCATACAAGTTAGTATTAGAAACCACAGTTGATGAAAATTATAATAAAATCATGTAGATGTGTAAATATGAAAAGAATTCATGATTGCAATATTTCATATGTAATAAAGCATACAGCGTATAAATTTAGGAAACTGAAAGCAGTATACCTAAAAAACAGAGGCTTCCATTGCATTAACTGATATATATTTTACAGTTTATATTAATAAAAAGAATATATAAATGGCACAAGTTTACCAGAGAAAGAGCCATAATGCAAAGTTGATAGTGAGAGTAACACATAAGAAAATGGTGGATTTAGAGGTATTTTAACTACTATGTTTAATCTTGAGGAGATACTACGCATGTAGGAACTCCCTATTTGGAAATAAATATACACACACTTAAGGGAAAAAGCCCGAAGGCATGAAAAACCCTTTTTTATTCCAATTATTAAGTTCACAAAATCAAATAGCACAATTCTTACGTAATTAACACAGCTTATAACCTTTCATACTATTTCAGCGGTTTATCTTTCGATTTTTATTAGATCACATTCATAAAGCGATATAAAATTTCCTTGCAGCCGGGCTGCATCCTTGTTTGTTTCAATTCTTCCATCGTAAGCTGAAAGTAGCCGGGCTACAACGCCTTTGCGTTTGCTTTGGTTATAAAAGAATTGATTAAAGCAAGGATGCAGCCCGGCTGCAAGGAAATTTTATATCGCTTTATGAATGTGATCTAATAAAAATCGAAAGATAAACCGCTGAAATAGTATGAAAGGTTATAAGCTGTGTTAATTACGTAAGAATTGTGCTATTTGATTTTGTGAACTTGATAATTGGAATAAAAAAGGGTTTTTTATGCCATCGGGCTTTTTCCCTTAAGTGTGTGTATATTTATTTCCAAATAGGGAATTCCTATATGCGTAGTAGCTCCTAAAAATTAAACATTTGGTGCCTACAGTGAGGTATTCACGGACCAGATCATTAACGTAACGACATCGAGAAGATAGTGGTTGGCAACAGATGGAAAATCAAAGGTTAGCTTCACATCGATAAGATAGCGGTTGGCAACATAACCTACTACAATTCGAGTCAACGGAGATCAAGTAACAGCGGTGAGCGGCGCAACGTACTTCACGTAAAACGGACATCGAGGAGATGTCAAGGCCACCACGACACGAAAATCAAAGAAAGGAGAGCAGTCAACAACGAAACGGCGAGCGAAATTTATATAAGATTAATATTCATATATTTTATGCTTACAGTCAGTTTATAAGAACGAATAGATTTAGTGTAAGATCGGTTCTCACCCCAGCATTAGATTAAAAGAATAGAGTTGAAAAATCAGAGCAAAACAATGGAGCGTAACGATAGAATTAAATTTATAACTCAAAAACGAGCTACATTGAAAGCACAAATCACTATATTAAACAACGTGGTCGATAATGATAACTTGGATCATATTAATATACGTTTAAGATTCGAGCATTTTTAAGATCATTTCAAAAATTATGAGGACTTGCATGATGAGTTAGAAATTCTTGAGCCCAGTGATGATCATTTCGAGGACATGCTAGAAGTTCAGGATCGGTATTATAGTCTGGCTAGCAAAATGAATAGGATGTTAAATATAGGCACTTGCAGTAATTCAGAAAAGTCAGTCAATAGTTCCTTAGAAGCATTACGAAATGAGCCGGTTAAAAGGATTAAATTGCCGGTCGCGCAGCTTCCTAAATTTTCAGGTGACATAGAGCAATGGTTATCTTACAAGAACACGTTCGTCACGATGATAGACTCTAGAGAGGATATCACTGACCTACAAAAGTTCTTATATTTAAAGGACTCTGTCAAAGGAGGCGCTTTAAATAAAATAGCAGTTTACGATGCAAGTGATGCTGGTTATAAATTGGCATGGAATTTGCTGGTCGAAATTTACGAAAAAAAGAGAATATTAATAAGCAAGCATTTGGATGCAATTATTGATATACCTACTCAAATTAGAAATACTAGCATGGAATTAACACAAGCAGTTGATAGTTTAAAACAACACACAAACGTATTGGCAATTCTAGGTATACAGATAGACGAGCATATTTTAATAAGGTTAATAGAAAGATCATTTCCTTTAAATATTCGCTCCAGATGGGAGGAAACTTTAAGTTTGAATGAGTTTCCTTCGTTGAAAAATTTATATAATTTTGTGGCCGGAACAGCATTCAAGTTAAACATTATGGAAAATGAAAAAAATCACAAAAGAAACACGAGCAATATATAGCAAAATTATCAGTATAAAATAAGAAGAAGCGGGGATACGTGCGTCATGGTAACCGCAGTTTATAAACAAAATTGTATCTTATGCCAAAAAGACAGACACGCTGTATATAGATGTCCATTATACAATAAAATGACGATCGCTCAGAGATGGGAAAAAATTTAAAAATTAGGAGTTTGTAAAAATTGTTTACGTAATCATCATAATCCTTGCTCTTCGATCAAATGTAGAATATGCAATTGTTTCCATCATACTTCTTTACAACGGGATAAAGTTAGGGAAGAATCTTATTATTTAGATAAAAAAAAGCAAAATTGAGTGCTCTTCCGTGGACAAGGCAAATCAAGAGAATAATAATAGACGTAATGCAGTCGCAATGCAAGCGATCGCGACACGTGCTTTTTCACAATTGATAATGACTGCTGAAGTAAAATTAATAAGCTCTACAGGAAAGTTAATCAACTGTCGAGCATTGATGGATACCTGTGCAACTGCGAACTTCTTAACAGAAGGCATGGCTCGTAAGCTTAATTTGCGCGTTGAAACATGTGATTTTACGATCAATGCTATTGACAATATGCGCACTACAGCAAAAGGAATAGCAAAAATAACTTTTCAATCGATTCACGGTCAATTTAGGAAAGGCTTGACATGTTTAATAGTACCGCATATTTCTGGTTTTATTCCTAGTGAAGTTTTCCCTCGTGAGGATGTTAGAATTCCTTCAAATATTAAGCTCGCGGATCCTCAGTTTCATTTGCTACAAAGAGTGGATCTTCTTATAGGTTTGGGTGCTACGTTATCATTATTGAGTGTGGGCCAATTAAATTTATTCAGGAATGATTGTGATCTTTATGTTCAAAAAACGTTAATAGGCTGGGTGATAGTAGGAGAAGTTTCAAGTAAAGAACAGAAGATGGAAGAAATTTGTAGATTGGCTACCATAATGCAGTGTTTCGCAGCGCCAAGTGTAGAGCAGAAAGAACGAAATAAGATTGTCTCAGATGAATGCGAAATACATTACAAATTGAATACCACTCGGAATATGCGAAGGTAGATATATTGTTCGATTACATTTCAAGGAGAACAGACCGGATTTAGGAAATACTAAGGCAATCGCCATGAGAAGGTTTTACGGATTTATTCGTAGATTCAAAAATGACTCTGATGTGGCTAAAGAATATTGGAACGTCATGCAAGAGTATATAGATAAGGGGCATATGGCACTCGCGAATTCTAAATTAGAAGAAAGATATTATTTGCCTTATCACGCGGTGATAAAGAATGAAAGTATTACTACAAAGGTTAGAGTTGTGTTCGATGCGTCAGCCAAGGGGGATAAAGGCGTATCATTAAATGACGTTTTATTAACAGGACCAGTTATACAGAACAAGTTGTTCGAACATTTGGTTCGCATTCGTTTGAGCAAGTATATGACTACAGCTGACATTGAGAAAATGTACAGGCAAATTCTGGTTCATTCTGATGACAGGCGCTATCAGAGATTAATATGGTTCCATCAGGGTGAAATACGAACTTTTGAACTTGAAACTGTGACTTTTAGAGTATCTTCTTCCTCTTTTTAGCCATACGTACTTTAAAGCAGTTGGCTGAGGATGAAAGCGATAAGTATCCCATAGGTGCGAAAGTATTAAAAGAAAATTTATATCTTGATGACTTATTGACGGGTGCTGATACATTGCAGGAAATTATGTTAATAAGAGAAGAACTAATAGCATTGTTAAGAAAGGGGGGATTTAAAATTCGTAAATGGGCGTCTAATAATCATCAGGCGATTGAATTTGCTGGCGAAAAAATGTCAGATATTGAATTTTTAAAAGACGAGACAATTATAAAAAAAACGTTAGGAGTATTTTGGAATGCAGCGAAAGATGAATTTTCATATAAGGTCCAATCTATAGATATAACAGAAAAAATCACCAAACGAATTATATTGTCAGAAGTAGCTAAAATCTATGATCCAATCGGACTATTAGGTCCAATAACGTTTATGGCGAAAATTATAGTGCAAGAATGTTGGAAAAACAAAGTTCATTGGGATGAGACGTTAAGCTTAGCGTTAAAGGAGAAATGGTCAGTATTTGCCAGGCAATTAGCATTATTGAGTGAGCTGACAGTCAAACGATATTTATTTGTAGATTCAGCACGGGAAATTCAAATACATGGATTTTGTGATGCTAGCAGGTTGGGATATGGGGCTTGTTTATATTTAAAATCTATAGGTTCAGGAGGCCATGTAATAACTCGATTAATTTGCTCTAAGTCACGAGTGGCATCTTTAAAGGAAATCAGTATTCCCCGAATAGAATTGAATGGTGCTTTAACGCTCGTGCGTCTATATGAAGAGATCCGATCTCTAATGAAAATTCGAATTGAAAAAATAGTGTTTTGATGTGACTCTACCATAGTGTTGCATCGGATAAACAAATCGCCGTTGATATTGAAAACTTACGAGGCAAATCGTGTAAGAGAGATACAATCGTTAAGAGAGACTGTCGAGTGGAATCATGTTCAAACGCAAGAAAACCCAGCGGATTGCTTATCAAGAGGGCAAATGACAAATGAATTTCTGAAAAATAAAACATGGTTCGAAGGGCCTGCTTGGCTCAAACAGCAAGAAAGTTCATGGCCCCCATCAATTATAGTTTATAAACAGAATGATGAAGGAGAAAGAGTTAAGATGTGTTTTTTAACTGAAAAAGATAGAATTAAAATTATCGAGCGGTTTTCTTCATATTCAAAGTTAATTAGAGTTATAGCATACTGTATGCGTTTCGTTAAAGTAAATAAAAATCGAGGAGTTTTAAGCAACGAAGTGATTAAACAAGCAGAAATTAGAATAAAAATTATTCAAACCGAGCGATTTAATACCGAATTAAAATGTTTAAGAGAAGCACGAGTAATTAAAGAAAATCGATTAGCTTCATTAAATCCTTTCTTGAATAACGATGAATTAATATGTATAGGGGGAAGATTAAGAAATGCTAATATACCTACATCTCAAAAAAAAAAAAAGCATTCTATTCTATTACCTGCGCGTAGTCATCTTACCGATTTGATCATTAGGGAATATCATGAGAGATATTATCATGCTGGGGTGCAGACCACGTTGTATTCAATAAGACATCGATTTTGGATTTTGGATGGAAAGAACCAGGTTCGAAAGATCGTACGCAGTTGCGTCCGATGTATCAGATTTAATGTTAAACCAAATGATTATAGAATGGCTGATTTATCTGTATCACGTGTAGAAATATCTATACCCTTTTTTTCACACTGGTATAGATTTTTTCGGACCTATGTGTGTAAAGGAAAGAAAATATCGAAATAAAAATCGAATAAAAGAATATGGGTGTGTGTTCATATGCATGGCATCCAAGGCGGTACACATCGAAATTGTAAGTGAATTGTCTTCTCGAGTCAAAATTTTAAGTCTCCCTCAGTTCTAAAAAAACCCTAAAGAGTTCTGAAATAATCCTTTGTACTTCTACAATACCATTTAAATCCTTAAAAATCCTATTTTAATTCTAACTAAACCTAAATAATCCTCCAGTAAGGTCTTAGAAGACTTTTAATGTAGTCAAATCTTCTTCGATCCTTAAAAATCTTATTTGATCCTTTTTAGACCTTATAAAATCTTCCAATAGACTTTTTCAGGATTTCTTAAGATTAAACAAATTGCTATTCTTTTATAGCCCTCTTAACGCTTAAAAGTTTACATGTTATATCGTGATATATATACATGCAATAAATGAAGCAACCAATTACTGATTTAGATTTATTTTAAGGATTAAATAACATTTCCGAAGGGATAAACACATTTTTTAAAAATATAAGAAAAATAGATTGCTAGAAATTTATAACACCGTTAACAATTGCAATAAACATTTAAATTAACAAATATGTTGTCATAGTTATATTCTGACACTCTGAAATCTGTCCGTTTTTACGCGTGGAACCCTTAAAAGTTCAATTTTAAGCCTATACTTTATTAAGTAGCAAACAGCCGAGTGAGTTAAATGCTGGATTAGTATTCACAGGGTCCCAGGTTCGAATCCCGTCAAGGATGATAAGATTTTTTCACCAGGAAAAATTAAATAGTTCAGTTCAAAGGTACGTTATGACTATATATATACATATAAAAATCAAATAAATACATATATATATATGCTGTAAAATTATAAAACCTTTCATGCCAATGCAATGTACATTGTACATTAATCTATACGTATAAGTTGAAATAATTTAAAGCATAAAGGAGAGGTACAATTTGATACAGTGTAAGTATAACTGTATAGGTTTCGCCTTAATGTTCGAAAGTATTTTTTGTTTCAAAACATGTAAAACTATACGTTTCATAGTGTATTATAGAAATAACACCCCTTGAAGTGAATCGGAAATGATTACAAGAAATGAATGCATTTATGTGTGCATGAAAACAATAAACTTAAGATTTGCAGTGTACACTTTAAAATATAATAACATACAGAGTTATATAGGCTTAATATTTAATTAATCTAAAGATTTATGAAAGCCTAGCGTATTAAGAATCTAAATCCTAGATTCTCCACTATCAAGTCTACCGGAAGACTTAAAAAGGATTGTGCAGGATTTTAGAAATCTTATTGAATTCTAAACACTGCTGAATTGTTCACTTTCCGATACTTTTCAGACTTTTGTAGGATTTGGTTTGTATACAAAATAACGTCTGGTATAATTCTAAATTATCCTTTTGATAGAATCGTTTAGGATTATAGTAGATCTTAGATTTTGACTCGGGATTCGGATGCTTTTATAGCGGCTTTACGAAGGTTTAGCGGAAGAAGAAGTATGCTCGCGAATATCTATACTGATAAGGGAACTAATTTCGTAGGAGCGAATAGAGAATTAAGGAATGTATATGCTTTATTAGAATCGAAAGAATTTAAGAGTAAAAAAGATGAATATATCTTAAAGAATAAAGTACATTGGCATTTCAATCCACCGCTATCGCCCCATTTTGGAGGTTTATGGGAAGCGGACGTAAAATCGTTTAAGCATCACTTTAAGCGTGTCGTTGGTGACAGATTACTCACTTTAGAGGAATTAAACACCTTTGCCGTTGAAATAGAAGCAATTTTAAATTCTAGGCCCTTATGTCCTATTTCTTTCGATCCAAATGATCCATTATCTTTAACACCGGCACATTTGCTCATAGGAAAGCCGTTGATTGGGATGCCAGAATCCGATGTTTCTTGTATCCCGGATAATCGACTAAATTCATGGCGGATAATCCAAAAGATACGTTTAGATTTTTGGAGAAGATGGCAAACTGAATATTTAAGCGAATTACAAAAACGGAGTAAATGGTTATATCCGGGAAAGGATGTTACGATTGGATCTGTAGTATTATTAATTAAGAAAAACCAGACTTGTATGCATTGGTCGATGGGAAGAGTATTGGAAGTTCATTCTGGTGATGATGGAATAGTGCGAGTAGTGACATTAAGAACTGCTAAAGGCAATATTAAGAGAAATATAAGGGCAATTTGCCCCCTAATTGATTGTAAATAAAAATTTCATCGCATCGCTCTCAACGGGGGGAGGATGTTCGATTCTGCTTATAGTAACAGGAATGAATAATAGCTTAATTCGATTAATCGATTATGTTAGTTGGGCAAATTAGTTGCCACCCAAAGAGATTGAGAGTTTTTTGTTTTCAGCTCTGTAATAAGTCAGTATCTTGGTAACAGTCCACTGGAACGGATGTATCAGTTCAACCCGGTTGATAATAAAAAATTAATAACTTATCCGATAAGTTTGATTTACAGCGAAAGGCTAAGATCCGGTCTTCATGTGAAAGTGACAGGAACCCGGTTTCCTTTAATCAATTCTTTTATAACCAAAGCAAATGCAAAGGCGTTGTAGCTCAGCTACTTTAAGCTTACGATGGAAGAATTGAAACAAGCAAGGATGCAGCCCGGCTGCAAGGAAATTTTATATCGCTTTATGAATGTGATCTAATAAAAATCGAAAGATAAACCGCTAAAAAGTATGAAAGGTTATAAGCTGTGTTAATTACGTAAGAATTGTGCTATTTGATTTTGTGAACTTGATAATTGGAATAAAAAAGGGTTTTTCATGCCTTCGGGCTTCTTCCCTTAAGTGTGTGTATATTTATTTCCAAATAGGGAGTTCCTACATGCGTAGTAGCTCCTCAAGATTAAACATACTATATTCTTAAAAAACGTTATGAAATCCCACAAAAAACAGACTTCGTCAGTAAAAAAAAGACGGCAAGTACATAAATCATCCAACATAAATAATATAGTGAAATAATATTTACAATTAAAAAATTAGTGAAATCCAAATGTTAGGCAAGTATATATTTTTATCATGGCAAAAGTTGAAATTTTGAAAAAAATAGTAACACAAAAAATGACTTGCCGGATCCGTTGTACGCAATGGCATAAAATAATCACATTTTGAAATTATGAGAAGCAACGCTTGTATTGTAAGATAACGACTTACGTATGAAAATTACGGGCATGGCAAGTAACTTTTTTGTGTTACTATTTTTTTCAAAATTTCAACTTTTGCCATGATAAAAATATATACTTGCCTAACATTTGGATTTCACTAATTTTTTTAATTGTAAATATTATTTCACTATATTATTTATGTTGGATGATTTATGTACTTGCCGTCTTTTTTTTACTGACGAAGTCTGTTTTTTGTGGGTATATACTTGTCTACCATTTGGATTTTAATAATTTCTTTAATTCGAATATTTTATTTTAATATATTATTTACGCTAGACGATTTATGCATTTACTGTTCTTTTTTACAGGTGAAGCTTGGTTTTTGTGGTATAGTACGATTAACCAAAAGATATTATTTAAAATTATGATAATTATAATTATACAATAAAACTCGATTTATTAAAAAGATTAGAGTTATTAATTATACCTTACCTTTTCATGAACTGATGGACGTATTTTATTGAAAGCGGTAACGAAATGACGCATGGATATTACAGCCTTTGTAGAGGTTCCAGACATTATTTCCCTCAATGATTCTACCCCAGCTTCTCTTACCAACGCTGCTAGATCAGCACCGGTGTAACCATCACATTTCACATCTGCACCAATAACTGCCAGATCAACGTCTGCTGCTAATTTTGGTTTGGTTCCATTCTGTTAGAAACATTTATTAAAGTTAGGAATAAAATAATTATATAATATGAGATTCACAATAAATTGTCACAAATAATCTTTGTGCTTTAGAAAACCGAAAAGTATACAAAATTATTAGTAATTGTATAAAGATGGAAGCTTCTTTTTAGAAAATCTTCTTTATTAAGTCTTAACATTTCAATGTCAACTATGAGCTCTACGGCTATATGGGAAATTGACCCACTTCTATTCTAAGAAGGAAATCGCGAATCAGCATGCATGATAATAGTTGACAGGGCTTATGGCCGTGGTGGTAATTTCTAATTTTTACAGCCAATAAGATGAATGAAAAGGGGTACATATACGCAGAATAATAGTATATCTACGTGAGATGTGTGAATGTGGATTGGCTGTAGAAGTGCAAAAACTTGCATCTTTGGTTTAGGCATGAGACCATGTTTGTAAAATATTTTACTGGAATATTATCAATAGAGGGTGCTAAAAGTGATATCAGCATAAGTAGTTTTGATTCAAGTCTATACCAATCTCGTAAACATATCGATAGAATAATATATTATTACAATGTTTCAGAAAGCACTTGAGGTAAGCTACAAGAGTAAGTATTAAAATCTTGAGTAACTTCTAAATAACCTTTAACTAAGCTGACATTGCGGGATTTTCGTTTTTTATAAATTAATAATGCGAAAAGGAAAAGGGGGGGGAGGGAGTGAAAAAAACTCAACTATGTCATATTTTTTAACGTTATAAACGCGGATATTTGTTTTAATTTAATGTTAATTTACCCTTATTATTGAATTGTTATTCTATTTAACTTTTCGAAGTAATATCTACTTTTTCATGATCGGAGAGCATTCGGAGTCAATTTGACCTTATACAAATTATGATTACCGCTATTCTTAAGGTGATACATTGAGCGACAAAAAAGTACTTTCAAATTATTTTCTACAATTTTAGAAATTTAAATATTTCCATAGGGACCATGTTGGTTCATATTGATCCGCTTAATTGAAGTAAAGGCTTGTTTTTTGGATTAAATGAAAAATCAGATATTAATAATTATATTTTATTTTCTATCAATAATTTAGAAAAGGAAAGCCTTTACAAAGCTTTTCTAAAGTCCAGCGAGTAATTTGAGACTAAGAGAAACAAATGATCCTATAAATGTAAAAGTTTTTCGAAATAATCTTCTACATTTTTAAGAAAATTTCTTTCTTTTTGCTCTCAAATCATACTGAAGTTTGGTGAAGCGTCGTAAAGGCTTCTTTTTCTAAATTATTGATAGGAAATAAAATATAATTATTAATGTCCAACTATGTTTTTAATTGAAAAAACAAGTCATTACGTCAATTAAGCAGATCAATACGAACCAACTCGGTCCCTATAAAAATATTTAAATTTCTAAAATTGTAGAAAATAATTTGTCAGTACTTTTTTGCCGCTCAAGATATTTCCTTAAGCTAATTGATACCAAGAATAACATTAATAGCGTATAATGAAAATGTTAAGAATAGAAGTGTTCATTTTTTTCTACAATTGATTCTAGAAAATAAATTGAGGGCTTGGAAAGCTAACGCGACTCGCGCTCGAGGTAGCCCAGCCTAGTACGCAAGAGAGGGGATAATGTCTACTTACTGCAACGAATGTAATATTTCGACTAAATTTCCAATATTTTCAAATTGCAAATTCTCAGTTAATAATAGTCGGATTGACTTTTTCTGTTGCAAAATATTTGTGAATTTTCAGCGCTTCTGATGATTCCAGATGTATCATCAATTTGTCAAGAATATTATTAAATTCATTACATTTTCTACCTATTAAATATGTTGCTTATCGATTTATAAGATAAGTTTGATGCAAATTTAGGCTTGCCATCCCGTCCTCTTTTCCCCGCACATCATTCTCTTTCAAGCGAATTCCAAAGAAATTCAATAGGGGTATTTATAATTTTAATAAATAAATTAATAATATCATTGCTCCTGTAAAACTATTTTCAATAATAACAGTGTTTATTTCAATATGTCTAATGTGTCCGGGGTTATAAATGGGAACCTTAGATGCAATAGATATATTGTAAAAACATGAAATTTATAATTTGGTTTTTAAGCTCTACGATGAGTAAACCTTATTCATTGTTTTTAATAATTATTATGACAATTTAATTATATGTCTGAAATAGCCAGAAGCGCTGAAATTTCACGAATATTTTGCCATGAAAAAGAAGTCAATCCGACTATTATCAGCTGAGAAATCGAGATTTGAAAATATTGGAAATTTACTTGAAATATTACATTCGTTACGGTGAGTAAACGTTATTCTCTCTCTTGCATACCAAGCTAGGCTACTTCGAGCGCGAGTCGCGTTATGCTTTCCAAGCCCTCAATTATTGATTAAGGATTTTAAGTCGTTATATTTACTTTTACAAATCTAAAACTACGCAGGAAGTTTTTGTTCATGTTCCACCATATCCCCAGCGCGTTCGAGTTTGTAATATAGTCCAGTCAAATTAGTAAACAAAAAGAACACATTAAATCCATTGGTTTCGAATTGTGTTCCATTATTAAATTTTTATCATTGAAAACAGAAATTTAAAATACTAGAATACCTATGGGCTGTGCTAACGTCGACATCTTGAAAGGAGGCTAAATTGGAATATCTCGATTCCTATTAGATGAAGAAAGGTGTTTTCATACTTTTAATCGGAAAAATATTCTAAAAGTTTGGTATCAGAAGGTTTCCTGAACATTTTTATATTGAGAGTTGTAAAGAAGAAACTGCAAAACCTTTGATACACTTATGGTTATTATTAATTATATTGTTTCAGATTAAAGGGATGCAATGAGCGACTAAAACTCTCTCTATTCAAGTTTATCTTACAAACTATGAGGAATATAAACATTCTTGTAGACACTAAATTTACTCTTTTGACTATTCTCAAGGGTATTGCAAAGTCGGTTTCTCAAACTTATAAATAAAAATCATCAAAATTATAAATACTTATATTTTTGTTGCTTATAATAATATTGAAAAATAGACTTTGTAGCTCTTTACAGAAGAGTTGTATGAGTAAATTAAGAGACACGGCAGTGTCTCGAGGGTAAGTACTGTAACGAAGTTCCCTGTTACGTATACGAGATACCGAATAAAGAACATAAACGCTACCGAACAGTGGATATTATTAATCCCTACGTTACCGACTCGTGAGATAGGCTCACGAGTGGATTATAGCTAACGTCAAGGATAGACCCCGTTGACAGGCAGAGGCCCGGATGAAAAGACCGGCGCTCCAGTAAACGATGTCCAGGTTACCCTGAGAAGTAAGGCAGGGCCATGCCAAACAACCCAGGCAACCTGAGATAAGGAGAAGCGGCCTCGGGGAGTCCCCAAAAAAGAATGACCGTGTCTATAAGTCCCCACGAGGAGGGGAGATAGAACATCGAGTCTGACTTGAACGCTGGTTACACGCTTCAAGCAGGCTGCGCGAATGTCGTGCGCAGACTGCCATAGCAGGCAGTCGGAACGCGACCATGGGACTGTGCTGATATGTCCGTGCGTGCTGGTGAGCGCGTGACGCGGCACTCAGACTGCCATGGGTCCGTTCGAGTACGTGAGGCGTGTGCTATAGGCCAGCCTGCACGTACGTCATGACTGGATACCGGCCAATGCATAGTGGGTTGTGCAGGGGCGTAGTTAGCCCGTTGGAATGTGTCCCGGTGTCCTCCATAATTCCATAGGCTTGCGCTATTGCTGGACGGGCCGCGAACATTGCCTCCGTGGTGGTCCGCTCCTGGCAAACTCTATGCTTGGCAATGATACCGCATGTACCCGCACTCCTCACCACCACCTGTGTGTGGGTGGTGAGGGATAAATATATGCCCCTCAGCAGATAGGTCTGCGAGGCTCGGACTTCCGCAATGAACCCTCCCCTCTCTCCACGACCTAGCATACTGAGCGACCCTGGCTACCGCTACCGTCCAAATGCATGGCCGCAGGGCCGTATAAGATGCATAGAAAATGCAGTCGAAAGACTCAAATGATACCGTAGGGTTGTTGGCCACCCAACTGACAAACTGGCGCCCTGATACCGATAAATAAGGACGGGCGAAGGTAATGGGAAAACCCGCAGTGTGAGTGGCCCCTCACACTGACGGAAATAACGTTACAAATGGCGCCCAACGTGGTTTCTGATTATAGATTAATTATTCGGCGAACGAATAATCCACAAGTCCGAGAAGTTACCGGAAGTGTTGGAGTTTTCAGGGAATAGGTGGCCGACTATTTTCTGGAGGCTCGAAAACGCTGAAAAAGAAGGAAAAATCATCTGGTTGTAAAAGGGATCAATTTCTGTTAAGAATTGATAGCCTGATCGAATTGACGTTTTTATGTAGAATTCGAACAACCCATGCTAAGCTAACGGATAATTGGATGAGAACCACGGGCGCCAATATAATTTAATATTATATTCGCCCGTGTTAAAATCTAACGCTATCGAAAAGGCTGCTTGACTTGGCAAGTGACAGCTGAGCGCTTGTTGTAAACAAGTCGACCGGCTGAGCTGAGCCATGCTGCCTGGCGGAGCCCGACCGGCTAACTGTCAGAGCAGTTCAATTAGCCAGCTATCGAGATGTTGCCAAACATAATTACCGAATTAAGTGCAGAATCGGAAATTTGGCAACAGATGATAGCGCCTCGCTAACGCTCCGCGTACCGGCAAGTCGCCTCGCACCTCATCCTACCCTGGATCCCAACAGAACAATAGTTCTCTCCGTCTCTCTCTCTCTCTCTCAGCCTTCCTTGCTCTCTCCTGCCTCTTACAATGGCATCTCCAAACGCCTCGGCCTCGACCACGACTGCCGTCGTTAACGTCGGTCCCGGCCCAGCGCCTATGGCGCTGGACATCCTCGACGAGGATGCCCTTCTGGCTTCCCCGTCTACTGCGGGCCCGCCTGAGGGTCCCGCATCCGATCCCGTTCCCGTGGCGCAGGTTGTCCGTCAAACGCCAACCTGCGTTACTGTTATCGAGGTGGCTGGTAGCCCATCTGTTACCGAGGGGGTATCGAAACACTCTGTGGAGTCTAGGCATGAGGAGCTGGGTACGCAAGCACTCAGCGAATTAATGCAGCGACATTGCAGGATGCGTTCGGTAACCCCGACGCCTATGGAGGGGAGAAGTCAGGGTCTTCCTAGACGTAGTCTAGTGGAGTTGCTGGCTGCTCTCTTCCGAGCGGACCTGGACCTCTACCACGAAGTCGTGGCAGCGGTCGAGGTGGCCAAGGCACCTGTGCTGAGCACCCCTGTCCGTAAGCTCTCCCGAAAGGAGCGTAAGCGGGTCAGGGAGGTCCAGCGGGAGACAGCGGTAGCGGTTCCGGAGACGAAGCGACCGTCATACCCAGCTATGGCGTCCGTCAAGCCTTCAAATGGAGCAAAGCAGCCGTTACCGCCTAAGGTGACTCCAGCACCACCGGTGAAGAAGGAGAAGCCTTCCGATCCTGTGGCCACGCGCGCTACCGGCAATTTCGGCATACGTGTATGCTGGAATTGCAAGGGTAAGGGCCATCGGTTTTCCGAGTGTCCTACACCGGTTACGGATGCTTTGTGTAAGGGGTGTGGGTGCACCGGGAAAACGTTGCGCACCTGCCCTGCCTGTGGGCCGCATTGGGAAACAATCAGTCCATACGTGGCGAAAGCGGGTACGAACGTACCACGTAAGGTAATCGCGGCAAAACGCAGAACCGAGCGTGGGAAAGTACACGCCCAACCACGGCTTTCCGAGGCGACTCCGAAGGCAGTTCTCCAGGTGGTAACCCCACCGAAGGAAAATCCTTCGAAGCCGCTAAAGACGAAAGCGGCTCGTAAGGAGATTTGTATTGATAGGGTTTCGCAGTTAGTCGAGCCCTAGAAATACTTCTCCTGCAAGCTACCGAAATGTTATCGGTACGAGAAATCGTACGATCCCGCACGCTACCGTATACCTCGGTGAATTTCCCATCAATTTTCCATCCTATTTTCCTTCCTTTTCATTCCTTTCCTATCCATCCAAAACAAAAACAAAATTGATGGGCTTGAGCCAGTAAAGGCCAATGTTTTCAGGACGAGGTGAAACAGAGACCACACGTAGACCCTCTGTTGAAAAATGTTACCAGTACTGCCATCTAGAGGTAATCGACGGCAAGACGAATCAATAATTCGTCGAAGTGCTGCCGTCTGTTGTGATCGATGGTACTAGAGATCGATAATCTCGATCCTAGTGCTGCCATCTAGCGACCCGTAGATGAAGCACAGCTATCGAACGCCTAGATCGAAATTCGATTAATCGAAAGGCGATTGTTATCGAGCAGAAGCGATAAGTGAGAATACGAAAATCACTTAGATCGTCAGCGTATGTCCAAAAGCTCGGGTGGGGGTAACCTATCCAACGGACGGCTCACGGGGCAAAACAAAATTTTGCCGGATCACTCCAGCGACAACCCTTGGACTGAGCACACGAACAAGCACTATTATTGATACGTAGATGGCTGAGTCCACAGGACGGAAGAGGAGTACCGAGTCGGGCGACTCTGATGAGTTCGCAGAAACGACAGCTATTGATGCTTCCCAGGCAAACCTGGAGAAGATCTCGAGTCTAGACGAGAGAATGGAAAAACTGGAAGGGTTTTTCCAAGATTTCATTTCTCAAGTCCAGCAGGCTTTTGACAAGCTGCTGAAAAATAAGACTGATACCGAGGAAGCAGCAGTAGCAGCTGCTCCGGCTACCGAAAAGCGCGCTAGAGGCCGACCGCGGCCGCTCTACCGGCATCGGCCAATCAGGGTCAACCTTTGTTGACAGTGACAAGGCCGAGTGATGATCCTGAATCTCAACCGACATCGGACGATGCTTCGGCTGAAATATTCCAGGGGGCCTTCAGGACGAGGATCCTGAAGGGAAAACCTGGAAAGTCTACCGGTCAAGGGGATGACTGTATGCCCCGTTGGCGTGTTCTCGAATCTCTCCAGAGGTCAAACTTAACCTTTGCGGGCGATGGAACGGAGGCGGTTAAGAGTTATATTTATCGAACCGATGCCGTCCTGAACCTTCTCAGGGTAAGAGATTCCGACCTTGTTGACGTCTTTCCCCACATCCTAACAGGTGTGGCGAGGATGTGGTTGGAGGATAACGAATTCTCAACCTGGTCTGACATTAATTCCGCCTTAAGGTCTTCTTTCAGATCACAAACATGGGAGGAAGAACTAGAGACTGAGCTTCTAACAAGAACTCAGGGTGCTAACGAACCTGTGCGAGCCTATTTGCAGACTATACAGTCGTATATTCGGAAAATAGGCAGAGAAAGATCGGATTGGAGCCAAATCGCTATCGCGCACAAGAATATGTTACCGGTGTATAGAAGAGGTATTGCTATACACAAATACATGACGTATCGAGAATTCGAGCGGTTGGCGCCCAATTTCGAAGCCGCTTATAGGCCGTCATTAAAATACCGTCCACCTGCCGCGCCTGAGGAAAGCTTAGTTCCTGAGTTGGCATATACCGGCAGTCATGGAAGATCCCGAGAGTCTAGGCGACACGGTGTGCGTGCCCTAGAAGTGGATAAAACATCCAGCTCTGATACCGACGAATCAACAACGGAGGATTCGAATGATAACGAAGAGCATTTGAAAGCCTTCAAATCAACAAGGAACCGACAAAGAACCAGTTCCAAGTCGAAACCTTCGTTAGATAAGGCAGCTGGCAACAATAACAGCCGGCAGGGCTCAAAACGTAAACAACCGGGCCCGAGCGCTAACTGCTTTAATTGCGGGAAAGCTGGACACAGTTGAAGTGCGTGTAAAGAGCAGAGAACAATGTTCTGTTACCGATGTGGCAGCAAAGGGGTTTCTACAGCGGAGTGCCCTAAATGCTGTTCAAAAATCGCCAAGAGGAGTTCGTAAAATTTTCCGAGAATGTTACGACACTCCAAGAGCGTAAAAACATGATACCGAAAATCTTGGGTGAAAACCAAGATAATATAATCCCGGATAATTATGTTGAAAATATTCAGTACAGCAATGTGTAAATATTAACCATAATTATCGCTCCCGCGACTTCTCACAGACCAACATGTTATGTTGGAGACGGAGAATGTAAACAAACACTCAGAGGACACAAGCGCTCGAGTGGTTGCTACCGAAAATTCGAACGATGATCAATCGGTCGATAAGTTACCGGTCGGTGATATTACTGATATAGTAATTACGACGTTTGGCGATATATCTAGGAAACTAGCATTCTACACCACAATCACCGTACAAGGGGAAAAGCTGCGTGCGCTGGTGGACTCGGGAGCCTCACGCACGTTTGCAGGCAAAGTAGCCATTGAATTGTTTAATTCAATTGGTATACAAGCCAATAAAATAGAACCCTTAAGAGTTACCGTTGGCAACAATTATACATGTAAAGTAATTGAGTCCGCCAAGATCCCGATATTTCTTGAGGGGAAGACAACTATAGTTGACACACTATGGTTGCCTTTCTTGTCGAGTGATTTTATTTTGGGACTTGAATTCCTACAAGATGCTCATGTTGTCGTGGACTTCTCCACGGGAGAATGGGCTTACAAGGAAAAACCTCAAAATAAAAATTGGTTCTCGAATGCCGAATCACTAAACTGTGTAGTGGTGAATAACGGCTTAATGGTTCCCGATAATGATAACGCTAAGAAATTAAAAGAGTTTCTAGAAATTAAACTGCCCCCCATTTCTGGAAAACCTGGAATTTCAAAGTTACCGGCAGTCATAATTGACGTGCAAGATCGCGAGCCAATCAGACAGCGAGCTCATAGGTGCACGGATAAAATCCGCCAAGCTATGTGGCAAGAGGTTGACGATATGCTAACCAATGGCATTATCGAACCGTCGCAAAGTGATTGGGCGAGCCCGGTAGTAATAGCGAAGAAAGCCAATGGCAAGCTCCGCTTTTGTGTGGATCTCCGGCGCGTTAACGCTGTAACTAAAAAGGATGCGTACCCATTACCGAACATGGCTGTGATCCTAGATGAGTTAGGACAGGCCAATTATTTAACAAAGCTCGACTTGAGTCAAGCTTATTGGCAGGTACCGCTAGCAGAAAAGTCACGTGGTATCACGGCTTTTTTATTGTTCCAGGCAGAGGCTTATTTCAATTTAAGCGAATGCCTTATGGATTAACTAATGCTCCCGCAATATTCCAGCGTGCTCTGGATAAATTATTGGGTCCCGAATTTTATCCACATGTATTCGTCTATTTGGATGACATTATCATTGTCACCAAAACATTTGACGAACACTTATTATGGTTGGATAAAGTTATCGAAAAGTTAAGGCAAACTGAGCTGACGATAAATAGGGAGAAAAGTTTCTTCTGTAGAACGGAAGCAAAATATCTCGGATTTATCGTAGACTGTCAAGGTCTTCGCGTGGATTCGGCGAAAACAGAAGCCGTAATCACGTGCCCGATACCGAAGAATTTAAAGCAAATTCGTAGATTCTTGGGAATGGCATCTTGGTATAGAAGATTCATTCCAGAATTTGCAACAGTTGCTGAACCGCTAACGAAATTGACAAAGAAAAATCAGCCATGGGAATGGACAGCCAATCAGCAGTCAGCATTCGACGCGCTGAAAGGATGTTTGACAAGCGCGCCAACGCTTGCATGCCCAGATTTTTCGATCCCGTTTGCATTTCAGACCGATGCTAGCAATGTTGGCTTAGGTGCTGTTTTGACACAAGTTATCGAAGGTCAAGAAAGAGTAATCTCGCCTACGCGAGTAAAGCGCTTGCGGATCCCGAAAGAAAGTATACCGTAACCGAGCAAGAATGCTTGGCAGTGGTGTGATCGATAAGGAAGTTTCGATGTTACCTTGAGGGTTACCACTTCACTGTAATTACTGATCACAGCAGTCTCCGATGGTTGCATAACTTAAAAGATCCATCTGGAAGACTTGCTCGTTGGGCTCTCGCCTTGATGGAATACGATTTTACGATCGTACATCGTAAAGGAGCTTTAAATCATGTTCCTGATGCTTTGTCAAGAGCACCGGAAAGTTTAAATGCTTTGCTACCATCTTACGCCGATACCAAGGATGCGTGGTATTTAAAGCGCGTAAAGGACATCCAAAGAACGCCAGGAAAATTTCTTGATTGGATATTAGATGGAGAGTTGATGTATCATCAACGACGTTCAGATTTGGCAGATGCTGAGCTCGAAGATCTTGATGCTTGGAAACTGGTGATACCCAGGGAGTACAGGCAGAAAGTGCTCGAAGAATGCCATAAGTTACCGCAAGACAGCCATCAAGGTATCGATCGTACATATAAACGCCTTTCGATAAATTACTTCTGTCCAGGTATGTTCAAAGATGTAACGGCTTACGTCAGTCACTGTGACGAATGTCAGCGTTGCAAGATAGAAGAACAAGCTCCCGTCGGCTTCATGGGACGTCGAATTGTTGAACAGCCATGGACTGTGATATCGGCAGATATTATGGGCTCACTGACGCCAAGTAAACAAGGGTTCTCGTATGTGTTGGTAATCCAAGACCTATACACAAAATGGATCGAAGTAGCTCCACTTCGACGCGCTAACGGCAAAAAGATTGCAGAAGCTATCGAAAACTTAGTGATTCATAGATGGGGTACACCAAAAGTTTTAGTTACCGACAATGGTACCGAATTTGTAAATAAAGACGTAACTGCTTTATTACAATTAACGGGTATGAGGCAAACCACGACACCTCCATATCATCCCCAGGCAAACCCCACCGAAAGGGTGAATAGAAGCCTGAAGATGATGATGAGGGCCTTTCTCGATTCTGATCATCGAGAGTGGGATCAGCATTCGGATGCATTTAGATTTGCATTTAATACTGCCCATCATGGTTCACTGCAAGCTACACCTGCATTCGCTAATCTGGGTAGAGAACCAGAATCGGCAAGGTCGACGCGACGTGAATTAGAAGGCGATACCGAAATCATGCAGCAACCGACAGAAAAGTGGTTGGCACGCATGAAACGCTTGGAAACACTCAGAAAAGTTTTCAAGTATGCTCTCGAAGAAGCGCCCGAACGACAGGCAAGACCGTATAATCTATGTCGTCGTGAAAAGTACTATAAGGTTGGCGAGTTAGTCTTAGTTCGCAACCGACAGCTCTCGAATGCCGCAAAACACATATCGGCTGCACTGAACAAACCATTCGGTGGACCGTTTATGATTGCGAAAAAGTTATCGGAGACAGTTGTAGAATTGTCTGATTTGACTGGAAACGTCACTGGCAAAATGTCTACGACAGACATCAAGCCATACAAGCCTGAGCTACCGCAACAGTAAACCCAGACTGAAGTGCATCACTGCACGCTTGGGCGTGGCAGCGAAAAACGAACTCGTGTTCGGGCGCTTTCGGCTTCGGGTCGAAACCTCCGTTACAGAGGGGGGTATGTAACGATGTTCCCCGTTACGTATGCGAGATACCGAATAAAAAGTATAAAAGCTACCGAACAGTGGATATTATTAATCCCTACGTTACCGACTCGTGAGATAGGCTCACGAGTGGATTATAGCTAACATCAAGGATAGACCCCGTTGACAGGCAGAGGCCCGGATGAAAAGACCGGCGCTCCAGTAAACGATGTCCAGGTTACCCTGAGAAGTAAGGCAGGGCCATGCCAAACAACCCAGGCAACCTGAGATAAGGAGAAGCGGCCTCGGGGAGTCTTAAAAAGAATGACCGTGTCTATAAGTCCCCACGAGGAGGGGAGATAGAACATCGAGTCTGACTTGAACGCTGGTTTCGCGTTTCAAGCAGGCTGCGCGAATGTCGTGCGCAGACTGCCATAGCAGGCAGTCGGAACGCGACCATGGGACTGTGCTGATGAGTCCGTGCGTGCTGATGAGCGTGTGACGCGGCACTCAGACAGCCATGGGTCCGTTCGCGTACGTGAGGCGTGTGCTGTAGGTCAGTCTGCACGTACGTCATGACTGGATAGCGGCCAATGCATAGTGATTTGTGCAGGGGCGTAGTTAGCCCATTGGAATGTATCCCGGTGCCCTCCGTAATTCCCTAGGCTTGCGCTATGGCTGGACGGGCCGCGAACATTGCCTCCGTGGTGGTCCGCTCCTGGCAAACTCTATGCTTGGCAATGATACCACATGTTCCCGCACTCCTCACCACCACCTGTGTGTGGGTGGTGAGGGATAAATGTATGCCCCTCAGCAGATAGGTCTGCGAGGCTCGGACTTCCGCAAAGAACCCTCCCCTCTCTCCACGACCTAGCATACTGAGCGACCCTCGCTACCGCTACCGTCCAAATGCATGGCCGCAGGGGCGTATAAGATGCATAGAAAATGGAGTCGAAAGACTCAAATGATACCGTAGGTTTGTTGGCCACCCAACTGACCAACTGGCGCCCTGATACCGATAAATAAGGCCGGGCGAAGGTAATGGGAAAACCCGTAGTGTGAGTGGCCCCTCACACTGACGGGAATAACGTTACAGAGTATTCGAATATAGTCGTGTAGTTTATCGCGTATTAATTTTAGTAGTATCGTATCGTCCCAAAATACCGTTTATAGAGTATCTAGTATTTTGCTCTACGCGGCAAGTTTTATCACTAGGATTTTTGCCGCGTAACAATATATTTTGGTACTTAGTAGTGAGATTTTATTTCAGATTGAATTATAATAATGTGTTTATTGTGTCACATTGTGCAGGCTTGAGCTCTAATATTAAATAAAAGAAGTCAGAAATGATACCAATTTGCCATAGAAAGAGCCATTATACCAAGTTAATGTTAAAAGTTAACCCTAAGGAAAAGGTGGAGAAATTAAAAAAATTGGAAGCCAATTCTTGATAGTGAAAGGCTTGCAGGTGATTTTGGGCATAAACTCTTTGAAATATATATATATATATATATATATATATATATATATATATATAAATTAAATAATAAATACAATGATAACATCATCTCAAAATGAAACAATGAAATGAATTCATCAGTTTAATATTTTCCATGCGATAGAATATACAGTGAATAAATTTAGGAAACTGAAAGCAATATATCTGAAAAAGAGAGGCTCCATTGCATTAATTTGTGTATTTTTTAGTTTATATTAATGAAAACAAAATACAAATGGCACTAGTTTGTTTGAAAAAGATCCCTGATTCATAGTTGATATTGGGAGTAACAGTTAAGAAAAAAGTGAAAAAATAAGTCAAGTCATAAGAAAATCCTTGAGATTGAAGGGCTTGCAGGTGATTTTAGGTATACAATTATGGATTTAGAAATCATATAGTTGATGAAATTTATAATAAAATCATTTAGATGTATAAATATGAAGAGATTTCATGATTTCAATATTTCACATGTAATAGAGTATATAGTGTATAAATTCAGGAAGCTGAAAGCAGTATACCTAAAAAACATAGGCTTCCATTGCATTAACTGGTATATATTTTACAATTTATATTAATCATAAGAATATATAAATGGCACTAGTTTACCAGAGAAAGAGCCATAATAAAAATTTGATAGTGAGAGTAACACCTAAGAAAAAGGTGGATTTAGAGGTATATTTAGAAGCAAATTTTTGAAAGCGAAGAGCTTTATGGTGATTTTTGGTATAAAATGTTGGAAATATAATTCAAACAGTCATTGAAAACTATGTTTAAAGCCTCTAAAAGTGTAATTACGATAAGAATCCATCATTGTAATATTTTGTATTTTATTTAATACTAGATTTACGGACTGAGCCAATTTGACTCATTCAAAGGTATTTCAAAATCATAATTTATATGTAAAAAATGTTTTCAATAAATTTTTTAATAATAAATCTCTTTCATCTAATTTAAAGTAGAACTAATTTCTATATATTAAACTGCAATTTTCGTGTATTATTCAAATTATCTCACTTTGGTAAAAATAGGTCTAATCAACGTCCGTAAATCTAGTGTTAATAGATTAATAAATTAATATCTTGAATTGAAGCTTTACATTATGAAATGATGAGAACATTGGAAAATTTTTTGTTAGATTGAATTAGTTAAGACAATTGTTTAGTTTTAATTCCTATATTCTTATAAAACGTTATAAGATTCCACAATAAAAAGCTTCGCTTGTAAAAAAAGAAGGCAAGTACATAAGTCTTCTCTAACATGATTAATATAGTAATATAAAATATTTTAATTAAAAAAAAATAGTGAAATCTAACTGTTAGGCAAGTATAAATTTTTACCATGGTGAAAATTGAAATTTGGAAAAAAGTAAATAGTAACACAAAAGTTACTTGCCGGGCCCGTAATATTCATGTGTAAGTTGCTATCTTGCAATATAAGCGTTGCTTCTCGTAAGTTTAAAATGCAGCTATTTAATATGATTGCATACAACGGGCCCGGCAAGTCATTTATGTGTTACTAATTACTTTTTTCCAAATTTCAATTTTCGCCATGGTAAAAATTTATACTTGCCTAACAGTTAGATTTCACTATTTTTTGTACTTAAAATATTTTATATTACTGTATTAATCATGTTAGAGACGACTTATGTACCTGCCGTCCTTTTTTTACAAGCGAAGCTTGTTTTTTGTGGTATAATATTGCTATTAGAGAACTTTTAATATCTACAAAAACTATCAGCTTCTATTTTTTTTGCCTACTACAAATATACTTTTGCGAAAACGGCTTCTGTATATATTCCAATAATAAATCAACATAATGCATATATCGTCTCGAATTCATTTTTTTTAAGTAATAATAAAGTGGATTTACCTCTTGTTATAATTAAACTACCCATTTATATGCAAATATAACATTTTTCAAAGCGTATCTTTTAAAATTGTCTTGTTTAATATAAATTATTTAGTAATTTGTTACTAACTGATACGGGAAAAATAAAAAATCGGATGAACTAAAATTTTAATGTTTCTTTAAAAATGATAAATTTTTAAACAAGGTTGTATATTTGTTTCAAAGTCCACAGTCTAGTAATAAAATGACAATTTGAAGAGAGAGAAAAAGAAGCATATGGATAAAAAGTATTCCGAATCAGAGGTGATTAGTTATAAATCAATACAAGAATCAGAGCTAATCGTTCTTTATATATGCCTAGTTCACTAGTGAAAAAGAAAAAGCTAATAGTCATAAAAATTATTATATTATAACTTAAATAATGTACTTCACCTACGAAATACACTTATCTTGGACATCGCGATAAGAAAAATGCGTCGTCAACTTTAACAGCTTATCTCAATACTAGTATGGAAACAAGTTTAAAAATATTTTCTTTTAAGCAATAAGATGAAAAGATACTAGATTAATCTTATTTTCTCACATATGAACCGTCATAAATAATGTGTTTCCTTCGTGAAACAAAATTATGAACTTAGATTAATTAGATTTAGTGCTTTCTATCTATGTCTATTTTCGACCTAAAATCATCCTTCATGTACCAAATTATAGGAAATTTAATTTTGTACACAATTTATTTGAAGTATGTATTGACCAGATTAGCCTGAGATACTATAATTACTAATAAGCATAAGAGTAACACAATCTTTTACAATTGATCATTAATAACTTTCTATGTAAAAAGTCATGAAAAACCTTCTCTAACAAAACTTTTAGAGCATATTCTTCCAAACAAACAAAAAAAAACAGATTTCTACACCTAAGAGCCTGGATATTATAAATAACGCTTTTTACTATTTTTCCAAGGTAGCGAGGTTAGCATAACCCTAAAGAGTCCCAGTTGTTGAATTTCCTATTTTGAATTAAAAATGGTTAAGGGGTTAGACCAGTGATAGTGATATACGGATGGACGGGCTTCGCACCATCCGTCCGCAGACTTACCAACACGTTCAGGGATGCTTGCATCCGTAAGTCAACCTACGTCTCTAGTTACGCATGCCAATGCATGGAGGTGTACGTGTCTCGGCTTGCATCGCTCAACTTCAGTGAGCATCGGTAATCTGGGGTGCGAAAGAGAGCAAAATAGTTTTCTTGGATCTCTCTGTCTTGCCCCCAACCTGATCCGAACTTAGCTTCGTTCAGCCGACGAGTTAAAATCTTTTTCGGCCGGCAGCATTGTCTTTTCTTTTACAGATTCCAGTTCGATCACTCCAAAGAACTTATAAATGATAATTAAGAAATGTTCAACAGCTTATTTGTTCTAGTGCCATTAAATAATGAATAAAAATAGTATTTTAACATACAGAATACAGTAATGTACAACTTTAATTCCCACACCCCCTTTCATGTAATACAAATTTCATTTTTTATTTGAATAATAATAATGATTGTATTACTAATGCTATTTAAAAACATTCTTCCGATAAAGAAATCTTATAAAATTAAAAAAAAATTTGAAAAGGATTCGAACCCGCGACTATCAGCGTATCGAGCAGATAATTAATCACCTGTGCTACACATGCTTTCAAGAGCTTGCGGATGGCAATATGAATGAAGGCTCTCTTGAAATGACAATTATTTACATTCTTTTTTTCTTGATTATAGTTTAACAGCTGAAATCATATCTACAGTTTTAATTGGAAACGACAAATCAGGCAGAACAGAAATTAAACAATTAAAACTATTCGAATCTCCAAAATCAGTTTCAATAATCTCAGCTATTAACAGTTTACACTCTGTTGTTATCATAGACAGAATATTATGCTCCTTCAGAGGGGATATCGGAGTGCAAAGGGTTAAACAATATTCAAGAAAACAAAAAAAAAGAATATAAATAATTATTATTTCAAGGTAGCCCTCATTCATATTGCCTGCTTATGTGTAAGCTCTTGGAAGCGAGTGTAGTGCAGGTGATTAAGTTTCTGCTCCCTACGCTGATCGTCGCAGGTTCGATTCCTTTTCAAGTTTTATTTTTTTTTTAATTTTATAAAATTTATTTATCGGAAGTGTTTTTAAATAGCAATTAGTAATACAATCATTATTATTAATGAAATAGAAAATGAAATTTGTATTGCATAAAAGGGGGCGTGGGATTTAAAGTTGTACATCAAGAGACACGGTAGTGTCTCGACGGCAAGTACATAAAAGTAGAAAAAGTCATGCCTATACCGCCGTCGAGGCACTACTCTCTTATACAGCTAGTTGGGGCGTCCCCATTTTCAAACCGATTTTTTTCCGCGAATAATCCATTGCCATTATTTAAGTAAAGCTTTTTTTAAAATGGTATTGAAACAGCTTTCATTTGCGCCTAAGAACATCAAAATCGGTTCATGCAATCCAGAGATCTCATACTCTGTAAGCTATATATATATCGAAAACAAAATTTTCCTTCATAATCTTCTTCTTCTTCTCCAGCCAGAGTGTATGTCTCGGGCTGAAGTTGGTCGCTGAGAAAAATGACGTCATTTTCACAACGCTTCCAACATAATACATATATGGTTGTGAACTGTCAATTAAAATCGATATAATCGATAATTAATTCGGTGACTATATTGAACTGTGTAAATTGTAATGTGAAGTTATTTATATTTAATGCACTGAGGTTATTCATCGTGTTGCGATATTGCATCTGTTAATTTCTACAATCACAAATAATTCAATTAACAGTGACTAAAGGATTCGCGAATTAGATAAGTACAACATTATATTTTACAATACAGGATGTAGTATACTTTGTGGGGGGGGGGGGGGGTATTTCTTTTTCAGATTAAATTAAGACAGAACATTTTCATATTCATTGATGAGGATAGAGCTGACTGGATTAAATAAGATTAATATTTACAACTCTGTGTCAATGAGAAGCATACTTTCAACATTAATGTGCATCGGCCATTATCAGGAGGATATTAATTGAAAGAAATTGTTAAGGTATTTAATAATCATATGCCTGACTTCTAGGTGTGGAAATCTTTAATAAAATTTATGTTTAACTTTTTTTCTTTTTAAACTGATATGGATATCAATTGTTCGATAGGTTATATCATGTATGCAAACAAATATTTCAGACTAAATTACAGTAATGCTTGTTTGGAAAATATGAAGCATTCCGATAAACCTTCATCTACGTAAAGTACAAGTTGACTAGTGTTTGGATTTAAGCTAATTATACGATAATAGATGTTTACAAAAGATGCGAAGACAACCAAATATTACAGAAGTTAGGTCACCAAGCAATAAAGAAAATGGAGATGGGGCAACATCAAATACTGGTAAGTAACTGAGATGCTTCATGTTCCTTCAAATATTTATTTTCTTTGAAGATTGAAATTGTTAAATGATGAATTTGATTTTAGGCTTACTCATAGTGTTATCATTTAGAATTTTACAGTCACTGTGCAAGTGTATTATAGCAAATAGTAATGCTTGTGCTTTGACTTAAATACATTTGGTACAATTGAATTAGAAAACCAAGGAAGAAGGTTCGCTCACATACTGACTATTGGAGTTGAATCAAACATTGGGCTTTTCACTCCTGCATTCTGGTACTTGAAACAGGCAAAGATGAAAGCATTGAAAGATTGGCTAGGTAAGAATAAGCCAATTTCCAGAAAAACATCGCCCATTGCTCAGCAATAATTTAAGGATGAAATTCATTAGATGAAATTCTGTAAAATTGAGTTAGTAACTGCTGATTGTTTTCCTCCGTTACCTATGCTAGTATTCTAGGCCAAAGGCAGTATACTTGTCATTGGTATGGATGAAAAAATGCACGTTTATTCTCAATTGAAACTTAGTCCAAAAATTAATGGTTTCCACTCCATTTTGCAGCACCAGAAATCCGACCAGTTTCAACAGTGTATAGAAATTAGCGAAACGAACGTTTGAGGACTCTGGCACAGGAAATGTTATAAGGACGACTCGCCAATGTATCTCCTATGTCACTTTTGTCAAGAATTAGCAGCATAAATGTGAGAGTAATTGGTGCTAAAAAGAAACGTGGTATACAAAACGACAATGTCAGCTTTGAATATATGCTCGATTGTAGCTTATTCAAAGCTTTGCGAATTGCTTGTCCAGTCTTACCCTTGTATCAACTCAAATAGTTGATGAAACTAATGAAGTCTGGCAAGGTCAGATGGTGGTAAAAAGTCAAATGTTGATAAACAGAAAATGTAAATTAATTTAAACATACATTTTACTTAATTATTTTTATATGTTGAAAGTATGTTTATTGATTATGAAAAATTTAATCAAACTTTTATTATAGTGAAACTGAAAACATTAAACAAGTAGCCGAGGCATTAATTATGAAGTTCATTTATGCAAAATGCATTACAAATATCAATAAATTCAATGTGTTGACTGTGATATTTTTTCCATATTAATATATATTATTTTATTAGTTATGCGCTGCTGTTTCAAAAAATGAGAAGTGTGGAAATTTTCTTTAAATTCTGTAGAAAAATTAAAAGAGGTATTTAATTTTTTAAATATTATACTCTTACAAAACGTTATGAAATCCCACAAAAAACAGACTTCGCCTGTAAAAAAAGGCGGCAAGTACATAAACCATCTAGCATAAAGAATATAGTAAAATTATCCAATTAAAAAAAGTAGTGAAATCCAAATATTAGGCCAGTGTATTTTTTCACCTTTGCAAAAGTTAAATTTTGAAAAAAAAAAAGGAACAAAAAAGTTACTTGCCGGGCCCGTAATGTCCATGCACAGTGAGAAATAGAATCGCCTGTGGTTCGGCTAACTTCACTCTGTATTTTAACATGAAATTTGCTGTACTACGCTATACCTGAATCTCACACACGATTCAATTTCCCACTGTGCATGGACATTACGGGCCCGGCAAGTAACTTTTTTGTTCCTTTCTTTTTTCACAAAAATTTAACTTTTGCTAAGCTGAAAAAATACACTTGCCTAATATTTGGTTACTATATTATATATGTTAAAATACAATTTTTATTCATTATTTAATGGCAGTGGAGCAAATATAAGCTATTGACCATTTCTTAATTATCATTTAAAAGTTCTTTGGAGTGATCGAACTGGAATCCATAAAAGAAAAGGTGAAACTGCCGGTCGAAAAGGATTTTAATTCGTCAGCTGAACGAAGTTAAGTTCGGATCAGGTCGGAGGTGATACAGAGATATCCGAGAAAAACATTCCGCTCTCCTTCGCACCCCAGACTACCGTTGCTCACCGAAGTTGAGCGATGTAAGCCGAGGCACGTACACCTCCATGCAATGGTATGCGTAACTAGGGAAATGGGGTTGACTCACGAATGCAAGCATCCCTGAACGTGTTCATGAGCCCGCGGACGGATGGTGGGGAATCCGTTCGTCCGCAGAGCGGCATCACTGTGTCAGACCACTGTAGAAGTTGAAAATGAAACATGTTCTTTATAATTTTAGTTTTTATGGAAGGAAGTAAAAAAAAAACAAAGTACATAGGTTGTTAGGTATAAATTTAAATATAGTAAAAAATAATATTCATTGAGAAATATTGCAAAATATTGGTGCCAGAGCTATTCTTCTGAACTACTGACTAGTTCCACGGCACGCAACATAACTTCAACAATTTTCAATATTTTCTCCCGAAATTTAAATCACATCTTTAAAACAACATTTCAAAGAGAAGTACGTAGGGAATTTTAATAATATTCATTTTTGTATGATTGGCGTTTATTTAAAGGAAGACTTTCAATTTTTTACCTAAAAAAATGGTAATTATTTGTTTATAAAAAATGTTTGAATTAACCAATTGAAAATTCCCTTTGTATTTCTCCTCGAAATGCCGTTTTCAAGATGTGATTAAAATTTCGGGAGAAAATATTAAAATTGTTGAAGCGGCGCTGCGTGCCGTGGAAAGAGCCAATACTTCAGAAGAATAGCTTTGTTACCACTATTTTGCAATATTTTTTAATGAAAATTTTTTATACTATATTTAAATTTATACCTAATAGATATGTACTTGGGTTTTTTTCCTTACTTCCATAAAAAATAAAATTTCAAAGAAGGCGTTTCATTTTCAACTTCTACAGTGGTCTAACCCCTTAATAGTGTAGCAAAATCCAGTTGGTTTTAATGTTTTCATTTCCCGATTTTGGTGTAAATTTCAGTGGAATGATACTAAATCCAAAAAAAAGTACACTTTTTATCATAACTCGAGATTCTACATATAATTACTTATTAACGGAAGCGTCTATTTTTACCCCTTTTACTAGTATCTGTTGAAAATTGCATGGGTATCATTCATTCGAAAAAGACATGTTTCTAAAGAAGATTAGTTAGTTATCTTAAAACATATTCATATAAACTTATTTCTTTAATAGTTAAACCAATTTCATATATTTAACATCTTATGAAGAAAAACAGATAAATTATTATAAGCTATTATAAAACTACTCTTTATTGATCGTGTTTGTTTATTAACTACGCGTACTGGCATACTGGAATTGCTATATGATGTGTTGCGTATCATACTAAAATTTCACAGTACTGCCAGTACTTAAAGTTAATAAACGAACACAGCCTGTGTAATAATGACTAGGGAATATACAATTAAAATACCTTAGTAAGAGCCCGAAGTATATCTATGCGATCTGTAGATGTAGGGAGGCCGACATACAATATTTTATCCAGACGGCCTGGCCTTAAAACAGCTGGATCAATGATATCAGGACGATTACTTGCTGCCATTAAAAATACGCCCTCTCTACCCTCAACACCATCCATTTCGGTAAGCATTTGATTAACCACCCGTGATGTTACTGAATTGTCACTGTCTGTTCTTTTTGGGCATAATGCGTCTAGTTCATCAAAGAATATGACACATGGTGCAGAATTTCTTGCTCTAATGAAGCACTGACGAACAGCCTTTTCACTTTCACCAACATACTAGGGCACACAGTTTATATCAATAAATTTTAAGGTATAACAGATATAAATTTTATTGAATAAGTTAACTTTACCATATTTAGAAGTTCAGGACCTTTAACAGAGATAAAGTTTATTCCTGCTTCGTTAGCAATAGCTTTGGCTAATAAAGTCTTTCCACATCCGGGTGGACCACATAGTAAAACACCAGTAGCTGATGTAAACCCTAATGCAGCAAAATGTTCCGAATGACGAACAGGTGCCTGAAAAAGTTTATCTATATAAATAAAAAAATGAGTAAAAGGTTTGACACAATAGGTTCCAACACTCACTAAAATAGTCATTTGTAATTCTTGCCGTATGTCTTTTAATGAACCAATATCATTCCAAGTGACATCAGGCACAGTAGCAAATCCTTCTCTTTTTGCAGAAGGCTGAATAACACGCAAAGCAGCTTCAAAATCGCTATGCTCAATAGCCAAATGACTCAAGCGGTCGAAGTTAATTAACGGTTTTTCACGTAACCAGGTAAGGTGGTCTGTTAATTCAGCAGAATGCGAGCTACCTTTTGCACCTAATGAACCTATAACTTGTGGAGACTGTGCACTAATCGATGGCTCAATAAATTGACACGACGCAGATGATTCCTCTGGAACTAAACTTTCATCAACAATAATATTTCCAGAATTTTCAAAAGTTTGGACCTCTTTATCAGCATGTTTGTCAATTTTATTTATTATTTCTTCCTTCTCGGCTTCAATTAATTTCTGTTTTAATGTAGATTTTTTAATGTCTTCAATAGTCCTAAAATTGTTAATTCATGATAAACAAATATATCATATACAAGAGAATGTAATTTAATTGTTTTAGTTTACCTATCAACAGACATCATTGCTGCTTCTCGGATTAACGAAACTAAATCTGCCCCAACAAAGCCTGGGCTTAACGATGCAATGTTAACTAAATCAACATTAGATGAGAGTTTAATATTTTTAGTGTGTACTTTTAAAATTTTAGCTCTCGCTTCTTTATCTGGAATTCCTAGAGAAACTTCATGGTCAAATCGACCGGCTCGTCTTAATGCTGGATCTAGTGAATCAGGCCGATTCGTTGCCCCCAGTATTAGTACTTGGTCTCCATTGTCTTTTGTACTTAAATCTAACAAATATAAAAGAGTAGAAATTAATGCGGAAAAATATTAGATATAATTTAAACATTTTTTTAATTAAAAATTACCATCTAAGCACGATAATAGTTGTGCTACAATTCGTCGCTCCATTTCTCTTTGCACGGCAGCTCGACTCGGAGCAATAGCATCAATTTCATCTATGAAGACTACACATGGTGCTATAATAACTGCTTGTTCAAATAAATCTCTTATCCTAGATTCACTTTCACCTGATATTCCAGCAACTAACTCTGGTGCTGCTACTTTCAGCAAAGGCACATTTAACTCCTTTGAAAAAGCCAAAAATTAAAATTAACACAACTTTACATATGAGGCATTCTCTGTCAAATCGGCCACCCCCCTGCCCATTTCAATTTTTAAGATAAATTTTTTTTCTGCATTTTAAAATTTTCGTGGAAATGTCTATTTTTAATGCCGTTAGGCTTTTTTGAAAATTCAAAATAGACGACCTAGAATCAAGGCTGCAGTAAAAGGTTTCGTAAAATGTTATTTAATATTTGGCAATAACTTCTTTATCCGGTTTACGAATTGACACTAGAGAGGCTTTTTTTTGCCTGCTGAATCTAAATTTGTAGCGAAAAGTGAGCTAGCACACGTCAAAGTTTTGATGAAAATTACATTGATAATGTTTAAACGTCATTTTTTATGGTTTGCTTTATGTTGCAGTAGTGATACAGTTTTTCTCTTCTATTTAATTCACGCTGTATAAAATTAAAAAGTTTTCTCTCTCAAATGAGTCCTGATGCAGGCCATTATGATTATTAGTTCCTTTAATACAGCTACTACAGTTATAAAAGGCGTTTAACCCATTTCCGACCAAGGCGGACGATTTTAGCCCATGTTTTTGTAGCTAAATTTCAGATAATTAACGAAGTAGTAACTGGATCTAAAGTATAATTCTTTGTTTGTAGGTATGCTTAATCAGAATCCAAATTTAAAATCCAAAAATGTTGACCACAAAATTAAATATGGCGGTTTTTTTGTCAAAAAATTCAGATCATTTGACATATGCAAAGTTTATGATTATTTTTTCAGGCATAAAACGTATAAATGTAAAAAGTTTTATCAACTATCAAACATAGTAGTTTTTTCTTGAAGATTAATGGCGAATTTTAACGTACATGATTTTTTACCAAACTGGCCGGTAAAATGAAAAAATATTTCAAAAAATTAATGTTTTGCTATTAATTTTTTCTTGAAAACCACAGATATAAAAAAACTGCTATAGAATAAAAATCTCTTAGTATTATCTGAAGAATACTCTTAAAGTTTTAAAGAATTTTAGGAGAAAATTTTAGAATATTTTAATTTTACGATTTTTCAAAAATTTCAAAAATTATTTTCAAAAAATTTGAGAGTATTCTTCAATAAGATATAATTCATTATTATTCTGCAGCAATTTTTATTTAAGCCTTTAGTTTTCAAGAAAAAAATAATAAAATGAATTGTTTTTAGTTTTTTATATTTTACCGGTCGTTTTGGCAAAAAAATCATGTACGTAAAAATTTGCCATTAATCTTCAGTAGAAAACTACACTGATAGTTGATCAAAACTTTTTAGATTTATGCCGTTTATGCCTGAAAAAAAGCAAACTTTGAAAATAACAGATTCTTTGCATTTTTTTTTTTCAAAAAACCAGCCATTATGTATTTTGTAGTCAATATTTTCGGATTTTGAATTCGGACTCTGATTAAGCACACCTACAAATATAAAGAATCATACTTTAGACCCAGTTACTACTTCTTTAAATACCAGAATTTAACCTGCAAAAACATGTGCTAAAATCGTCCGTCTTGGTCGGAAATGGGTTAAGGGCCTTTTATAACTGTAGTAGCTATATTAAAGGAACTAATAATCATAATGATCTGCGTCAGGTCTCATTTGAGAGAGAAAGCTTTTTAATTTCCAACAGCGTGAATAAAACAGAAGAAAAAAACTATATCACTACTGCAACATTAAGCAAACCATAAAAAATGACGTTTAAACAGTATCAATGTAATTTTCATCAAAACTTCGACGTGTGCTAGCTCACTTTTCGCTACAGATTTAGATTCAGCAGGCAAAAAAAACAAAAAAGCCTCTCTAGAGTCAATTCGTAAACCAGATGAAAAAGTTATTGCAAAATATTAAATAACATTTTACGCATTCTATTATTTCAGTTTTTTTCTAGGTCGTTCATTTTAAATTTAAAAAAACGCTGACGCGATTAAAAAATAGACATTTCAATGAAAATTTTAAGATGTAGAAAACTATTTTATCTCATAAAATGGAGGGGGCAGGAGGGTGGCTGATTTAACAGAGAATGCCCCATGTATATCAAGGTAAAAATGAGTAAAGAAGCATAAATAATACAAAAATTTGAAAAAACTGAAACTTATAAAGAATTGTAATATTACATCAGTCCAATTGTAAATCTAGCAAGAAATCTTTACTTTATTAAACCACTAACGCCCAATCGACCAAATCTGGACTTATACTTACAGAGTCGAGGTTTCTTAATAAATCTATGATGTTATGTTGTATTTAGGGGTAAAAATATGACTTTTATATGATTTTAAGGTCATTTTTGAAACTCAACACTTACAAGAAATAGCTGCGAAGGTTGAATGTATAAAAATGAGTGAAAAAATGCCATTTTCCGACCAAATCTGGACTTTTACTTACAAAATCGGGATTTTTTTGTAAAACTGTGTTATTAAGTATTTATTAGGGTAAAAACATACCCTCATTACGATTTTGATGTCATTTTTGAAGTTCAGCCCTTCCAAGAAGCAGCAGCAAAGGTCGAAGTTCTAAAAATAAGAAAAATCCCTTTTTTTTACATTTTTGGAACTTCGACCTTTGCTACTGCTTCTTGTAAGGGTTGAACTTCAAAAATGACATTAAAATCATAAAGAGGGTATGTTTTTACCCTAATAAATAACTTAATAACACAGTTTTACTAAGAAATCCCGATTCTGTAAGTAAAAGTCCAGATTTGGTCGAAAAATGGCATTTTTTCACTCATTTTTATACATTCAACCTTCGCAGTTATTTCTTGTAAGTGTTGAGCATCAAAAATGACCTTAAAATCATATAAAAGACATATTTTTACCCTAAAATATAACATAATATCATAGATTTACTAAAAAACTTGGACTCTAAGTTTAAGTCCAGATTTGGTCGATTGGGCGTTAATGGATTAATTATAGTTACTTTAAAACATGCCTATATTAAAGCTTCCTGCTTGGATAAAGAAAACGATTAACGCATTTAAGAAATAACAATTCTAATATAAGTACATGAAATGAATTCAGTACAAGTTTTAACCTATAATTGAGGAAAATTAAAAATTGAGTTACTTTTCATGATTTTTTTTTGTCGACACAGTAATGACTATAATTTGATATAGCTTATAAGTACATTATCCTACATTTGAATTGAACGATGTAATTTTATTCAGTCAGAAAGTCTGCGTGTACTCTAAAAAACATAGGTGAGTAGCTAACATGTGTTAATTCACAGCACACACGAAGGAACTTCGTAGAGTGGGTTCAGATAAAAAAATAACTTTTCTTTAACTTCCGATATTAACAAAACCTCGTGCACAATCAAGTTTCATCTCGTCGACAATTGTTTATTTTCTTCCCTTGGTTAATAAAACACTAGAAAATTCAAAAGTTACTCCGAAATATCTTTGAGATCGTACATATGTGTACACATAAGCTTTTTTGCAATTTTGTATACAAACCGTACATTATCACTACGTACCGCATGTATATAAGTTCTCCTATGTATATAATTTTATATTTAAATACCTCACAACTACTTGATTGAAATGGTACATTAATATACCGTTTTAGAAATACGTATAAATTAGTTGTAAAACTATGCAACAATATACAGGATGTTAATCTTTCGAGAGACTACATCAAAGCCACATATTACCTATAAAATCGGAAGTAAAAATGCATAATACATTTTTTCTAATAACAACTCATTTTAGAGATTTTTCATTTTTCCGTAAGCCAATAACAGGGCACATCAGATAAAGAAAGCGTATACAGGGTGTATCAACAAATAATGCTTTTAATTTTAACCACACATTCTAGAGCATAAACTAAGTCGAAAAGTCCTATACTATAAGGTCCAGAAAGGCATCATTGCTGAGATAAATCAATTTTAAACCGATAAATCAGGGCTTTGATTCAACGGAAAAATGACTTTACTTTTGCTTTGGTTGACAGTTCCCCTTCAAAAAACAAAAGAAGTTTGTACTTCTCCGCCGATCCGTATTGTCTTACACGCATATACAGGGTCTTGTGTTAGTTGACTATAGCACTCGGAATGATCGAATCTGAGAGCACTGATTGGTCAATATTACGTAGTACCAACAGATAATAGGCCGTTACCAATAGTTGGATACAAAAAATGAGATTCATCCGCCATATTGGTGTGGAGAATGTTTACATGCTGATCGTAGCAGAAAGAGGTGTAAAATGGAAAAATGTCAAATGTTGTCGTTACTAAAGTAAAAATTGAATACTTTGAATGAAAATGATTAATATTCGTACTTTTCATTCATTATTTTCAATTTTAATTTAGTAACCTTACCATTTGACATTTCTCCATTTTACAGCTCTTTCTGCTAGGATTAGCATGTAAACATTCTCCACACCAATATGGCGGATGAATCTCATTTTTTGTATCCAACTATTGGTAACGGCCTGTTATATGTTGGTACTACGCAATATTGACCAATCAGCGCTCTCAGATTCGATCATTCCGAGTGCTATAGTCAACTAACACGAATCTCCTATGCTCCGCTGTTAGGAAAAGACCCTGTACACACACACACACACACACGCAACTACGTCGATTATTAATATTATCTCCTAATGTCCTACATTTCTGATCTTGGTGCTGATGAAATTCAATTTCTGCCTATTTTTAAAAGGATCCTCGACAGCATCCATTTACATAGTTGAAAAGTCTAAAGAATAATACGACGTTATTTGTAGATTAATTTTGAAGGCGTTTTATCTTTGCGGTGATGCGATATATGAACTGTTCTAAGGTTTTCAAAAAATAAGTATTATATTGAAAAAGCTATTATAAGAAATTTTAGTTTTGTCTATTTTCAAAAATCTTACTGTTTTATCAGATAGAGCAGTTTGCTGTGTGCATCATTGGAAGATCAAACTGACTCGGAAATAGATTTTCAAGTGAGGCCATAGTCTTCTCTGGAAATTTCAATCTAAGTGGAGAGGTTGAGGGATCCCTTTAAGAATAAATAAGCCTTTTTTCATTTTCTGAAGGGACAAGCCAAAAAATTAAGAATAATATTTTGTTAATGCTGTAAATTATTATTCATACTCTTTGCACGCTCTTAGGTACGAAAAGATTTCAGAGATAAGTTAGTAAATGCTTATGCTTTTTTTATTACGATTAACTAGGTGAATTGTAAAATATTTCTTTTTGGTGACCATATCAACTTCTAGTCACTATAAACTAAAATCTGACTTAGAAATTTGCTAATTTTACTGGCAAGTCCATTTAGGCAGACACTATGCAAACAGTACTAGGCAAAAGGGCAAAAACTATGAGCAATCTACGGTATAAAGAAAAAATTATTTTTAATTTTGTGGCTTGTCCCTTCATAAAATGAAAAATTAGCTTATTTATTCTTAAAGGGATCCCTCAACATTTCCACTTAGATTGAAATTTCCAGAGAAGATTATGGCCTTACTTGAGAATCCATTTTCGAGTCATTTTGATATTCCAATGATGCAGCAAACTGTTCTATCTGATAAAACTGTGAGACTTCCAAAAACAGAAAAAAATAAAATTTCTTATAATAGCTTTTTTAATATAATACTTATTTGTTGACTACCTTAGAACAGTTCAAATGTCGCGTCATCGCAAAGATAAAACGCCTTGAAAATTAATCTACAAATCACGCCGTATTATTCTTCAGACTTTTCAACTATGTAAATGGATGCTGTCGAGAATCCTTTTAAAAATAGGTAGAAAATGAATTTCATCAGCACCAGGATCAGAAATGTAGGACATTAGGAGGTAATATTAATAATCGGCGTAGTTGCGTGCGTGTGGTATGTGCGTGTACGACAATACGGATTGGCGGAGAAGTACAAACTTCTTTTGTTTTTTGAAGGGGAACTGTCAACGAAAGTGAAAGTAAAGTAATTTTTCCGTTGAATCAAAGCCCTGATTCATTGGTTTAAAATTGAATTATCTCACCAATGATGCTTTTACGGATGTCATAGTATAGGACTTTTCTACTTAGTTTAGCCCCAAGAATATGTGATTAAAATTAAAAACATCATTGCTGTTGTACCCTGTATAGTAAACAGCTTAAATGTGCAAAAATTTCCGAGTCTTGATCTACACTATAGACATCATTAGTCTTACAGAATCTCTCGGTTTATTTTTACTCAAACAATAACACAGGAAAACAACAAATTTGTTATTTGAAATATTAGAACTTATATTTAAGTAATATTACCTGCTGAATTCGAATCCAAAGCTAAAATTGTTCTATCGGCTCTTCTTTTCAAGATATTTAAACTTTTAGGGCGCAAAAAAGCTGTTTTTGGATATTTTCAATAATCTACAATGTTATTAGCATTAAGGACGTTCCAGCATAAAAGCAAATGTTCCTAATTTTTTTTTAAACATGAATAATAATATCTCCTAAGACTCCTGAATAAAATTTATTAAGGTCGTAATAAGCTAAGCGGGGTGATTTTATGAGATATTCGAAGTTAAATTCTTTAAAATTTAGCATTGCTTCTTATGGAAAAACTCCTCTCAGAGCGACATTTCTTGTTATTGTGAAACGAGTTTTTCCAAACTATAGCTGTAATTTAAATATGTTATTAATAAAGATCTAAGGAACTTTTATCATTTTTTACGATATGGGCAAGCGGACCTTTTTTAAAAGTTTTAACGCTTTGAATGCACCAGGTGTAGCAATTTAGCAATGTCTCTTTAGGCCTATATATAAGCATGCGCATGCGCTATTCTATATGATAAAATGCCAAAACATAAGAAATAATTATTCTTCTAAAATAAAATAATCATAAATTATTTCAACAATATGGACTATGGTGTTTGAAAATGCAGTGGCGGGGAAGTAGCTTTATTTTGTATAAATACGCCTATGTCGCTGGAACGTCCTTAACTATGCTGTGCAGCTGTATACTATGCCGAATAGTACTAGATAAGATATTTAAAAAAATGTATTCTTAGCGATATCTATTTTCTGTGCTTAGTTATGTCAACTTGAATTTTGATCATTTAAATCCAACAAGAAAATGCTAAAAATACAAATTAAGAACCGACTACTATCTGCGGAAAGCATTAAATTAATATCAGCAATATAAGCACAACCAAATCAAACTATTTTCTCTTTTATCATATACTTTAAAGGTTGTTTATTAACTCGAAGTCATTGATTTTTAAACTACCCTCAGTTTTTTTCGAACAGCTTGATTTCTAAGATATAGCTACCCCAGACAAATTTTCAGCTTTTACAAAAGTTTTGAATCTTTAGATGCACGGTAATATTAATTAAATGCCATCCAGACATAGTGTGTTCGGCTATTAATTTGTATTTTTAGCATCACCTTGGTGATTTTTAATGTTCATAGTTCAAATTGACGTATTTCAGTAAAGAAAAGAGGTATCTCCATGAATAAAATGTTTTTTTAGATCTCTAATTTAGTACTCTATGGTAAAATATAGAACTTTGCAGCATAGTTAATGCTGGTAACACTGTAGATCACTGAAAACGCCTAAAAACAGTTTGTTGTATCTAAAAGCTCGAATATTTTATAAAGTAGAGCTAATAGTGCAATTTTAAGACCAGAATCGGATTCAATAAGAAAAGCTATATGAGATTACACTTTATCCGAAATCTCAAGCTACTTTCAAAAGCTTTTATTTTGTTGTCCTATGTAATGAATTAGAAGTTACAAAACTATCCATATTATGCATTAGACACAAGTGCTAATATAAGCATAATGTAAAGAGAATGTGTAGCTGTATCCGTATACGAAAAAGTTATCCCAAAAATGACAAGTATTGCTGATAGATAACGTTACTGGTATGTATAAATATATTTGTACACATTCTCATTACATTGTTTGAATTGTACTTTCTTAGCGTATAGGCCTGTTGCATACTAACACAACGTCGTAGAAGTCAGAATGTGGAGTAATGCATATGCACAATTATCAGCACTCTATATAGGAAAATTTGTTTTTTGTGGGGGGGGGGGGGGGAGGCAATTTATGTGCATATGTATACAGGGTCTATTACTGAGGGCGCGCCAGAACCGTAAGAAGATAGATAAAGCGTGGTGGGGATAGACGCACATAATTAACTGAAAATTAGGAGAGAGAGAGAGAGAGAGAGAGAGAGAGAGAGAGAGTGAAAGCCCTAAAACACTACACTAATAGTCACAACCTCTCTCTCTCTCTCTCTCTCTCTCTCTCTTGTTCCCCGGCCAATTATGAGCCTCTGCCCCCACTACATGCACTCTGCCTCTATCAGTCTTAGTGCTCCTTCTGTAAAAACCCTTGTATAATTATACACTTCATTTCTCTGCCATTGTGTTGGTATGTAGTAGGCCTATAGAAAAAACATTTTTCTTCACACAGACAAGTTAATCTGAATTATTGTAATTTAGAAACCATGAAAACGGCGGAGAAACTGTAAGTTAAAGAAATATCCTTACATCACAGGATACCACATTGATATTATTATCTTATAGTTCAATGTTCAAATTCATCGCAACTATAAAGAAATTGTAGGTAACATACATTTTTCAAAAATCACATGGTCCAGAAAATCGTTTGTGCAGTAATCAAACTATTCCCCTAAAAAAAAAACACTTACGTATAAAAAAAAGATGGCAAGTAATTAAAACAATCCTTAATAACAAAAAGGATTAAAATGGAATTAGATAAATTCGACAAGTAACTGACTTGTTCAGTATAACAAATATATTTAAAAAATATAAAATTAGATAAAGTGGTATTATACATTCTGTAATAAATAAATATTTCAAATTTCATTTCAAGGAAAAAGAAATCATTACGAGAAGTAGCTTGCCGTGTCTGTGGTTTTTCTATATATATATATATATATATGTACAATCTACATTATAGTATAGTTAATATGTTAATAAAATGTCATTTCATGTAAATTAATATTTTTCGATATCTTATAAAGCACGTGCCCGGCTAGTAATTTGCTGTAATTATTTTTTTTTCTTTTAAATGAAATTTTGAAATATTTATTTATTGAAGAATGTATAATAGCACTTATTTATTTCAAAATATTTGTTATATTGAGCAAGTAAGTTACTTGCTCAATTTATCTAATTCCATTTCAATCCTTTTTGTTATTAAGGATTATTTTAATTATTTATCAATTTTTTTACGCGTAAATGTTTTTTAGGGAGATTTCAAAACTTTTTTTAATGATTCAAATATCTTAGGCTAGCATTACACGGTGCGTAGAATGGCACGGCACACGTACTGTGGCTAGTAAGTGGAACACGACGCGACTGATAGTCGTAACGTGTTCCACTCACTATTTACCGCAAGCCAGGCGCGTCACTCCACGCACCGCGTAATTCCGGCCTTAGGAAATTCTTTTTTACTATACAATGCTGCTGACACATACATATGTATATTGTATTTATATCATGACAGTTCAAAAAAGTTATACACGTTAAAAAATGTTAAGATTTTATAAAAATAATTAGTTTTAGATGGGTGTTGCACCAATTTAAAAAAACTGTATATAGGATGTCCTATTTTAAGTAACGTTTTGGAATATTTTCTAATAATTGTATTTTGTAAAATAATATTTGAAATCAATATTTTATGGTTTCGAGATAAGTAGAAAGTGATATTTTTGATTTGACTTTCAAACGTCATTTGACCTGTATATATATGAAGGACAAATTAGACTTCTTTAAATGTAATACCCCATATATTTATACACATTTTGTAACTGATCTCAAAAGCATTTTGAACACTCTTGTGTCACTTTTTCATTTCATCCAAACATTTACAAGATATTTCAATTTATAAGTATAGGTTGGTGAGTGACTATACATATGTCGTGTACTGGTAAAATTTAATGCTTCATCCGAAATTACTTATATATGCAATTTTAAATCGAAACATCACGTTAACGATTTGACGAAGTGACAATATGACAAGATGATTTTGGAATACTCTTAGTCAGCTATAAAAGTATTGTAAAAATATATGATGTGTTTTATTTAAAAGTCCAAAAATGGGCTTCATAATCAATTTAAATGACATTTCAAGATCAAATAAAAGGTACCATCTTATATCCCTGTCGATGCCGTAAAATATTTGTTTTAAATACTTTTGTACAAAACGTACTCATTAGCTAATATTTCAAATTTTTATTTAAAAGCAGATACCCTGTATGTTACAAAAGTACGTTTTAGGATGTGAAGAAATTTCGTCATTATAGCATTTATTAAAATACGTTTATGTTAGAACTGTAAACAAAGATAAAAGCCAATAAAAAAAAAATCGATCCTATTCCTATATTGAAGCGTTCTTCTCGTCGCTATTATCGCTGTTCGCAATTTCGACATAAACTTACCCTTATGTCTTAGTGAAAATTTTAATTTTTACTCAATTATTTCTTTTTCTACACAAACAAATATTGGTTTTTAAACTTTGGCAATTTTTTTAATATTAATATTTGCTAATAAGAATAAAATATATTTGTATCATTCGCAGTGGTTGAGCAGGTTATAAGTTATGAATTTTTATAACAAATTTTATCATTATTTTTCACAAATTAAAAGTTGATTTTAAAGAGCTAACATTCTACAAAATTGTTATTTTTATTAGAAAAGTAACAGAAGAAAAAGAAACATATTTGATGACTGTGCCAGAATATGTTTCTCAGAGTTATCCGCTTACAGTCTAGAGAGATTAATGAACAATCAGATCGGGAAATTTGTTTTATGGTTAAAAAATTTGCCTGGTTTCTTTAAATATTACTTAAATCATCATTTTCAATTCTTGTAAGTTCAACTATTAGCCATGAGCTTTATCTTTAAGATTCACTTTCATTTTTTTGTTTAAAGACACTTTATGAAGTTCTGTTGTGTATGCTGTAAATTAAGATATCTTAGTTACTCATACTATAGTTTGACAACGTGCATATATATTTTCTGATTCAGAATAACTATTTTGTTTAATTCGAATGCAAGATATTGTACAAATTAACAATAATAAATGATAGTATTTACTGTGAGTTAACAAATAAAATTGTCATGCATAACTCAATTCTTAAACAATTATACCAGGACACCCCTTAAAGTTGTAACCAATCATTAATTTTATACAGGATTTTTTCTTAACGGCGGCATATAGCAAATTTCGTGCCATTTAACTATAACACTATTATTTATAGCAAAGCCATCATATTTAGTTTAATTTAAATATTAAGTATGGTAAGTAATATTTGTTGAAAAAAATGACATTTTTATTAAACACATATGTCATTAAACTATAATACCATTAAAAAAGTAATGCTGAAAGATTTGATTGAGCATAAAGATGTATAATAAATGCAAAAGTACACTGTTATTAAACAATACAATTATACAGGGTGGTGCATTGAAGGCGTCCTAGAATATGCATGCAGAAAGAGGCGTATCTCTTTAACTATAAAAGATATTCAATTTTTCCATAGGAAATTTTCGAATCCTTTTGTTATTTGCTTTCAGAAAGGTTCTATGCAAAAATTGAATATATTTTATAGTTGAAAAGATACGCGCCTTTCTGCATCCATATTCTGGGGCGGCTTAACGGGAATCCGTATATCGACATTACAGAGCGATATTTGCGCCAAACGAAACGCCCTCATTTCTTAACCGATTTTCACGTTTGTGGACTTTTTGAAAACGTAAGAAAATTATCTAGTGATCTTCGTTGGCCGATTTTTCAAATTCCACTTTTTTTTTTCAATTTTTTAGTTTTTTATTTCTTTAAAAATCGGCCAACGAAGATCACTAGATAATCTTTTTGCGAGTTCAAAAAGTCCATAAACATGAAAATCGGTCAAGAAATGAGGCCGTTTCGTTTGGCGCAAGATTCTAAAAATTTGTTAAATTTTACGCAAGGCCGGCAAAGCAGAGAGAACATCGTAGCTTAGCTTGGCTCCCCACTCCAGCATCTAAGGGGAAGCGAACCCACCTTTCACTCTCCTCCTATCTCCCCACTCCGCGGCCGGCAATATATTGCCTGCGCTAAAAGGATTGAGGGGAAAAGAAGGGAAGAGTAGATAATTTTCTGTGATAATTCTGCAATTTTTATTTGGTTTTCTTGGCCACAATAAAAATTAGCATTTTTATCAAAACTATGGATTAGTTCTAATAATAAAAAATCATTGAAATGCACGGCTGATGGTAAAAACCACGCAAATTTTTGCCAAAAAATACGATGGTAATTATCATCTGATTTTGATAAAAATGGTACGAACATAATCCTCGATTCTTTTCAGAGTGATCATCGCTCACGGATTTTCAATAAGTGTAATAATTTTTTCGCTATTTACGTTAGAAGTCACGAGTGCGCAACGAACAAAACAAGTCGAACGGTCACCGGAATTGTCGCGCACTCGTGACTTCTAACGTAAATAGCGAAAAAACTATGACAATTATTGAAAATCCAAGAACGAAGATCACTTTAGAATAAACCAAGGATTATATTCGTACAATTTTTATCACAATCGGATAAAAATTGCAGTCGTTCTGTTTGGCAAGAGATAGCATGATTTTTACCGTCGGCAAACAGTTCGAAAATTCTATGCATTTCACTGTATTATGATTTTGTAAAATTCATCCACAGGTTCAATTGAGAAGCGGCTGGGATCATTCGAAAGTGCAGGATAATGACTTGATGCCATATTTTTTTCAAAATTTTTGATCATTTAGGAGACTAGAAAATCAAGAATGCAGCCGCAATACGCATGGTAATGTTGAGAGCACGGCAGAGTCACACAAGTGTGTGTGCGTCCATGAGCCCAACACTAGCGTCTCAGCTATGGCAATTCTAGTCTTATTTACAGCAATGCCACGCTTGTAGTGCGCTTTTGAATTCCTCTCTGTTTATCAGATGGAGGATGAGACAAATAAATAATGAAAAAATTATCAATTCATTGCAATTTCATGCCCTATCCAATAAGATCAGACATTTGTCAATGGTAGGTCTGGATAAATTCTGATAAATCGAAAAAGAGTCGAATGCTAGGCAACATCGGACTGTACGGCCAATGGTAAAAATCACGCAAACTTTTGCCAAATAGAACGACTGTATTTCTTGTTCGATTGTGATAAAAATTTTACGAATATAATCTTTTTTTTATTTCAGAGTGATCTTCGTTCTTAGATTTTTAATAAGTGACACAGTTTTTTAGCTATTTGCGGTAGAAGTCGGGAGTGCGCGGCAACTGCGGTCACCGTTTGACTCGCTTTGGTCGTTGCGCACTCATAACTTCTAACGTAAATAGCCAAAAAACTATTACATTGATTAAAAATCCAAGAACGATGATCACTCTGAAATTAATGCAGGATTGTATTGGTACCAATTTTATCACAATCGGATAAGAATTACAGTCGTTCTGTTTGGCAAGAGTTAGCATGATTTTCACCATTGGCCGTATTGTTCGATGTTGCCTTGCATTGGACTCTTTTACGATTTATCAAAATTTTTCCACACCTTCCATCGACAAGTGGCTTGTCTCATTGGATAAAGCATGAAATTGCAGTGGATTGATAATTTTTGCATAATTTACTAACCCATCCACTATCTGATAAATAGAGAGAAAGTCGGAAGCGCACCACAAGCGTGTCACGTTGCTGTAAATAAGAGTAGCTCAGACACGCTGACGCTAGTGTTTGGCACACGGACACACATACACTTGTGTGATTCTGCCGTGCTCCCAACATTACCATGCGTATTGCGGCTGCATTCTTGATTTTCTAGTCTCCTAAATGATCAAAAATTTTGAAAAAAATATGGCATCAAGTCATTATCCTGCACTTTCGAATGATCCCAGCCGCTTCTCAATTGAACCTGTGGATGAATTTTACAAAATCATAATACAGTGAAATGCATAGAATTTTCGAA